>NW_024870691.1:3200000-3560531 GCF_019054845.1 Dipodomys spectabilis
ATATGATGTCTAAAAGGTATTATTCTTCCACAGGATCCATGGGTCCTAGGATCCCAGGTCCCAGTTACCTGCATCATCAAATAACTAGGGCAAGAGATCTCACCGAGGCCCATGCAACATACCAACAGAAAGTAATTGAAGACCCATCTTAATTTCTCATTTCCTATATTTCAGGGGCCCAATTCCTTGAAATGCAGGAATTAGCAGTAAGCACTTGGGAAACGCACGGCAACTTAAAATGCAATATGAAATCACAAAATGTGAAAGTACAGTAATTCAAACTTTCTATTTTCAGATGACCATCCCATAGGAGTGAACAAGAAAACAAATGTCACAAAATGATTTGTAATACCCCTCTTCTAATGATTAATGAATGATTTCAGTCCAGCATCATCAGGCCAAAAAATAGTTCCTGGAAAGATAGATCCATAATTGATCTACCAATGCTAGGAATATTTGTCATACAGTTCAAATATAATTCAGAAAAAACATTGATTGAGAAGAACCTTATTGCTTCAAAACACTAGTACTTCAGTCAAACTTTTTTCTGTAGTGTAAAAAGGCTGTCATTCTCAAACCAATGATAACCTACATTTAATCTCCTGAAAGTATATTCCTTTTCAAATAAACTTTTTAAAATCACATTTGCCAAAATAACACTTTACAAGTAGATGATATTTAGTGACGTTACTAGTTTTTCAAGTGTAGGGAGCAAGTTAAAATAGAGTTGATTTATTTACCCAGCACTAATGCCAAACAGGTTCAACCATTCGTTAAAGTGTAGAAATAGGACCCCTCACCATTTGTGTTTTTCAGTAGGTGCTTTCGAAAATTTGTTAAATAGATCAGCCTCCCATATTTCAAACCAAAACATTCGCTAATAAAGTAAATTTCATCACATAAAAAATACTTTTTAAAAAGTCATGTATAGTTGCCCTATCATATGGTGTTTTATGTTTTCCTTATCTGTCTAACATACTAAGAAATATGACTTTAAGTCTTGAATATGGGTACTCATCAGAGATTTGACAAACATAAAATCTGTCTTCTTTCTCTATCATATTCCTCTACAGTAGTAAATTTTAGTTTTCTTCTTTTTCCAAAACTCATAGGTAGTAGAAAATATTATCCCATGTAAAATAAAATAATCACAAACCACTTTACAAAGCCATAGGAATACATTCTCAGCCATTTTTAAACTTTCTTGTTGACTACAGATTAATCTTCCAAATGGAGGGGAATAAAATCAGGTCTAGGTGCTTCATGTCTCCAGGCTTGCAAATTGTTACTTCAGATGAATGAATTATGGAAATATAAGCTGACATCAGTTTAAGTATATGCAGAATTGAAACTCCATGGAATGTATATAAACCTTTCAAAGTAGGAGCAGACAGTTTAACAGAATGACTATCAGGAAGTTGAAACCAGAGAGGAATAATTGTAAAGACATAGAATGAATGAAAAATGGCACAAGGGTCAAGTACAGCTAGAATACTCAATGTACACATGTGAGAAAGGAAGTGGTAAATCGGAAATAAATCTTGTAGAAGGGGTTGGTTGAGAAGGATAGAAGGAGTGACTCTGATCCAGGAACATTGGACAATTAGATGGACATACTTAATTGAAACACACTAGCACAACCTTTTGTAATTCAGTGAAAAAATACAACAAAAAAACACAAACACACAAAAAGCACAACCAAACAGCAATCTCTATAGAGTATGATGATGACTTCTCAAAATTTTAAATAGTTAATGAAGGACAATCTTGTGAAAAGCATACAAAGTTGTTTAAAGTGGGCAGTTTGGGGTGGAGGAGATTTTTTAACAGATTTAAATAGATTGTCTTAGGTTATAAATCACCTATATCTGCTGCAAATATTTTCTTCTGCGTGTTCTCTTGGTCTGAACTGTATACTCCAATCCTGAGCCACACTTGATAGCTTGTAAAGATAGAATGGAAGAAACAAGATCAAGAACCCATTACTCCACCGGAGAGGAAACAGTCCTCTCTGTTTTCTCTCATTTCTATTGACTACTTTCATTCCTAAGTTTATGTCAAGTGATTTGCATTATATATTTCCTTCTTTGTTCTGGCAGAGTAATTGTTCAAAATAATTCAGTAAATATTATATTCCATTTTTTCTATCATGCTGTTTACTTATCCAAGCGAGTCCATTAAATTTTCCACTTGCATTTCGGTGCCACGGAAACCCAGCATCAATGTTAATGAGGACAATCTCTAATGTAAAACTTTGTCTCCAAAATACCAGTCCAAGAAGCTGTGATCACAAATATTTAGCTATACTTTTTTTTTCTTTTACCTTGAAAGTCTTCTTGTGTCTAAAGTGCCCTCAAAAATCAGTACTCCACCAATTTTTGGTTCAATCACTTCTAACCTCAAAGATATATTTTGCTAACAATATGCTTAGAGGAAACCGAAGAATACTCCACTGTTATCTTCTCTCTTAAGATTCTCCTTAGATACCATATCAGGAATATTGAAGTTATTCTTTGCAAAATTATTTCAATAGATTATTTTTCTATCCGTCTTGCATTTACTCAAAAAGTTGTATGGAGAAGAATAGAGTATAATCACCCATACCTTGGATGACAGTATCTGTTACAAAAGGACAATGCTCCTATGTCTTATTTCTCTGTCCTCCTCTTAGCTCTTGCCTGATTTCCCACTTATCACAGATTCTTGGCTTCAAGCCTAGTGAAGGTGAAGGACTATAAGGGCCTCCCCCATTGCTACATTGTAGGGCTAGATCTCCAGCATGAGGTAATCATGAACGACGCACACAAGGAACACATGTTGGGAGAACAGACTTAAGCATGTCTGGTTTATTTCTGCACAAGGGTTGGGATTTTATAGCCCCAGCTTTCCCAACCTCCGGAGTCCTTCCCAGCCAATTACTTAGCAGGGAGTTGATGATGGGCACTGCTTGGTGACAGGCACTGTTTGGTCCCCTTGGGGCATGTAGGGATCTTGGATAGCTCATGGATGGCAAGCTAGGTGGACATGACTGTGGGTCACATCTCTATTAGCAGGAGGTGTGCTTCAACAACTACTCTAGCTGACTCAACCAGATCTGACC
This sequence comes from Dipodomys spectabilis, assembly GCF_019054845.1. NCBI lineage: Eukaryota > Metazoa > Chordata > Mammalia > Rodentia > Heteromyidae > Dipodomys > Dipodomys spectabilis. The sequence goes on from NW_024870691.1 coordinate 3,203,101, forward strand.
GGCTCTACCCACAAATTTCCTCTTTTCTTTAAAAGGACCGTCATTATGGTGACCCGTGGTTGGAGGCATTTTTGCCGGGAGTGCAAGCATTTAATAATTCCTAGGAGAGAAAGCCCTACAAGTGCAAGGCCTCCCCAGATGACCAGAGAGAATGGCAAAAACCATTGTTGTAACTTTTTAAGCACTCTTCTAAAAAGGAGGCAGTGGGAATAAGCTGTATGGTGGTTTGGTTTAGGCGGGTAACATCATGCAGCAGGTTTGGGGTGAAGTTTAAGTACTTAAGGGACCAAGGGCCTTTGATGTAGTTACTAAGTTCAGTGACATTGGGTGCAGGAGTGGAAAGCTGACAGACAGAAGTAGTCATTGCATTATATAGTCCTCCTTGTTGTAATCCAAGAAACGTAATCTGTTCTTGGAGCAAGTCTATTTGTTGTTGGAGCACAAGGAGGCCTCCCTTAAGATGATTGGCAACTTGTAAATGCTGTAATTCTATGGATGACAGTTGAGGGATGAGCTGGTTTATCTGTTGCACAGTGGACACGCTTTGGGACAACAATATAGCAGCACTGGTAGATGAAGCCACTGTAGCAATGATTTCGGACCCGATTGCAATGATCAATCCTACTGCTCTTTTAGTGCATGGGCGAATTAATTGAACCTGGGAAAACTGAGAGTCATTAGTAGCCAGAACAATAAATGGGGGAACACGTACCAAACCTGCAAAAGGCTATGAGTCATTGGGTTGCCAGTGATTAGTGAGAGTGCAAGTAGTGGAAGAGTTGTCTCCTAGACAAAAAAAGAATGGGGCTCTAACCACTACCATTCCTGACACCTGGTCATATCCATATTGGTTACAGCGACGAGTATTGGCCAATAGGAAAGGGGACAAATCGAGGCAGGAATGTGATGAGCAAACGATTGGCATGGTGGCTCCTAGGTCTCCCAATCATCCTCCTGAAGAGTCAAAAAACTCATTTAGATTTTGAGGTTTGGGATCTTTTTCAGATTGGTTGTATATAGCCGGGTAGAGGGACAACGCGAGCTCCCCAAACACTTTGCCTTGCCAGGAATTGGCACAAAGTCTAATCACTAATTGCTCAAGAGGAGTGCATATAGTGCCAAAGCTATCCAACTCCCTGCGTGGGCACAACTGCATATGAAAATGTATGTCAGTAGCCTGATTACAATTTTTTTTCCAGTGGGACAAATGGGGTAGGGTCCTGTGTAGTTCCACCATCCCATCCCATGCGTTACTGTTGCAAGGGGGATGGTACAGCCATCAAATTGCTTTATCATCTCGTTTGAAAAACAAAAACAGATGGCTCCCTTCCATTTAAAAGTAAGGTTTGTTTTTTGATGCCATAAGGCGTCTGCTGAGAAAGGAAGGCCAACCCTGCCATTGGAAGAAAGCATTTGAGATCATTAAGATTTGGGGGCTGGGCACTAAAGTTATCTTACCCTGCCCTGCAGCAGATTGAGAATTGGCTGTAATAATGGCACACAATAGGAGGAATAGAGTACCATGCCCCGGGTCAGGGTCTGGGGCCATAACCTGGGCTTGTTCGACCAATATCTTTAGGTCTCCCCAAGTGTTGGCATGGGCTCTAGCTCGAGGTTTGTGTCTCTTCCTCCTCACACTGTTCAAGCATAGCTGACGCATCTTGTGCTTAGGTTGTGACGGTTGGTCAGACAACTCCAGCTGGGATCCAAACAGGTTTATCACTCGTGTCTGGAAAGATACAAGCAAATCCTGTCCCTTGTGCCATTAAGGGAGCAGGGCCCTCCCATTTTCTTGTGATGGGGTCCCTCCATCTATCCAAAGGGACCAGAGTAGGTGTTTCATGAATCCCCAGTACAGGGAGGTGGGGGTCCCACATGTCGTGGGTGTAAATGTTAAAAAGTTTTTTACTATAAGGCAATAATTTAATTGTGTTTGGGGATTTTTAAGCCCTAACCCCTCCAGTTCCCCCTTTTCTTTTAAAAGAATGGTCTTGATTTCTTTATGACTGTGTTCAACAATGGCTTGCTCTTGTGGGTTATATGGAATACCTGTCTGGGGTGTAATGTTCCAAAAGGTACAAAATTCACAAAAATGTTTGGAGGTGTAAGCAGGGCCATTGTCTGTTTTAAGGGTCCAAGGAACTCCCATAATTGTAATGGCATGTAGAAGTGACTTAACAGCGTGCCTTTTTTTTCACTGTTAAGGCTAAAGCAGTAATAAAGCCTGAGAATATATCTATGCATTCAGAGATGTATTTTTGTTTACCGAATTGGGGGATATGGGTTATATCCATTTGCCATGTTCTATTGGGTCTAAGGCCTCGTGGATTTGTTCCCATGGGTTGAAGTGATCCTAAGGGTAAAAGAGGTGCACAAGAGGAGCAGGACCGAATCATGTGCTTGCATTGTTGGTGTGTTAAATCAGGAAATAACTGTTTGATAGTAGCTGCCGATAAATGAAAATGATCATCTAACGTTCGGGCCTGGTCCATGCACATATTTGTGAGTAGTACAGTTGGTGTGACAGCACGATCAATGGCTTCATTACCAGCAGCTAGGGGGCTGGGGAGGTTAGTATGAGATCTAATGTGTTGAATGTACCAGGGTTGGACACAATTGTCTAATACATTTTGTAGTTTACACATTATTTTTGCTACATCATCTTGTAATAAAGCTCCAGGAAGAATGGCAACAGTTTGTACAGTATATAAACTATCAGAAAATATATTAAGAGGTTCTTTGGGAAAAGATGTGAGGGCGAGCAAAATGGCCAGTAATTCAGCAGCTAGAACAGACGGAATGTTTTTGAAGCATGTATTTTTTAGTATTGGCATTGTAAAATCCATAAACAGTTTTGTTAACATCTGTAAAAAGTACAATGGCTTGATGTATAGGTTGCCCATTGGGACGAGTACAACATTTCCATGAAAGTGGGAGTTCTTGGGTAACTTTTAAAACGAGGTTTTTGGGCATATGATTATCAATGTTAAAATAGTAGTGGATGACTTGTAAAGCTAATGCCTCTTCGGTTGTTAGGAAATCAAAGATTGTTTTTGTAATGGGCCATGTAAGATGGTCAGGGAATCGGCCATAAGTTTGACAGCATCATTCCGCACCTTTGATGGCCAGATTGCATAGCATGGTAATGGATGTGCTAATTTTTGGTGGTTGGTAATTGGCAAGGTATACCCATTGTAACAAAACCATGGGTTTGCATCAGCGCCACCATTAGGCCATTATTATTTAATATAATTAGGTTGATTTCTTGGGTGTTATCTAAAAACACCAAGGGTGTTGAACATAATCAATCAGCGACTTGTTGTGAAACTTGTTGAGCATCAGGTGAAAGTATATGAAGGGAAGTTGGGTCAGAGGGTCCTTGAAGCAATTGAAATAACAGTTGGAGTTGTTGGGTGGGGAGAGACATAAAATTGCATAACCAGTTGATATGTCCACATAATTGTTGTAATTCAGTTAAAGTATATTGGGATTTAATGACAATATGAAGCCCATTTGGGGTAATTGTTTGATTTAAATGGTATCCAAGATAGGCGTAAGGGGCTTTGAGTTGAATTTTTTCCTGGGCAATATTAAGGCCCAGCACTGTAAAGTTCTCCTTGAGTTCTGTTAAACAGATTTGCATGGTTGTAGCATCTTTATGTGCTATTAAAAAGTCATCCATGTAATGGACACAAAAGCATTTGGAAAGCAAAGTCCTAATAGCAAGGGCAACATACATCTGACATATAGTAAGGCTATTTTTCATACCTTTAGGGAGAACTTTCCATAGATATGGGTGAGTACATAGTTGACAATTAGGTTCACATACTGAGAAGGCAAAATATTCTTTATCTTTGGGGTGTAGGGGGGTGGAAAAAAGCAGTCCTTGATGTCAATAATGGCAATGTGCCAATCTTTGGGTATTGCAGAAGTGTGTGGAGTCTGGGTTGAAGCGTTCCTATCTTTTGTATATGACTATGGAACGTAGATCATGGAGAAATCTCCACTTTCCTTGAGCCCTTTTTTGGATAATAAAAATGGGGAATTGTGGGGACTGATGCTAGGTTCTATGTGTCCCTTTTTTAGTTGCTCCTCCACTAGAACCTGGAGATGAGGGAGCTTTTCAGAGGAAATAGGCCACTATTCGACCCAAATGGATTTGGTGGTGTCCCATTGGAGTGAAATTGGCTCTGGTCATGCAACAGTGGCCATTAGAATTGGGGGTAGTGTGAGTTATTAACGGCTCGATCGGTTATGATGTCTTCATAAAAAGCCGTATCATCTGTTGTTATCAGAGTACCCATATTAGTGAGGACATCTCTTCCTCAAAGATTGTATGGAAGGCCAGGGGCAACAAGAGGTTTAAAAGCCCCGGTGGCCCCACCACAATTTTCCCATCTTACAGGCCATTGGACAGGAGGGAATCTGTTTTTCCACCGACACCTTGTATGCAGGCGCCAGGAATTAGGGTCCATCCCAACCCTTCTACTTCATCTTTTCTAAGGACTGTACAGTCAGCTCCTGTATCAATGATGCCCTTAAATTCTGTTCCATTGATTTTAAGTTTCATTCTAGCTTTTCCTTTTTGGGTAGGTACTCCATAACACTTGAGGTGGTGGCTGTTGCCTTTGTCCTATTGTGGTCGGGGCTGAGGACTGCCGCTTATTTATTTGAAAGGCTGAGTCGTTGAACAGCATTCAGAGGTCCAATGAAAACCCTTTTTGCATTTAGGACATACAGAAGGAGGTTGTTTTCTTTTGGGTGAGCCCCAGAGTGATGGGCAATCCTTTATAAAAATGACCAGTTCTGCCACATCCCCAACAAGGTCGATTTCCCATTCTGCCATTAGGGGGCGCGCGAGCACTGGCAGTCATAGAGGCTAAAGGAGGTGCAAGGATACTCAGCATGAGTTGATGACCCCAAATCTTTGGTGGATAGGATGCAATCAGTGATCTCCATATTTCGTTCAGGGGCAATGGCTTTTCTGCATTCCTGTGTAGCCCCTTCCCATATTAGGCTCTTGATTAGCACATCTCAGGCTCCAGCATGGGATACTTTCCAGGCCAATGCTTCTTGAACAAAGGCAACGAAGTCAGTGAAAAGATCATTGGGACGTTGTATGAGGGGTTTTAGTTGTTTGTCCCCTTCTTTAGAAGGGACTGAGGAGACAACCCTCAACGCACAGAGGCGTACTTGGTCAAAGTACTGTGGAGGTGCTACTGCTTGTGCGGCAGGAGACACATAAGCTGCCTCACCTTTTAAACAATCAGGGTCCCCCATGGTGGCATCCTGCCCTCTGGTAGTGATACTTTGTGTGCTTTGTTGTTCACATTCATCAGAAAAAGGAGCCTTCCATAAAAGGAAGACCCTGAAGATAATGCTGTGTTCATTAAACTCTTCCAATCATGGGGCAGTTAAGATCAATGCTAAGGGATTCAAGCATCTGTTGAGCGTTCAGGGACTGTAACCCATCTTCCCTGACAGCGGCCCAGTATTTGTCAAGTACTTTTGGGTCATGGGGGTACCATTGGTTAGGTCATACAGAGGTTCGGTGGACGTTTACCGGGAATATGAACTGGGGTTCATTTATAGGCTTGGCTGTCGTTGCCACGATAGTTGTGGGGCCCATGAACAACTGTTGTATTACATGGGGAACAATGGGTTTTTGTTCCTGGGCAAAGTTGGATATCTCTGCCCAAGGATACAAAGATTTCTGAGGGGAGTTCCCAGACTGGCCTAAACAGCAAAAAGAAGTGATTGGGCAGGCTTCCTGGGACTGATAGTGTGGGGGAGGCGGTTTTACAAGCATAGCTGGCCAGCCCCCTGTGTCACTTGATAGTGGAAGTTGTTGGTTATCTGTGTTCTTGCTGGAATTGTTTGCTGTATCACAAGAAGATGGGAGTGCTTGAGCAGCTTTGCCATTTTCCTTTTGTTGTTTCTTCTTGCAGGGAGGTGTTAAATGCCTGCAGAGTTTCCCCTTCTTCTTTCCCTGATAGACAGGCTTGAATACCTACTATGATGGGGTAAAAGGTTAGGGGCAGCTCAGCGCCTTCAAGGACTTCCTTTTTATGAGCTGCCTAAAGGACGTGGGTCCACCTGTCTGGATCCCAAATGTCCCCGGTGTCAATCCAGGGACAAAATTCACTCACTATTTCCCATATTAAACTAGCTTCCTTTTGTGATACTTTCATCTGCCTACTCCAGAACAGGGCAACAAGTGCTCGTGATTGAGGCTCTCCTGATGCGGGGGAAGGTTACCCATAGAGGCACTAACCTTGCACTAGACCCTAGACCATCTATCTGCCAAAAGCAATCGAGCCTGTCGTTAGGCACCACTTGTAGAGCTATTCTCTGGCAGGAGGTAAGTGTGAACGAAGCACACAAAAACACACGTTGGGAGAACAGGCTTAAGCAGGTCTCGTTTATTTCTGCACAAGGGGGTGATTTTAAAGCCCCAGCTTTCCCAACCTCCTGAGTCCTTCCCAGCCAATTACTTAGCAGAGAGTTGCTGTAAGGCACTTGTGATGAGCACTGCTTGGTGACAGGCACAGATTGGTCCCCCGAGGGAATGTACGGAGTATGGACAGCTCATGGATGGCAAGCTAGGCAGACATGCCTGTGGATCATGTCTCTATGAGCAAAAAGTGTGCTTCAACTGCTACTCTAGCTGACTCAACCAGATCTGACCCACACTACATCTTCATGGTTTTCCTTTTACAACTCTTTTTATTGGATGTGGAATTTATTTTCATGTCTTCATTCAATCTGTTCTGCATTGTAGTGATCTAAATAGGCTCTGTAAAATCACTTTAGGTAGCAAAAATATTAAGACAATGTATATCAAGTAGTTTGGCCTCCCTCCACTGCTGAAGCCAATATGCTTAGCTAGGGCTTCTAAGTACGCGTTTTCTTGCCTTTTCAATTTGCTCAATTCTTTTCTGATCCCAAAACTTTTTGGCTTATGTAATAAGAAAAGTCTTCTCTATCTCATGTTAATAAGGATATTATATTTTGTGAGCTACTAAGAAATGTGAAATCATTGGTTTCAAGTATCCAATCAGATTTTCTTCTGTGGTTCAGGGCTTCATGTGCAAAGGCATTGTGGAAAGTATTACAAATAGAAAAGTGTAAACCCAATACCTTCTTTCATTGTTGAGGGCACTTTCTCCCTAAATATTTTGACCCAAATTATCTTTTTCAGAGAATTACTGTTTGGTAATTAAAGTCAAGTCACCAATTTTGATGTCTTTTTTTTTTTTTAAAGAAGTTTGAATTTAAATTCCACTACAACCTTGTTTCACACAGTAAGAGTAGATTTCCTGGGTAAGGACAATTCTCAAGGGAACCTACAGGATTTATAGCAAGGTTTCTGAGGTTTGTTTTTTTAGTGTGAAAATGAGCCATCTTCATCCACATTGCTCCCTGTCAGCTAAGTCTCCATGGATTACTTTGCATGAAAGCCTATTTTCCCAGGCAATTTTAAATTTTCATAATAGCTAAGTTGTTAAAAAGTTTGAACAAATTAAAATTTACCTGTTATAATTTTAAAACTCTTTTGAAATTCCTTTATTAGAACCACGAATTCACCAATCCTAACTCCTCCTTTACCATCAAAAACAGTTAAGATGTTGTTTTCATGATATAGTGTCCATGAAACTATTATTTTCCAGTGGCTATGTTATGCATATATATAACCTTATAATCTGATTCTGAGCAAAATGAACTCCAAGATATGGAAACAGAGAGTATTATTTGTGGTTGTTGTTTTTAATGTACTATGTGATTTCTATTTTCTTTTGTTTTTTTCTGCTATGCTTTATTCCCTGCTGTATTTGATTTTGGTAGCCTGTGTATTGTGTATATATTTACCTTAATGAGGGAAGGGAAGAGGAACAACAAAATGGTGAGACAAAGGACAAAGGTAAACCAATGCAATAGTAATACTCACAAGACAATATGTTGGAAATGTACATTACAACTTGTGAGGGGTATTGGGGTGAAGGATAACTGAAGAAAATGAGGGATGGAGTAACAAGTTTGGAAAGTTATGTATTCATTACCTTAAAATTGCTGTAACCCCACTGTACATCACTTTGACAATAAAATTAAATTTTAAAAATAAGCTGCATGAAATAAAATTAAACTGTATTGGTATAGTAAATATTATTCTTTATGTAGTAACTTTTAAAAAATCAATATTGTTTGGCATCCGATTTGAAGTAATTATCCCTTTTTAATCAGAGGACCATCAACTTGAATGCTATCTGACTAGACAATATTTTCACAATATACTTACCAATATTTTGAGAAAAGAACATAGTTCTTTCTCATATTAAAAGCGAAAACAGTTTAATTCTATGGAAACCTATAACTTTTAAAAGTAAATAAGCAGTTAAAAAGACAGGATATATGTGTTCTTCAACATTCCAATGACTTATAACTACTCATTTCAATTCCGGAAGATTCCATACCTGAGAGATTCAAAACAGTACCGGCTTGCATGGTATGTAATTCTGCAATAGATGCATTTTCAAATGGGGTGTTACAGATTGAGATTCAACACAAAAATAAGTACATTCTGGTAGAAGATAAAACTAATTAGCAACGGTAATAATTCTTCAAGAGTAAGCAATTTTTTATCACAGTAAGCTATTATGTTTATGACCACCAATCCCAATATTTATGATATAGAGACATCCTAGCCCAACAGTTTAGACTTTTAGGGTGCACCTCAAACTTCTCTTAATTCACATCATGAATAGCTTATCTCTATTGTGAAAAAATGCAACTCTGCTAATGTGATGCCATACATGTTCTGGAAAGAACACCACAATAAACTGGTTTGCATCATTTTCCCACCACTGGTATACTTGAGATTGGAACACTTGTAAATATTATTTATATTTATACTTTTTTAACTATCATACAAATTGTGGATGCTAAGATCAGAAGATTACAGTTCAAAGCTCACCGAGGCAGGAAGATTCCCTAGATTCTTATCTCCAATAAACTTATCAGCAAAAATCAGACACACTTGGCATTGAGGTTGAAGTGGTAGAGCACGAGCCTTGAGCATAAACAGGCTCAGAGACAGTGTCCAGGCCCAGAGTTCAAGCCCTAGGACAAACAAATAAAACAAAAACAAAAATAAAAACAAACCCCAAACCTAACATTTTTCTCATTGTATACAGTGGCAAATAATTAAGGAAATTGCTTCCTGTGTTACATACAGGTAGAAGAAAGAAGATGTCACACGATTATTCCCTTCATACCTTGTTATACCAAATCCTCAAAAAATTGCTCTTATTATAATTTATAAATTAATATCATCAATTTTTGGCAACTCTGTCTCCAACATTCACATTATCATTTTATACATGAACTATTTTAATTATCTATTAACTAAATTCTAATTATAACTCTCTTGAAAGAATATTCTAGGCAAGTAGAATGCAAAATCATTTGTGAATTTGTCAATTAAACCCTCTACTTAAAACGAATTTTGTAGTATCCTATAGAATATGAAATTACAAACAAAATCAAAATATTTATTTTAAATCTAAATTCTAATTTAGCAAGATCCTCATAATCCTACATTAGATGAATGTTATTTTTAGATGAATTATTATTAGATGAATTGCTATTTTTCCAAGCTTAAGTTTTTGTAATCCTTCGTCATTTCTTTGGGATACAACAGAATGATGATTACTTACTTTTTCAAATTTTGGATGGCAATCATGAGTCATTTTGCATCTGGGAATGTTCTGTAACGAAGAGAGAATTTAAAACACAAGTGAAGATTAAGTATGAGTTGCATTTCAACAGGAAATTTGACTTCTCAAAACATAATGACAAAATTAGCCCAAACTACCAACTATGTATTCCTTTTTTGTTTGTTTCGTTTTATTAAGACAAAAGTATACTACCTGGTCCAGGGAAGTTATCACTATGTGATTCCAGTCTCTAATCTCCTGTCTTAATCTCGGTGCTAGAATTCTAGGCTTGTATCACATTGCCCTGCCATAGTTTCTTAGTTTATTTAATCTAGATACAGACTACCAATTCTGAACTTCTCCAGGGATATTATACACCAGAGTGACTGTTCAGACTGTTTATCTACTATTTTCAAAGATGTTCTAACATTTGACACAGGATATGAATATTTTCAGATGCACCTGCGGGGTCTCTGATTCATTCCTCCATGGATGCAATCCTTTTAATAATGATTAATTGACTCTCTTACTATCTCTGGTCACTACCTATGTAATATTGTCAAACTTTATTGAAGGAAGTTCACTTGAGGACTTTCTAATATTAAAAATTATCACTTGATTCTAGTCTTCTTCAGGCTATATATTCTGTTGTTTTCTAACTTTTCTACACATTCTGAGAGTTGTTTCATTTGTGTATTTGTGTGTGCACATATAAGTGCCTCTGTGTGTATGTGTATGTTTGTATGTATGTATGCAAAATCCTCCAGCTCTTATTCAGCAATCTTGCTCATAACTGATATTCCATCACCTGAGCCATCTTCCAATCCAGGTTTGGCTGCTTTATTATATGTACTGTTGCAAAGAGTGTTCTGCCCAGGCTGGATGCAAACTTAACTTCCCAGACTCCTTTACATTCTTAGGTTTTATTTCTACAGGAGTATCAACTTTTAAACTACAAATATTTTGGGGCTGGGAAGGTGGCTCAGTGGTAGAGCACTTGCCTTGCATGCCTGAGGCCCTGGGTTCGATTCCTCAGCACCACATAAGCAAAAAGAAAAAAGCCGGAAGTGGCACTGTGGCTCCAGTGGTAGAGCACTAGCCTTCAGCTGAAGAGCTGAGGGACAGCGCCCAGGCCCAGAGTTCAGGTCCCACGACCGGAACCCCCCCAAAAAAAACTACAAATATTTTTGTGAGGGTAATGTCTAAGCTGTAGCCTAGATTTTTAACTGAAGTATTCTTTTTTGTTATTGTTGTTTTGGTGGGTGGTCCGGTCATGGGACCTGAACTCTTGGCCTGGGCGCTGTCCCTCAGCTCTTCAGCTCAAGGCTAGCACTCTACCACTTGAGTCACAGCACCACTTTCGGCTTTTTTCTTTTTTGCTTATGTGGTGCTGAGGAATCGAACCCAGGCCTCATTCATGCAAGGCAAGCGCTCTACCACTGAGCCACCTTCCCAGCCCCTAACTCAAGAATTCTTATAAATATAAATGAACACACACATTACATATCCTGAGTGTACACTGTTATAAATGTGATTGTAAGCTGGGTTGTGGTGAGATATGAGGATTGGGGTTCAAAGCCAGGCCAGATAGGAAAGGCCCAGAGACTCTTTTGTCCAATTAACTAAAAGAAAACTGGAAATGGCACTGTGGATGAAGTGGTAGAGCATTAGCCTTGAGCTGAATAGGAGAGAGACAGCTCACAGGCCCAGAGTTCAAGTGCCAAGACCACGGCCAACAAAAAATATACATATATAAGTAAAGAAAAAAATTAAAGAAATGTGATCTTAGCCACCAGTTCATTGCTAGTATAATCCCTGCTCTCACAAGATGAACATTTTTTTTTCCAGTTAAATCCATGCTTTTATATCTGACTTGCTTTGGAAACAGGATTATTCTTCCATGCTACTTTCTACGAAGTTGCATGATTTAGAATGAGATTGGCCTCATACTTCATGTTCCACGTATGAGTCTTGCTTTCTGTATATCACTCCCATAAATCTACATTCTGGACTTGGCTTTATTGTTTCAATGTTGTCTTATTTGTAGTCTTCTATATTGTATTGAACCCTTATACTTAAACACAGAACTTCTCTTTCTCCTATTATTGCTATTGTTTCCCTTACTGTTAGCTCATGTCCACTTGGGAAATAATGAACAGCACATACACTCACAAAAACAATGTTCTGAGAACCTTCTTCCCATTTAAAATTCGCTTCAATTTACAGAGAACTTACAAAGTTTGAACTCAATGTTGTCATGTATAATGTATTTATAAGCAATATAAATTTCATATTTTCTCTTTACTAAGTTGTCTCTGAAACACGTGTTACCTCAGGCCAAAGGTGTCATAGTGTGATTTCAGTGAAGCCAGAAAACGTTCATTATACCTCAAGCAGCACCATTGATTGTTACTGGAAGTAACTGTTACTGGATGTGGAAACTGACCCCAGGAGAGGAATGGAACATAGAGGAATAACAAAGTTCAAGTTTCCTTGTGCTTTCCTTTTTAGAGTACAAGAAAAGTATCCCAAGGCTTGAAGGAAACTCTGTCCCTGGCTTTTTCAAGTGTGTTCTTTACTCATATAAAATTTTTAAGTAAACTTCTAGTTGAAAGTATTTCAAAAGGAAATAATGTACCATTTGAATGCCAGCATAGAACAAAAGGAAATAACGTTGATTTAAATGTGTTCTCCTGCAAAGGAACAAAGACATGGAAGTTTTAAAGTGTCGTATGGATGGATATTTCACCCCTGAGATGATTCTCTTAATGCAGGAGTCAGTTATCAATTCCTTTGGTCTGGTCCTGCGTTCTCCAGAGCAATAAGGATTCCAAAAAAGCAGATTCCAATGAGTATGATCAGCAAAATGAGCCTCTTCTCAGACCAGTACTCCTTTAGGGAGGGTCCCAAAGAAATATCTGTGATTTTTATTTGCTTGTTTGTTTAGTTTGTGCTGGTTCTGGGGCTTGTACCAAGAGGCTGGATCATGTACCTGAACACTTGTCTTTCCTGCCCACCTGTCCCCAAAGCTAATGCTTTACTGCTTGAGCCAAAACTCCACTTCTGGATTTTTGGTGTTCAATTTGCTATAACAGTTTGACAGACTCTCCTTCCTTGTTTGGCTTTGAATTAAGTAATAAGAAAGCTAAGTGACATTAACTGTATAGACTTCTCTTTTGAAACAAGAAATATTAGATGAAGTTTATTGTAAAGCTAATGTTTGACAATTTTTAAATTAAATAACTCAGTACAAGTAGGTGCACTGAATCATTTTGAAATTATTTTTTCTGCTTGGGAAGATTATTGATCTTGTCCTTCTTTTTCGGGAAACTTAAGGCTATAATTGCACTTTTTGTTGGTTGTGGGGCTTGAACTCTTATCCTGGGTGCACTCTCTCAGCTGTTCAGCTCAAGTTGAACACTCTACTGCTTAAGCTACAGCACCACTTCTGGGTTTCTAATGGTTAATTGAATTTAAGGGTCTCCTTGACATTCCTGACTAGGCTGGCTTTGAACCACAATCCTCTGGTCTCCTTAATAGCTAGGATTACAGGCGTGAACCACCAGCACCCAGCTCATATTTGTGCTTACGTGCACTGAATGACACTATGTAGACAAATAATAGAAATTTGAATCAAATGATGGCATTGCAGATTTTCAGAAAACTTGAAGTAGCAATAAATATGTCCTCCTTTCCATGTTGTTTCATTAATGACTCATGAGCTATGGGACCCTTACTTTAGCATCCTCTGCCATCTTTGTAGGTGTATTTAGTATCAGGAAATGTTCATAGAGAAATATAGAAAGACAGATTTTTAAAAAGCAAAAAAGATAAGCTATGAAAGAACAACACAGAAGGAGATACATTTATTACACAGAAATTAAGAAGTAGCCTAAGAGATTTAGAATGCTAAAGGCAATGAGTAATAAGACTTGTTGATAACTACTTGTTCAATAACCAAAAATGGTTCTCTAAAACAATTTCTGGTATATCTTAGTTACTGTCATTTATTCATTAACTCTGGAGTTATTCCTTTTCTTCTGTGACAACTGTTAATTTGCCTCTGCCGTTTTGGTGCCAAATCTCACTTAGACTACGCTTGTCATTGTGATTAGCAGTGACCATTTAAAAACCTGGAATCTTTGAATTTCCAGAATTAATCTTCACCTGACATCTAAGCACATTCAAGCCATTAATTGCTGTGACCTAATGAACAAAACTTTTTTTCAACACAATATCCTAATATAAGTAAAGTACATGAATTAGGGACTACTGTCAGGTGTCAGTATATTAGGAGCATTTATATATTCCAAGTATGGGTTCTTTACTTTTTATTTACTAACTAAATGTTTTTTGGTTTTGTTTTGTTTTGTTTTGTTTTTGTTTTGTTTTGTTTTGTTTTTCTTTGCTAGTTAAAGGGCTTAAATTCAGTACTAAGGAATAATTCCTGAATTTTTTTTTTTTTGCTCAACTCTATCACTCTACCACTTGAGGCATGACACCACTTCCAGTGTTTTTCTGTTTATGTGGTACCGAGCAATTGAACTTAGGGTTTCATGCATGCTAGGCAATCACCTTATCATGAAGCCATATTCCAAGAGCCCTAAATGGCTTTCTTAATTTAACATTACATTTTCATTCCATAACTATGTACCGTAATTTTGGCCAGATGCTAGAAAATGATGTGGAAAAGAATACAATAAAATAAATCCAGTAAGGCTACATGGAAAATGAATAACCCTCACAGTCTAGCAAGAGCACAGAGGGCTTAACTCATGGAGATGTACCAACACGCTGAGTGAGACAGCTCTTGACCCAGTGCCAACCTCCAGAATGAGTAGGTGATCTTGGGTTCCAGCCACCTGGGGACATTGGGCCACCTCCTACAGCACCCATTCAACCAGCTCCTGAGGGAGAGAGAGAGACAGAGAGTGAAAGAGAGAGAGAGAGAGAGAGAGAGAGAGAGAGAGAGAGAGAGAGAGAGCCAGACACAGACAGACAGACAGACAGACAGACAGACGGACGGACAGATGGACGGACAGACGGACAGAGAGACAGACAGACAGACAGACAGAGAAAACCAGAATTAGAGTTAAATCTGGTGCCAGTGTCTTAGAACTCTAATACTGACTAAACAGGAAGCTGAGATACTAGGATCATGGTTCATAGATAGCCCAGGCAGGAACGTCTGTGAGAATCTTATCTTAAAGAGCCACCAGAAAACTGAAAGGGGCACTGTGGGCTCAAGTGATAGAGTGCTAGCCTTGAGCTGAGGCGCTCGGGAACAGTGCTCAATCCTAGAGTTCAAGACCCACGACTCAAAAGAAGTGGACTTCCCACCACAAGAAGTGGATGGAATAGCACCCATTGTCCTAGGGAGCATGGAAGAGAAGTCAGGCCGAGCTTCCTGTGAACTTGAGGTCATAAGTAGGTCACTTGGCTTCTCTGTGCCTCTTTTTCCCCAGCTGCAAAACTGAACAAAGTGAAGGATCTCCTTCCTCATGGGGATAGTGTAATAATGAAAGAGAGCCATGTTTCGGTTCATAATCCCACACCTGTTCAATGATTTATAACAGGCCCCACCTGAGCCCTTTCTGGTATCTTTCTGTCATATACTCACAGAATTGCCAAAACCTTATCTGAAGGCTGCTCCCTCTCTGCCTAGACATTCTCCAGAGATCTCTCTGTATAAATCCCTTGTTTCCTCACAACTATCCTGTGAGGATAATGAGGTCCAATGGTTGAAGCCCTACCAGGAGCTTCACGTGTGGTCAAGAATCCACTGCTATGGACTGAGTTTGGGATAATCCTTCTAAACCAACTACTGAGCATGGTGCCACAAGTCTACCATCCCAACTACAGAGGACCAGGCTTGGTGGAGCATATCTTTCAGAGGAGTACAGCGATCCAGCCCAGCCTGAGCATATATTTAGTTTCTATCTCAGAAATGCTCAAGACAGAAAGATGGATCATCAGAGCCGGGGAGAGGAAAAAACTAGGGGGGTCATGGTGCCCCTAGAAGGATGTTTGACCAGGGTTGAGTTGGTGTTGGGGTGGCTACTCACCTGTGATGCTGAGAAAAGCTGTTGACAGCTGCTCCAAGTGGAGCAGCAGAGATGGCAGCAGCAATGCGGACATATGGGCCCAGAGCAGAAGACTAGGGGCAGGGACCAGGTAGGGGATTTAGGACGGCTGGCAGCACACCAGTGCCTGAGTTTTGAAACCAAGCACCGCATGAAGGGCGGGAAGGGGATGGGTGGGGTAGGGGCATTAATTTCTTACTATACTCCAAAGTCACCTCAAGTCTCTTCTGCAACACTCAGCCACCTCTACCTTCCTCAACTACTGGTAGTGGTGTAAAGTAACAGGGAATAAGTGTGTTACCTGGCAGCAATGGAATGTGGGTGTGGGCAGCATTCTTGTATCCCATTGGTCAGAAGGAAACAAGAAAGAATGGTGGTGTGGCCAGAATCTTGTGAAGCAAGGAGAATGGGTGAGTGTCAACAGGCCATCCTGGGGCAATTTGAGCTGACAGGATGTTCCCAGGACCTAAGAATGAGCCCCAGGAGTTAACAAAATAAAAACAGATTCACATGCAGATGGCAGTATGCTAATAAATATATATCTTTATGGAGTGCCAGAGATGTCTATACATTACTCAGTTATATAGACTATATTCCTACCAATTCCTCAGTATTCATTATGTGTCCATGTAATTAATGTTATTGTTTAAATCCTTAAATTATTAATGAAAGCACTCAGTGTCCTGAAATTATTGTGTTCCTGTACGTAATAATATTCTTTTAATGCTTCATAAATATTAAATAAAATCAGCTAACCTTCTTAAATGATGCTGTTTAATTTTATAGGATCATCATGCACAATGAACTCATTCAACTGTGACACTGGCAAAATTCCAGTGTTATTCCATTGGTTGGGAACCAGTTTCTTAGTATCTCTTGCCACTGGTTGCTGTCAGGACGGGGATTCGAAATGAGGTCCTATGTTGCCACATGGGCCTATGGCTTCCCTGATAGTCTGTCAGCCTTCAGCAATGCAAGGTGAAGTACCCTTTGCAACAGTGTCGTTCAGAACCAGAAGGGTCACTGTGCAAAGGAATAAAACATAAAAGGCCACATTTTTTCTGTGCATTGTCTTCCATGCAAAACCTAGGGTTCTAGGATCACAGGAGCACCTGCGTGTCCAGTGGCTTCACCCCATCCTAGGGTGATCGAAGCTGAGGCAGACTTGCCAAGACCTGAGTTCAAGTCCTTTGCTGAGAAAAAAATTAGCTCCCTGACTTGCAATTCACACAGTTTATTCTTACAGGCTTTGGATTTGAAATCAGGATCTGGGTAAATCTGCAGCAATGCGGATAAAACGGAAGATCACCTTACATGAAGATAAAAAGTCAGGCCTGTTCACGAGTCCTGAATTCAAGACCCAGCCCTGAAATACATACTATTTATATATATTGTAAACATAGGATTTATACTTACTTATGGATGTTCAGTCCATACATGTTTGGTGTGGTTGTTCCTTGTATCTTTTGTTTTATTCATTTATTTACCATTGATTTTACTATGATGAAACCCATTCTGTTTATTACATTGATGACAACCTATCACAGAACATCTAGATTTGTAGAAATGTTCTCCATCATGCCTGACCCCCAGGATTCTCAGAGAAAAGGGAAAAAAGTTTCAAACTCTCCTTCTTACTCCATGATCCACTTGTTGGTAGTGCTGGGATCTGACCTCAGTGCAGAGCAAAACCAATTGGCCCATCAGTCAAGGTGATCATATGAACCAGTGAGCAACTAAGTTGTGTGGCCAATCCCAGAATCTGACATTGATCCCCAGGATGGTCCACTATAGTCATAAATTCATAATTTAAACATAGGATCTATAATGACAAATATGTGTGGACAGCATCTTGTGTTCAGTGCAATTATTCTCCTTATTTTGTCTCTATTTCATGGAGGTATTGTGTATTTTAATAAGTTTGGTGACAGGTATAACTGTGCTGACATGGATAACAACTTGTTCCCATGGTTATAGGGTTGTCTATGCATTCTCCATCGTATTAGAGACCCAGGACTTTTACAGGAGAGGATAAAAGGCACAACGACTGGCTTCTGACATCAGGATGAATCTTTTGTCAGTGCTGGGATTTGAGCTCAGGTCTGGGTAACTCTAACTCTGTTGCACTGTGGGGGAAGGGGAAGCTCACCATTTTTGAAGACTAGAATGTCAGGCCTGATGCAGGGCATGATTTGAAGCCCCAGCACTGGACAAAATAGCAAGTCCACCTTTTTTAAATATAGGATTTCTCTTTAACTACAGATGTGGTATGCATCTTGCATTCAGTGTACTTATTCTTTCTATTTTGTGTCTTATTCATGGATGTATTGTGTATTTTATTGCATATGGTGACAGAAATAACTGTGCTGACATGGATGACAACCTATTCCCTTGTCTAAGAGTTGCCTATATAGCATTCTCCATCCTCAATGAGACCCAGGACATTCACAGGACAGGAAAACATGTGCCACCATAAGCTTCTGACATCAGAATGAATCTTTTGGTAGTGCAGGAATTTGAACTCAAAGCCTAGCAGGCCTAATTGGTGAATGGGTCATGGTGAGCACACCAGGCTGTGAGCCACTAAGGAACTAGGCCATTCCTGGGACCTGAGATGGAGCCCTGGTGGGGGCCAATATAGTCATAAACTCATAATTAAATAGAGGATCTATATTTCCAAACATGAGTGGGAGGCATCTTGCCTTTGCTGTAGTCTTTCTCTTTGTTTTGTGTCTTGTTCATTGATGTATTGTGTATTTCCTTGAGTATAGGATGACAGATATAACTGTGGTGAACTGGATGACAACCTATTCCCATGAGTATAGAGTTGCGTATACATTCTCCTTCCTAGCTGAGACCCAGAACTTTCACAGTACAGGAAAACAGGTGCAATGACTGGCTTCTCACATCAGGGTGAATTTTTGTCAGTGCTATGATTCAAACTTGGGGCCTAGGAGGCCCAACTGCCCAATGGGTCCACATGATTACACTCGACTGTGAGCCACTAAGGAGCTGAGCTATTCCCAGGAACTGAGATCGAGCCCCAAGAAGGCCAAAATAGTCCTCAATTATCATTGAAACCTGGGATGTATATTCACATCCGTGTGTGGACTGCATCGTGCATTGAGTGTAGTTATTCTCTTTATTTTGTATGCTATTCATGGGTGTATTATGTATTTTCTTGTTTATATGATGACAGATATAATTGGGCTGACATGGATAACTTATTCCCATGACTACAGGGTGGCCCATGCATTCTTCACCCTTGCTGAGATCCAGGACTTGCACAGGAAAGAAAACAGGTGCAACGATTGACTTCTGACATCCAAATGAATCTTTTGGCAGGGCGGGGAATCTGAACTCGAGACCTAGCAGGACCAAGTGGTGAATGGGTCCACATGAGCACACCAGCGAGCACACCAGCCTTTGAGCCACGAAGGAGGTAAGCCATTCCAAGGACCTACGAATGAGCCCCCTCCCACAAGGGGAGAGCGGGGAGCACAACAGTCATCCATTCATATAAGGTGAAGGTAGTATGCAAATAAGTACACATTTGTATAGAATAGGAGAGTGGTAACCTGTGGTGGAATCCAATCTGTGTGACTACCGATTCTTGCATCTTTCCTGATGCCTCCATTTCATGACTGTGATGATTATTGTCATGCTTCATCAACTGTTCTATACAAGTAATCGATACCCCATGAGTCTTGCCTATCATTTCCTACTTACATCATGCACAAATTACTCATTCACGGATGAGATCGATCACATTCCATGACTCATCCCAGGTTCACAAACGAGTATCTCAGGATCTCCCGCAGTTCCCTCCTCATAGGGGGGCTGAATTCAAACCTCAGGCCTGGAAAAGATCCTCCTTATATACTTTATTTTTTGGTCCAATCGTGGGCCTGAACTCTGGGCCTGGGCGCTGTCCCTCAGCTCTGCACATCAAGGCTAGTGCTCTACCACTTGAGACACAGCGCCATTGCCGGCTTTTTTTTTCTGCTTATGTGGTGCTGAGGAATCGGGCCCAGGGCCTCATGCATGCAAGGCAAGAGCTCTACCTTTGTGCCACCTTCCCAGCCCTCCTTATATATATTTTCAAAGTGATTTATACTTCCGTACAGATGTTCAGTCCATATTGTATTTGGTGTGGTTATTTATTTTATTTCTTGTTTCATTCATTTATTTATAATTTATTTTATTGACTCTGATGACACCTATACCATTTATTACATTGTTCACATCCTATCACAAAACATCCAGATGTTAGATGTCTTCTCCATCATGCCTGGCAGTCCCAGGATCTGAACTTAGTGCCTAGGAGGCCTAACTCATGATTGAGTGAGTTTGAGCATGGTAGCCTCTAGCCAATGAAGATGTCAGGTGGTTCCCAGGCTCTGAAATCGACCCACAGGTTTGGCCAAAAAGCGATACATGGATAGGCAGACGGAGGTATACAAATAAATATATATTGGTAAAGAGTTCCATGGCCGTCTATCTATAATAGAAGGACACCTACTATGTTCCTACCAACTCTTAGGTATTTATTATACGACCATTGAAGGAATATTATTCTTTTCACACATAATAAACTACTAATGAAGATCAATCAGCACTCTAGGATTATTGCATACAATATTAGAGTAGGCCCATGCATAAACTACTCTTTAAATCGATATTCCTATGCATAGAAATGAGCCTCTTGTGATCTCCTGTTATTGGTGTCAGGACTAGGATTTGAACACAGAGCCTATGTTGACAGGTTGGCCTATGGCTTCACTGATGTCCCACAAGCCACCAGCAATGGCAGGTCAGGTCCACTTTGCAGCTTTGTCATTCAGACCCAGGATGGTCACAGTGCAAAGAAAAGAAAATAATAAAACCCAAGCTCTCTGCAGCTCACCATTTTGGTGCTTTCCAACTTTGTTTTCTTCCTGAAAAGCCTCTGGCCCAAGGATCTCATGATCGGCTATGGGTCCAATGAGTGCACCCCAGCCAAGTGAGATCGAAGCTGAAGCAGAGTTTCCACGACCTGAGTTCAAGTCCCATGCTTGGCCAAAAAAAATAGAAAACAAGAACATATAAAAAATTAACTATTTAACTAAATTTTAAAAAATGAAGCTCTCTGGTTTGGAATTTTTGCCAGTTTTCTTTCCTAGCCTGGGATTTGAACTCAGGGTCTTGGTAAATCTGTAGCAATGTGAGCAAAGAGTTGCCATTCCTTGAGTTCAATCCCCGTGCCAACCAAAAATGAAAAACTAAGTCTCTGACTTCGGCAGGGGGAGGTAGTTGTGGAGATGGGAGGGAAGGGATGGTAGGGGGAAAACACAATAGGAGTAAACAATGCTCAATAGGAAATGTACTCATTAACTTGCTCCTGGAACTGTAACCCCTCTGTAGAACATTTTTACAATAAAAAACAACAAAAAAAGACACAATGTAGTTTTCAGAGAAGCACTTTGCAGGTAAGGGAAGGATGTTTGAATAGCTGTACAAAACTCTACACTGCTTTTTTTAAGTTCAGTATGGAACTGAATAAACATAACTGCTTCCATTAAAAAAATTAAGTCACTGTCGTGGAACTGGAGCCAGTATTCCTGCCATTGTTAGTTTTTGAGCTCACCGTTGAGGTACCTCTTTTGCATCATGGGTGAATGCGTAGCTCACTGTCCTTGAGGGAAAGAAATTCAGGATAGAGTTCTAGAGTTCTCAGGACCCGAATGAAAGCCCTGCAAAGGAAGAAATATTTCTATACATGTTTAATACATAATATATACTTACATATGCATGTTAATTTCATATTATGATTTTTATTATTGATTTTATATTTTGTTTTTCTTTGATTAATTTTTGATATTGTATTTAGCATTATTATACACATAATATTATATTTTGCACAGCTATTATAAAATTATACACAATAATTTAGGGCATTGACACATTTTAATTAACATTTTATTAAGTGTTGAAACATGATACATAATTAAGTGCAGCATTTGTCACAGTCTTCACATATTTACAGTCTCTCCCAAGTATGAGCTTTGAGTTCAAGCCCCAAGACTGGCAAAAAAATTGAGCCTGGTGAGACATATTATACTGGAACTCAGAGGAGGGACGAGGTTATAGGTAAGACAGAGGGTAGAAGGCAGGTGCTCGTGGCTCACAACTGTAATCTACTCAGGAGTATGAGATCTGAAGATCCCAATTGCAAGCAGGAAAGTCAATATGAGAATTTTTTTCCAATTAAACACCCAAAAAGTTACAAGTACAGCTGTGGTTCAAGTAGTACACTGCTAGCCTGGAGGATAGGATAGCATCCAGGCCCTGAATTCAAACCCCTGGACAGGCATACACACACACACACACACACACACACACACACACACCAATATAGAGCATTTACCAGTCGGCCTGCACAAGTTCCATCTCTAGCAACTCAATATTAAAAAAAAAAAAGATGGAGAAGGGAAGAAATGACTTGCTCCAGGAAGTGATATACCCAGTGACAAAATTCCACAGTAGTTCTAATATGTTGGTACAAGACAGACAGCCTCAGGCAGAAGGTATAGCATGGGCAAAGGTCCTGAGGTGTGCGGTAGAGCACGTGGTGTGCGTGGTATGAAGGTTCTATGGCTTCAGAAAAGTCTGGCAGGAAATTCAAGGCTGGGTCAAAGTTGACTTGAGTCACAGGGCAGAGGGTGAGGTCCCAGAATGGCGCCCAGGGGGAAGATTAGCTTGGCTTTTCGCCAGGGACCCAAAGCCATTTCCTGTGGCTGGAAACCTGTTTTCACAGCTCCTGATCTTCAGGCCTTCTTTGCTTGGAGGAGTCAGGGCAAACGCAGGGAAGAACTCTTATTTTAGAAAAGCTTCTAGCACAATGCCATCAGTGGCTCAACCCAGTAAATCCTAACTACTCAGGAGACTGAGATAGAGATCGAGGGTCAAGCCAGCTCAGTAGAAGAAACTTAATGAGACTCTTCTTGCTGATTAACTACCAAAATCCAGAAATGGAGCAAAGGAAAAAGTTTAGAGACCAGAGCCCCAGACCCTGAGTTCAAGCCCCAATACTAGCATAGGAAAATTAAAGAAAAGATTTCAGGAGCTCCTAGTACACTGTGGTGTAAGGCCAGATCATCCAGGCACATGTGGCTCATGCCTGTCCTTCTAGCTCCTTAGGAGGCTGAGATGTGAGGATCACATTTCAAGGCCAGCCGAGGCAGGAAAGTCTTGGAGACTTTGATCTCCAAGGACCCTACGGAACACCGGAAGTTTCTCTGTGGCTCACGTGGTAAGATGAAGAGCTGGGGGACAGCACCCAGGCCCAGAGTTCAAGCCCCATGACCAATACCTGGCCTGCTTGCACCTTACTCTGTTGCTCTAGGCAGAGTACTTTCCAGTGGGCCTCTGAGGGTCTCCTAATGTCTAGGTGTCCTACAATTCTTGGTAGCAGCCTTTTGGGGGGTCATTACCTACACAACAGGCCACATTACCAGAGAAGTATCGAGCCTTGGGGCATGAAGATCATCAGAATGGCATCTGTCATGGGTGCAATGTGGATAGGAGTAGTAAATCACTGTGTCAGACCACGGTTTGGAGCCAGGAGGGGCAGGAGCATAAAATGTTACAACAGATAATGCCCAGTTACACAAGTATCACAAGAGAGCAAATTTGACAGTCAGACCTTGGGCAGGTGTTGAGTTGGGCTCATGAAAGTTTTGTAGGCTCAGGAATCCACAGCCAACTGGCTGCTGCTTGTAGAAGTAGCTATCCCAGGAGTCTGAGGGCTCGGTGCCCTGCTTTCCTCTCCAGTGCTTGGGGAAAGGAGGTAGATGAAGGTCTGCAATTATGAGCCGACTACCAAGGAGCAGCCTTAGTGTATCTCCCTTGATCCAGTAGCCCCATGTTGAGATCAAGGTGCAGATACCATGGAACTTACTGCCATGGCCCAAACCCCTCAGCCCAAGAAGGACTTAGGGAGAAACAACATGATCTGGCTTGAGAGTTTACTGTGACTATGACTCAGGACTGCTCCACAGTTGTAGCTCAGCTCATCCAGGTCAAAACTATTGCCCCAGAACATTGAGGTACTGGCTATACCAGTCTCTAATCCCCCAGTTCACTGGCCCTTGAATCTAAAGTATATGCCTCTGTATTCTGGGCATCCGGAAATGTCTAGAAGGACTTGAGAGGCCCAGCTGGGGCCAGAAGATAGATTTGCCTACGATAAGGTATATTGACATTTCCTAGACATCAAACAATACATCCAAGCCACCTTGACCTCACCTCTCATGTAGCCCCAGATTATCCTTGTTTGGGGAGCCTTCAGTTAGCTATCAAGGTCGAGTTGGCAAGATCCACTGGCAACCACCCTTCTCCCACACCGCTACCAGCCTGCTGGGAGTTGAACATGCAGCCAGGGGTCCAGCTGAGAAAAGGACAGGACACAGCATGACTGACCCTGACCCCCCAGAGGCAGGCAAGAACATATGCCACCCGGCCCTGAGGACCCAGAATCCCCTGGATGAGGACAAAGATATGGACAGCCAGACTTAGGTCCCAAGGAAAAGCTGCAGGTCTCTGGCAATTTAGGACTCATTGTAGACCATGATAGGGGACTAAAGACAAGGCTGTTATTAAGGAAGGCCACCATCCAAGGTCAGGAAGAGGAAGACAAGCACCCAGGAAGTGGGCAGAGAATGATGAGGGAAAAATACACACATACACACACACACACACACACACATGGGTAGCGCAAGGCCTCAGCAGTCCCTGAGCAACTGAACATCACAACCTCCGAGAAGATGGCACTACCATCCTCAGACTGAATGTTGACAAACTCTGAGCATCTCACACATCTGGAATGGCTCATAAAACAACACGGCATTTCCTACTGTACACACCGCTATGAAGAAAACTCAGCCACATTATTTTTGGTCATCTGTCATGGGGTTTGAACTTTGGGCCTGCGTGCCATCCCTCAGCTTTACACCTGAAGTTGTCCACTCTACCACTGGAGCCATAGGACCACTTCCTGTTTTCTGGTGCTTCACTTGAGTTAAAGTCTCACAGACTTTCCTACCCAAGCTGGCTTTGAACCGTGATCCTCAGATCTCAGCCTCCTGAGTATCTAGGATGACAGTTGTGAGACTCTGGCAGTGCCTGGTTTCAGCCACGTTCTTACAACCAGGGGAAATCCAACTTGTCAGGCCATAAAGCATATGCAACCCTTCACTTTCAGATTTTGACACCAGTACACAAAGCCATTCTTCCTTGGTTTGAGAGAATATAATCGACACTACCCTCCAACCCTGCTCTCATTTGCCCACTACCTGCCTACGATAGGCCACAACTTCTGGAGTTCTTGGTAAGACAACTCCCAGCCTGCTATAACTTCACACTCGGGCAAACTTGGGGAGTTCGTAGAAATGGCTGTACACTGAGGCCAGAACCTGGTGTCCCAACCACAGCAACCCCACTCCTTCACCATCTCTGGCAAGCAAGGGGTGTGTTTCTTACTTGTTTTTTTTTTTTTTTTTTGGATGAGGGGATTGAACTTAGTGCTTGGGTACTGTCCCTGATGATGAATTTTGCTGAAGGCCAGTGCTCTTCCACTTGAGAAATGGTACCACTTCCTGTTGGAGTCTGGAGATGAGACTCTCATTGGACTTTACTTCTTGTGCTGGGAAACAAGACCCTCTGGATCTCAGCCTCCCATGTAGCCAGGATGACAGGCGTGAGCCATCAGCGCATGGCTTATGGTGTCTCATTCTTTACAATTTCCAACTAGTCCTTCTCTAGACACTACCACCTAGACCCTCCTCTACCTCCCTCAGAGACAGCAAAGGGAGGCTCAGAATCTGGGGAGGGCCATGGGCATTAATGGGCCCCCTTCACATCACTACCCATTTCTAAGCTCCCATCCACATCCTCTGGGTGGCCTGGTTGTCTGGATCCACTAGGACTTCTTAGGCCTGCCCTTTATCCCCCCGCCTCACCAACCGATACCTGAGAATTTCTGGGGCCAGCTGCTCCATGTCACATTGGAAGACATTGGGAGGGTTGCTGATAATGGGGATCAGGGGTGCCCAGGGCAGAAAGAGTGTCCAGATCCCCTCTGTCAAAGAAGGAGACACAAAGCATGGATGGATCTACTAAGTGCTACAGGGCACACCATCCACCTGTCACCCAGGTCCCTTGGAGGGAAGTTTTATGTTGACAGTTCTGGGGCTTGAAATCAGGGTACAGGCGCTGTCCCTGAGCTTCTTTTGCTTGATGTGAGCACTCTTCCACCTGATCCACAGTACCACTTCTGGCTTTTTCTGTGTATGTGGCACCTAGGAATTGAATCCAGGGTTTCCTGTGTGCTAGGTGAGCCCACTACTGCTAAGACAAATTCCAAACATTGGATAGCTCTTCTTCTATGACCCCTTGGGCCTGTCTCGGGACAGTCTTACACATCTTTACGGAGTATCTAACCAGCAGCCTTGGCTGGAAAAGAACACGATCCGCTATGTTGTCCTTTATCTATGGCATCTTTTCTCTCTGTGCTTCCTGTTACATCCTCCTTGTTAAGCAAGACCCCCTTTCAAGTGCTGCCTCTAAGCAGCCCACTCCAATCACCCTGGCAGAGGGGGATCTTCTCCGCTCTGTAGGCTGCTGTCCTTGTCATGGTCTGCCTCCAGCTAGTGTGGCTGAGAGTCCATGAAGGCGAAGGCCTGGCTTTCACCACCCAATTTCTGAAGGCTCTGATACACTACCGCAGTAACCAGTGTGGTATCAAACTCTGTGAGAGGGCACTTGAGGCCCAGGGAGCCTGTGGGCAACAAATGGGGCCATATCTTGTGTGCGTTTGAACTGAAGATCTAGGAGCGGTCTCTCTCTGAGTTTTCATGATCAAGGCTGCTACTCTACCACTTGAGCCACAGCTTCACGTCTGGATTTTTGGTGGTTCCATGCAGAGAATATTTTTATCAGCTTTCCAGCTTGTGGCTGGTTTTGAACTGTGATCCTCAGATCTCTGCCTACCAAGGAGCCAGGATATCAAGTGTGAGCCTGAGCCAGACTGGCTCCAGAAGTTTTCCTTTGAGCTTATGTTTATCTCGTGTCAGCTAGCAAGCCCTAATTAAAATAGTAATTTATAGGGGATCAAGTTACTCTCCTAGTTAAGTTAACCCAAGGAGATAAAGTATCTTTGGAAAAGGCTAGTCAGTGTTGGTCTAGGTGAGAGAGAGAGAGAGAGAGAGAGAGAGAGAGAGAGAGAGAGAGAGAGAGAGAGTGTGTATGAATTTCAGGGATACCTACCCCCATCACTCTGGAACTTCTTTCACCCAGTGGTGAGTACATCCAGGATCCCCACCCCAAGAAAGGCAGATAGGGGAGGGTACTTAAGGTCACATCAACTGGAATGATCTGAATTCTATCCTGTAACTGAAGACAGGAGAGATAATAGAGAGAAGGAGATGTTTAGAGGAACATCAAGGGAAGCCCTTTACCGTTGGATACAAGTACCTGAGAGAAGAATGTAGCCATCCTTTTTGGTAGTAAGATAACAAGTGCCCATTATTCATTCATTTTATTTTTTGTAAGTCCCAGGTCTTGGATTCAGGGACTCATTGTCATCCCTGAGCTTCTTTTACTTAAGGCTGAGGCTCTATCACTTGAGCCACAGCACAACTGGCTTTTTTCAGGGGGGGAAGAAGGTAGTTTATGGGAGATGAGAATCTCACAGACTCTCCTGCCTAGGCTGGCTCTGAGTCATGACCATCAGAACTCAGCCTCCCGAATAGCCAGGATGACAGGCGAGAGCCACTGTCACCTTACCACCACAATCCCCTAGGGCCAGTGCTGGGCTACCTGAAATGCATCCTCCTTTTTGTGAGTGGGAAGCAGACCTGGGTGGGTTTGATACTTCAACAGCCTACCTACCTTTGAGCATTGTTCTGTCTCAGTCTTATGCCGGCTTCCTCCTTATCCACAGCAATGACTTTGCGCTGTCACAAAACAAATGTCCCCCAGAAGGTGTTGGATCTAGGGTCTTTCCTCTGCACACTGCTCCCTCTCCCTGAAACGACACACTGCACCAACGTGAAGGAGACATAGAGTGAATTCTGTTTCTTATAATCAGGGTCTAGCCAGATAGGTGGCAGTGAGGATCAGAGGCTCGGGATAGTGCTGTGCAGTTGGACAATGCAATGCCTCCTCATCCACTTTCCTTTAACTGTCTTAGCAGAGGGTAGTGGGGAAGGACTCACCAGACAGACTGACAATGAGTAACCATCACGGTCTACCCCGGGCACAGAGGGGTTTACCAAAGGGATCTAGTTCCACAGTCCAGGCGAGAATGATCCTGACACACAGACTACCTCCAGAATGAGAGGGTCACCTTGGGTCCCAGGCACATGGAGAAACTGAGCCATCTCCTCCAGCACACATTCAAAAAGTTACTGAGACAGAGACAGAGAGACACACAGAGAGAGAGAGACAGAGACAGAGAGACAGACACAGACAGTCAGACATACATACATACAGACAAACACACACACACACACACACACACACACACACACACACACACACACACACACACACACATAGGATAGCCCAAGGATTCAGCAGTCCGTGAGAACAGAAACGTGAACTCCCTCAATTAGGATCAGATCCCACCCCCTAGAAGGTGGCAGTACCGACATCAGACTCACTGTAGACAAAACATTGAGACTCACACATATCTGGAATGTCTCATAAACCAGCATGGCATTTCCTATCATACACACTGCTATGTGGAAAACGTAGTCACTTCTTTTTGTTGTTGGTCAAAGGGTTTGAACTCTGGGCCAAGTTGCTGTCCCTCAGCAATTCATCTGAATGTGAGCACTCTCCCACTTGAGCCAAAGCAACACTTCCTGTTCTCTAGTGGTCTATCATCATGTCTCACAGACTATTCTGCCCATGCTGACTTGTAACCACGGTCCTCAAATCTCAGCCTTCTGAGTAGCTAGAATGAGAGTTGTGAGCCACTGGTGGCTTCGGGCTTCAGCCACATTCATATACACAGAGGAAACCCATCTCGTCAGGCCACAAACATTTTGCAACCCTTCACTTCAGATTTTGATACCCAGCATCCAAATCTATCTTTCAATGGAGGATATAAAGACAAAACAATCTCACACGTGCACCCCTTTGCCCACTCTCTGCCTGTTAAAGGACACGTTCTCTTGAAGCTGTGGCTTCAAACTGGGACAAACTTGAGGAGTTCTTACATTTGTCTGTACAGTGAGGCCAGCAATTGGTCTCTCAAACACAGCAACCTCCCCACACCCCGACACCACCACCATTATTTGAAGGCAAAGATGTCTTAATCTCTTTCTTTTTTATGTTGTGAGGCTTAAACTCTGGGCCTGGGTGCTGTCCCTGAGGACTTCAGCTTAAGGCAAGCACTCATTTCTTGAGCCACAGCATGGCTTCTGGTTTTCTGGCAATTCCTTTTATGTAAGAGTCTCAGGGTCTTTCCTAACCAGGCTGGCTTTGACCCTTGATACTCAGATCTCACCTCCTTAGTACCTAGGATAACAGCCGTGAGCTGATGGCACCCAGTCAAAGAAACTTTTCCATTCCTGTCATCCTCTCCCCTCAGGAGACTGAAATCTGAGGACTGCAGTTGGATGCCACTTAGCAGCAAAGCCCGTGAGAACACTTTATCTCCAATTAAACACCCAAAAAAGCTGGAAGTGGAGCTGTGATTCAAATGGTAGTGTGCTATCATGGAGCATAAAAGGTAAGATCCATGCCCTAGTTTCAAGCTTTTGCTAGCATAGGCCCAACCAAGAAAGGAAAACAGGTGGGCATATGGGAGCTCAAAGTTAACACATAATACTCAGGACTCCCAGAACAGACCCCATCCAGCTCTGATTCTCTAGATTCTATGTCCTACATCATGGCAGACTTAGATGGGACTGACCATGCACAAAATTGGGACATTCAAGTACAATCTCATACTGAAGATCCCCTGACCTTATCAAAGACTCAGGATCTCTCACTGTCCTGCCTCAGCACTGGGCATTGAGGTAAGGTCTAGTTATCCAATCACATGATATGGGAACTAAACGGTTTCCTGGTCAACGGATGGTAACTGGGGAGATCTAGGTCCCTCTTGGGGAGGTGCAAAGGGCTGCTCTATCCCAGAAATGTTCCTATGTTGTGAGTATTATCAAAGAAACAACCCTGCTCAGAGCCCAGTGCCTCTGGTTTTCCACCCAGCCTCTACCCAGATCTGCCACACCTTCAGCCTGCTCTCTCTGAATCCCAGATCTGCCATCTACAATAAAGACTGAGCCAGACAAGAGACCCACTTCCTGCCCTCATTACCAGGCTGTCCTGTTGCAGTGGCATGCTTACCTCAGTCTTTGGTGGAGGAAAGAACACCGGGGGTGGTATCGTCAGATTGAGCCCTGGAAATTCCTAGTCCCTAAGGATGTACTGCACAGGCATCCTGCAGTGAACGGCAGCCAGGTTGTCAATGATGAACCCAAGGTGCCAAGACTTTTAATAGCAGTGTGGCTGGATCAAAGGCTGGTAGTCTATGTTGCCAGGTGAGGTCATGTCTCCAATGTCCTGACACACGTGACCTAGGATCATTCTTCCTCTTCAAATTCCTACTTATCCTTTGACCACCCCCCCCCTTGAAACTCTCTCACTCCAATACCTTCCTAGCCCTTGGAAACTTTCTTCTTATCTGACAAGAAAATAAACTTGATGTGGCTGGTGATAATTGAAACTTGGTGACCCATCCTGTGCCCTAGGTTCAACTCGAGGCTGGTTCCCTCTATAGTCGGTGACCACACAGCTCCTGAATGGCATGACGTTGCTGAGGGTTCACTGGCTTGGTCCTACATACTGGCTTTGGTCTCAGAAACTGTCCCTACAGAGATTGTGAATTATTGGATCCCTTCATCCAGGGACTCCAAACCAAGGCGTGCATGTTCTCCATTCTTCCTTCCTTTCCTTTTTTTCTCCCTCTGTCATTCCCTCCTCTCTCTCTCTCTCTCTCTTTACTTTCTTCATGTCAGTCCTGGGCCTTGTACTCAGATCCTAAGTGCTGTCCCACAGCCTTTTTTCTCAAGGCTACCAGTCTATGTCTTGAGCCACACATCCACTTCTGGTGTTTTGTTTTTGGTAGTTAATTGAAGACAAGAGTCTTACAGGCTTTCCTGCCTGGGCCAAAAGCCTCAATCGTCTGATCTCAGCCTCCTAAATAGCTACGATGACAGGCTTGAAGCACTGGCACCCACATCAATCCAAGGTTTCTACATGGGCTGTGGAACCAGTCCTGGAACTTTTCATTGTCTATGACCCCCCAAAGCCTGGTGCACACTGTAATGGTTTGTTGGATACATAAATGAACATCTGTCTATGACAATACTACAGAAAATTCCCATCTGATTCAGGTAAGAATACTCTGTGGGGGATGGGAAATTAAGCTTTATGAAGCTCTCCCACAGTTCTCCTTCCTCTGTCTTACCCCTTCCTGGTGCCACCACACTTAACTGTTTTGGCTCTGAGGGTGTGAGCCATTATGTACTTGCTACATTCCAGGGCCTCTGGGATGCCTATCTTCTCAAAGATCTCTATCCAGCAGCTGACCAGCTCTGTGGCACTCAATTCCCCATGTACATGTGAATGAGGCTGCTGTCAGCTGAAGGCCTGGCTCAAGGGGCCTCCTGTCCTCCCCCTGGGGCCAGCCAGTATCATCCATCACATCTGGCCCCTAGGTTTCATGTTGCAGAGGAAGGATCCTTGAGGCAGCCTGGGTTCTCTAAATCTCCCAGAGTCCAGTACAGGTGCTGGGAATCATCTCTGCTCATAACTGGCAGGCTGGGGATGGAGAGGTCACAATCTCTGCTCCCCACAATGTCCTCAAGTGGGGTGGTCACCCTAGGTAGATTCAACAGCTGCCAAAGAAAGGCAGTTAAGGCACAACCTTCAAAGCAGGAGACAATCTGGCTTGGGAACTCTGCCTGTGCCACTTTGAACATCATTGTTTGCCGGCTGAAATCATCCATCTAATTTGATCCATAATCCCAGGCATTAGTGGAAATTGCCAGCTTATATTTAAAAATCCTGGAAAATGTGGTATTTAATTTGTCCCAATCAAACTTAAAGGGTTCCAAAGTCAGTGGTCCCCTTTTCCTTCCAGACAGTGTATAGCAGGTTACAGAAACTGGCATTCAGCGAGCCCTAGCTAACTGCCACCTCCTGATACCTAGCGGGCTCCAGTAGGGGGAATGGATTTGCCTACCACTGCCCAGCTGGAAACAGCCCAGGTGGGACACAGATTAGATTCTGCAGGACTTCAGGGAGGATTGACACTGGGCCCTGGCCCACGAGGGTATCATCACCACCAGTGGGTGCCCGCAGCCCTGTGCCCGGATGCCCACAGAGACCATTAATGCCCTAGATGTGGTTCCACTCTCATCCACTGTCATGGTGAACCATCTGCCATGTCACATTGTCCGCCAATCTCCAAAACCTCATAGCTACACAGCCCCTGCCCTATCCTTTCCCTCATCTTCTTCCCTAATTATGTTGGGCAGACACATTCCAAATCCTTGAATTACCTCCAACTAAACACACAAGAGCAGAGTGTCTGGCTGGAAGAGTGTGGCTGTGATCTCATTCGCCTCACCAAACTTCTGTCTGGGGATATAAAGACAGGGGTCCACTCCAGTCCAGGGTTCACACCGTTCTTCTAGGGGAGGCCCACTCAGGCCCAGCAGCTACTGTGGGCGACAGAATAGGGGGAAGAGAGAGGTGGAAAGGGGAGGAAAGTAATGTCTACTGAAATCTTTCATAAAGGAGCCATGAAACTGTGAAGGAGAAAACAAAAATTGTGACTGGGCTTGTACTTGGTATTGAAGAAAGAACAACAACAAATACAGACACGGAGAGAGAAATAAAATGCTTTTGCTGTTTTTAGACATGGTGACTTAAATATATTTTCATTGTTCTCATCTCTCTGCTCTCCCAACACAGACACAGACACAGACACACAGACACACAGACACACAGACACACAGACACAGACACACACACACACACACACACACACACACACACACACACACCTCCAGAATGGTGACAGATGACTCTTCCATGCAGCACCTGCAATTTGCCAACTGATCACTCACCTGAGGACAGTCAGGCTGAACAAGAGAAAGATTCTCTCTCTCTCTCTTTCTCTCTCTCACTCTCTCTCCTTCTCTCTCTCTCTCTCTCACACACACACACACACAAACACACACACACACACATACACACAAACACATACACACAGACTCAGAGTATTATCTGTCCTAAGTTTGTTGATTCCTCATCTGGGACAAGGTATTAGCTGGAGCACGTGGGTTCATATTCTCCGTTCCCTTGTCAGAACCAAGGGCTCCAACACAAGGAGAGTACCACTCTAATGACACACCATGACCCTGCCTCTCCCCTTCTCCAGGGCCAGACCCTTCCCCTTGGGAACAACCAGCCTTAACTCCCCATTCACTAAAACCCTAGGCCAGGAATCTGTGTGAAGGAATCCCAAGACCTCAGATCTCCAATGGGCAGCCCCACCCTTTCTTAATTGTTCTGCAAACCAGCAACCACTAAATTATGATCTCCAAAGTTGCAAACCTCAATGGGCAAGGCTTTTTTCTTTTCCATTCTTCCCTCCTTCTCTACAGACCTGTCATTCCTTCCTGGTCTTTCCTTTTTTCCCATTATAATATCACAATACCTTGATGACACCAAATTGCCATTATGATATCACTAACCCACTGTGACATCACAAAACACTCTTATCCTCATAAATTTTTTGACATGCTGCCAGTGTGATCTCTTTGTCCTCTCTAAGTTCATAAATTTTTTAACTCATAATACTTCAGGCATGACATGTGATATCAAAAATCAACTGTGATATCATGACCACTGTAATATCACACTGCCAGATGTCATGACCACTGAGTCACATGAGGACATCAAAAACATGTTAAGACACATTACACTTGTGCCAACATGTGCCTTTGGATACATCATTATCCCTTGTGAACTTATATTTTCATTGTCAATTATTCATTGTCAATTAGAGATCTGGCATGAGATTGTGACATCACCATCCCATTGTGAAATCACAAACCTATGTGAACTCATCACCTGTATGGAATCACCATTTGTGACTTCAAAACAATACTATCTCATGTAATGGTTGCATCACATTGCCAATGGGATATCTCTGTCTCATTGCATTTTCACCAGCCTATTATGTCCTGATAATATTTTACAAAATTCATGACCTTTCTGACTTCTAGCTCCTTACGTGAACTCGTATCTTCAATGTGATCTAGTAGAATGAAATTGGACATGTAATGGTGATATTACACATTCATTGTGACATCACTATCCATGTGTGACCTTATCACCACTTGACATCACAAGCCCATTGTGACATCATATTGCTACAGTGATATCATGATCACCTTGTGACATCCCAAACCTGTTGTGACCACTTAGCATCTTTGAAAAAGCACATGGTGTTTGTGATATCATGGTCCCTTTGGGTAACCATGTCGTCATAGTGAACAAAGACAGCTGACATCAGACATGCCAGTGTACCATTACAAACCCTTTGTGACATCATCTCCAGAATGAGCTCACATTGTTGTCATAATACCATCAGCCCATTGTTACATCCCAAAATGACAATGACATCATGGCATTATGACATCACATCAAGAACAATGTGATTGCCTATTCTGTGATTTCATTCTATCACAAATGTGGGATATAGGTTGATTTCAGAAACCCATTGTGACCACATCATCATTGTGACATTACAATCACTTTGTGAACTCATATTGACATTGTGATATCATTAATGCAATGTAACAACACAAATCTGTCTTGTCCTCATACATTTTGTAACAAGTGACTACCTTCCAATGAGCTGGATGCCAAGAGCTAAATTCAGTCTCAACCATGAACCCTCAGACCTCCAAAGAGCAGTTCAACCATTTGTTAACTGGTCTGCAAACAACCAACCCCCAAAATAATGACCTCCAAAGCTCCACACTTCAAAGGACAAGGCTTTTTTCATTTCTCTTCATTTTCCTTTTCTACAGATCTGTCCTACCTTTCAGGTCTTTTCATTTTTTCCTTCCACCATTCCATTCTTCTCTTCAGGCTGCTCTACTCTTGACAGGCCTGCCCTGCCTTGTCCAGGTGGCCAATTGTTGTCCTTCACTCCCTGTTTTCTCTCAATTTCCTCTCCTCCAAGGTCTTTGCCCTCCAGCAGTCTCATCACTTCTTTCCATCCAGGCCTTTAACTTTTTTCTCTCCACTTCTCTTGCTCTGAAAATGCAGCTTATATATAGACTGTACCCTTCCCCAACTGCAATATGTTTCTTGCCTTCCAGTTTTCAATTATCACTTACCAAATGTCCATGCCCAATCACTTCTTGGCAGCTAACCATGTGGGGCTTGACATCCTATCTCCTTCAGAAGCATGTCCTGCCCCCTCCAGTGTCATGCACCCCCCCTCTTCATTTGTTCAGACTAGGAGGACATGATGAATGTCTGTTCCCGTGGATTGTAGCGGCACTTCTGGTGTCCTCATGGTGAACTAGTAGCAATTGAAATTAGACAAATAATTGTGATATTACAAACTCATGACATATCTAACCCATTGTGACCTCATCACCACTGTGACATCACAAATCCATTGTGACTTCACATTGTTGTTTTTGATGCCAGGATCACATTGTGACATTCCAAATCTATTATAACCTCTTATAACATTCGAAAAATACATATCTTTGTGATATCAGAGTCCCTTTGTGTACCCAAAGCCCCACTGTGAAATATTGACAATTGAGAATCAGACATGACAGTTTGTGAGATTATCATAATTGTGACATCACATTATCATTTTTATACCATCTACTCATTGTGAAATCACAAAACTAAAATGATATGATAGAATTATAACTTCACATTGTCATGGTGACATCATAGACACATTATGAATGCCTTTTCTGTGATTTCATTCTATTTCAAATGTGGCATGTAGGTTGATATCATAAGCAAATCAGGAACTCATAACCATTGTGACATCACAATCCCTTTGTATATCATGTTGCCATTGTGATATTACTAACCCGCCGTGATATCACAAACCTATCCTCTCGTCATAACTTTTGTGGCATGCTGCAATTCTGATACCTTAGGCCTTTTTTGTCCTCCATTGTGTCAAATTCTGACATCACAAACCTTTTTGGATTTCAATATATATGTGACAACACATATTTTTGGAGAAACCACAGTCCCTTTGTGAACTCATATACTCATTGTAAGTTAAGACAAACGAGAATCATCATGTCATTGTGACATGCCTAACACATAACCAATATTTTGTAACCTCACCACCAATGTGGAATCATCAATGAACTGTGACACCAAAACAGTATGTTGACATGATGTAATGAGTTGACATTGTCATGGTGATATCACTGTGCCATTCTATATTCACAAACCTAAAATGACCTCTTAACATTTTAAAAAATTCATGTCCATTAGTACTTCCAGCTCATTCTGTGAACTTGTATGCACATTGTGAAATAGTAACAATTGAAAATGGACTTGTGTTTGAAATATTACAAAATCATGATGACATCAAAAGCCCATTGTAACCTCATCACAACTGTGTATCATAAAGCTATCATGACCCTTAAGTACCTTTGAAAACACACATGGCATATGTGACATCATAGTCCCTTTGTGTACCCATATCCTCATTGTGAACACATGACAATTGAATTCATATATGCCATTGTAACATCACAAACCCTTTGTGACCCCATCTCCAGTGTGACAACACATATTCATTATTACACAATTACCTCCTTGCAAAATCAACAATTTAAAATGACCTCATAGGATTATAGTTATTGTCATTGTGATGTCATAAACATATTGTAAATGCCTATTCTCTTATTTCATTCTATTTCAAATGTGGCATGTGGGTTGATGTCAGAATAAATATATGGCATCACAATCACTTTGTGACATCACAGTGCCATGGTGATATCACTAACACACTGTGACATCAAAAACCTGCCCTCTCCTCATAAGTCTTGTGATGTGCAGCAATTGTGATGTCTTAGGCCAGTTATGAGCTCGTAATCTGTTTTCAAACATAATATTTCAGTTATGATATATGATATCAGAAATCCACTGTGACATGACCATTGTGACCATTGTGACATCACACTGACAGACATCATAAACATTGTGTCACACTGTGACATCACAATCCTCTTAGGACTTCATAACATTTGTGAAAACACATGACTTTGGAGATAACACAGTCTGTTGTGAACTCATATTCTCTGTGATTTCATGACAAATGAGATCCATTATGCCATTTGGATATCACAAACCAATTGTGACATCATAGACCCCTTACCGTATGGAATCACCAATTAATTGTGACATCAAAACCTTTTCTGATGGCACAATGTGACACGATGATCATGACATCTGTCAGTGTGATGTCACACTGGTCATGATGTCACAGTTGATTTCTGTTATCTCAAGTCGTACATGAAATATGAGGTTGAAAACAAATTATGAGGGCAAAAAGGTCTAAGACATCACAATGTCAGCATGTCACAAAAGTTATGAGGACAGGAGAAGTTTGTGATGTTATATTGTTAGTGATATCACAATGGTACTGTGATTTCACAAAGTGATTATGATGTCAAAATAGTTTGTAGGCACAAAAATGCATTTCTGATATCAACTCTCATGCCACATTTGAAATACAATGAAATCACAGAATAGGCATTCACAATGTGTCTATGACATCACAATGAGAATTGTTGTCATAATGTGATTCTGTCATTGAGTTTGATGATATCGCAATGAGCTGATGTTCTCATAATGAAAATGTGATGTCACACTGTTGAGGATATCACAAACACTTTTTGATGTTATAATGACATGTCTGATCTCAACTGTCAGTTCACAACAAGGATATGGGTACACAAAGGGACTGTGATGTTGAAAAGGGCATGTGATTTTTCAAAGGAGCTAAGAGGTCATAATAGATTTGAGATGTCACAATGGAATCATGATGTCACAATGACAATGTTGTCAAAAGGGGTTTGTTATGTCATGGTAGCAATGATGTCAAAATGGGTTTGCGATGTAATACCACAATCAAATTTCCAATTTCAATTGCTACTAGTTCACAAGGAGGATACTGTAAAAATCAGCAGGACCCGATAACCTATAGGGTCCGATAATCAGCATGGGCCCATCTCCTGGTCAGCTGGAGAGGACAAAGAATGCCACCAGAGAAGGTTAGGCATCCTGTGGGAGGGACTGTTGAATTAATCACCACTTGTTGAGCTGTTAAGAAGTGATTGGGCTGTGGGCAGTTTGTGATGTGATAGTTGAAAACAGACAGTTAGAGTGGAAAAGGGGTACAGACTTTATATAGGCTGCTTGTTCAGAGCAAAAGAAGGTGAGAGAAAAAGGAAAAAGTCCTGGAAGGAAGGAAGTGGTGTGATAGCATAAGGGGAAAGACGTGGGTGGAGAGGAAGTTGAGGGAGTGCAGAAGGTGAAGGATGGCCACTGAGGAGCCTTGCAAAGCTGTTCAGGTCTGTGGAGAGTCCTAAAGAGAAGAAGGAACTGGTAGAAGGGAAAAAGGAAAAAACCTCGAAAGAGGTATAGGTCTGTAGCAAACGAGAGACAAAGAGAAGGGAAAAGAGGCTTTCCCTTTGATGTTTGGAGCTTTGTATATCATAATTTTGGGGGTTGGTAGTTTGAAGAACATTTATCATATAAAACGTGTCAGGATGGATTTTCTTGAACTATAGAGGTCCTTGTTTTGGACCCATCTGGAAGCTATTTGTGGCTTCCTTGGGACTCCATCTGGAACCTACTTGAGAGATAATGTAGAGCTTCCGTGGGAAGCCATCTGGAACGTCATCAAGAGTACAGCTGCGACCTCCTTGACAAGCCATCTGAGACCTACGCTGGAGGTCATCTGGGGCCTTCTACAGGGGCCATCTTGGACTATCTCCAGAGGTCATCTGGGGCTTCCACAGGAGGCCACATGAGACCTCTTCAAAAGTAGCCATTGGGGCTTCCTTAAGAGGCAATCTAGGACCACCTCCTGAGGTCATCTGGAGCTTCTTTGGGAGGTCATCTCAGGCTACCCTGATGAGAAATCTATGACCATCTTTGGGCATCATCTGGGACTTCCTTGAGAAGCTATATAGGACCTTCTCTGGATGTAATCTGTTGCTTTCTCAAGAGGATTATCTGGAACTTCCTCTGGAGTTCATATGTGGCCTCCTTGAGTGGCCATTTGGGAGCTACTTGAAAGGTAATCTCAGCTTCATTATAAAGACATCTGGAAACTCCTTTGGAGGTCATCTGACACTTCCTTGGGAATCCATTTGGAACCTCCATGAGAGGTCATCTAGGGCCTCCTAGGGAGGACATATGTGACATCCTCCAAAGGTCATCTGTGGCCTCCTCAAGAGGCAATCTGGGACGTTCTTTCTGTCATCTGGGACCTCCTGTAGAGGTCAACATTGAGAGGTATGGGACATGTGGGTTAAGTGTCTGTGGCTCTTGGTCTTTGTATGTATGCTGATAGTTCTATCTGTGTCCTGTATGCACCTGTTTACTCCGTTTCTCAGGATAGGAGAACAAGGCCGTAAGTTATCATATCCAAAAAATATTCTCCCCCAGGTTTACAGAATCCCTCAGAGGAAGATGCACTGATGTACTCTCTCTCCTATTCTTTGTCATCAGCAACTCTAATAATTCCTCCCATACCACAAGTGGTTACTTGTAGCAGCCTGAGGTGGTACACAATGTGGTTTGTTACCCTTATTACCCTTGAGACAGGAACATGGAGGAGATGGTGGGCAGGACCCCTTTCTAATATATGTTCCCTTTACAAGTAGTGACCTGTATAATTGGAAACAGAAAAATCCATCCTTTTCAGAAAAAAGAAAACAGGGGCTCATTACCTCATTAGAGACTGTAATTTTCACACACAAGCACATCTGGGATGGCTGTCAGCAAATTTTACAGGTGCATCTCAGCTGGTAGAAAAGGGAGTGCATACTGTTGGTGACTTGACGGTAGTCCTTGGACCAGAGAGTAGCCCCCCTATTGAACCAGATTATTTGGAGCTAGTCTTTCCCCAGACTTACCCAAGCTGAGACTAACAGCACTCGAGGTATAGAGATGCTTAGCAATTATTTCCAGGTTAACTAGAAGGGATACCGCAGTGGCTAGAAAGACAAGTCTTCAATCTAAGGTGAGTGAGATGGTACTGTTCCCTAGTGAGAACCCTAATGCTTTTTCTGGAACTTCTCCCAGATGCCTATAGGACCTAAAGGCTATAGATCTTTAAGTCCTGGAGAATCAAAGAGTCCTAAATATGGCCTTTGCTACCCAGTCAGCCACAGATATTAGAAGAAAGCTTGAAAAGTTAAGGTTTTGAGGTAAAGTGGTTGCCCAGTTGGTGTTTGAAAACAGAGACACCCTGAAAAACAAAAAACGAGTCTAAGAAGGGAGTTT
The DNA here is from genome assembly GCF_019054845.1 of Dipodomys spectabilis. Taxonomy (NCBI): domain Eukaryota; kingdom Metazoa; phylum Chordata; class Mammalia; order Rodentia; family Heteromyidae; genus Dipodomys; species Dipodomys spectabilis. The sequence continues at coordinate 3,243,539 of NW_024870691.1, forward strand.
GAGTTTTGGTAGGAGCACTAGAATAAGGATCAAGAAACCTTTGGCAAAGACAGTACAATTCATTTGCTAATGGCAGTTGGGAACCTCTAGTACTAGATCAGTGAGCTTAATGCAAGCAAAATGGACATTAGGAAAAGGAATGTCCAAAGAGGAGAAAGATAGAAAATGACAGGTTACGTAGTCACATTAACCACCTGGAAAATGTAAATGACAGGTTAAGTAATCACAGTAACCACATGGAAAATGTGTTCATAGCTCTGGAGAAACATGCAAAGGACCTCTGAATTCCATTAAGAAGTTATGACTATAAAAAAGGAGCTGGGGGGCTGGGAGGGTGGCTCAGTGGTAGATTGCTTGCCTTGCATGCATGAGGCCCTGGGTTCAATTCCTCAGCACCACATAAGCAAAAAGAAAAAAGCCAGAAGTGGCACTGTGGCTCAAGTGGTAGAGCGTTAGCCTTGAGTTGAAGAGCTGAGGGACAGTGTCCCGGCCAGAGTTCAGGCCCCACGACCGGACCCAAAAGAAAAAGAAAAAGAAAAAGGAGCTGGACCTGATATAAGAATATAATAGGTTGAAGTACATGTCGATTATAAACTATGAAAAGTGTCACCAGAAATTCAAAGCAACAGAGAAAGAAGGAAAGAGTAGTTAGCAGAGAAGATGGGGAAGTGCTGTGTCATAGAAGATGAGGCCAAGAAAAGAGAACAGGAAAATATCAGGCTCAAGAAAGAGATTGTTTCTCTTCAGAAAGAGTTAAAGGACCACTTGCTTTGATATAGAATACCATGGAAAGGGAAAGAGCATTAGGAAGAAAAACAAAAGAGCTAAACAAACCGTTGAAAGATCTGTCACAAAAATACACTGAAGTGGAAAACTAGAAAGAGAAACTACTAGAGTAAAAGCCCCAAGCCGGGCGCTGGTGGCTCACGCCTGTAATCCTAGCTACTCAGGAGGCTGAGATCTGAGGATCGCGGTTCAAAGCCAGCCGGGGCAGGAGAGACCGTGAGACTCCTATCTTCAATAAACCACCAGAAAACCGGAAGTGGCGCTGTAGCTCAAGTGGTAGAGCGCTCGCCTTGAGCTGAAGAGCTGAGGGACAGCGCCCAGGCCCAGAGTTCAAGCCCCACGACCGACAAAAAAAAAAAAAAAAGCCCCAAAAGACGGCTGAGATCTTCACCATGAATGTAATACAGAAGCATCGTGTCCCAGTGGAACAAGTGGGGGTGGGAAAAAATTCCTCTCACTAGCACCTTTGTGAACTTAAGGGAGGAGCTGAAGAGCAAGCAAAGGTGTTGTGAGAAGGAGCAGCAGGTGGCCAGTCAAGGGAACTCTCCTGTGACCCTGCCAAAACACTTGCAGATTAAGAAGCACATTGAGAAGGATAGTGGGATCATGAAAGAAAGTTTGAGATAAAAGGAGGAGAATAAAATGGAAGAAGTCTCCTAGGTTCAGAGTACTATACAGGAGTTAAAGAAACTAGAGACCCTAAGATACAGGGAAACATCTGAGCTGATCAGGTAGCTTGGGAGACCACTCTAAAACCAGTTGGTTCTCTAGAACAACTAGTCATCAATATTAAAGGAAGAAGCAAAAACAGTGGTAATAAGTGTGCAAATGTTGACACTGAACTTGTGAAAAATGCATACAGGCTCAAGCTTTCTGTCAGTTTACATGTAGATATTTGCAACCTGGTAAATTGCCTGAGGACACTGCCTAAAACTGTTTTGAATACCAGTGAGGCCTCAGCCTGACAATACTTTATAATGTGGTAGGTAATTTCCAACAGGTAAATGCTGAAATGCTGGAACATATGGAAAGAATTCATATGTGAATAACCTCAGATGGTGAATTTGGGAAAGTGGACTCCACAGAGGTAAAGCCTGGAAAGTATGGCTATTGGTATCTGTTAGTAATAGTAGACATTTTTTTCAGGCTGAGCTGAGGCATGTAATAATACCTTGATTTTGCTTACCCTTAGCTGTGAGGTCCAAAGATGGCCCTGCATTCATGGCCCAAGTTCTCAATTATTAACTAATGTCCTAAGAATAAATTGGAAGTTACAATCCATTTATAAGCCTCAGAGTTCAAGCACTAGAAAGAATGAATATGACCTTAAAGGAAACGTTAACTAAATTAAATACAGAGACTGGCCATGGGTTAGGTATGCCTCCTCCACTTCACTCTCCTTCGAGCAAGATGTATGTTAAAGGATTCAAACCCTCTGAAATACTTTAGTGTAGAGCACTCCCTTGGGTTCCTAAAATTAGGAAGCCTATATTACAGGAAATGTCTAACTACAATCTACAGGCTTTACAACATATTCTTTTATGTACCTATCCTTTGGTAACCAAGGCCCCGGCCAGATAAGAAAAACTCCACCTGAAATGGTGGGACCAAGAAGGTGATGGAACAGCAGGGAAACACCACAGCTCTCTCCAACCAAATACAGAGTTTGGATTTCAATGCTCTGTTTCTCCAAGTGACCGACCAAAAAAAGGCAATTACTCAGAGAGATAAAGGAAGTGCAAAAAGAAAAGGGAAAAACCTACACAGACAGTAAAGTGGGAAGACCCTTCCCCCACCCTTTGCAGGTGATGGGGCTCCACGTTGTGCAGCTTAAGTTATGGGGTTTTGTGCCAAGCTGCTTAACTGTCCCGGTTCTGGACCTTCTGAGGACCACACACCCACAAGCATCCCAAGTCTCCCAGGAGACTCCCAAGAGCTGGGCCAACCCAGAATATACAAACAGAAATCTCAGAAGGCAGAGCTAGAAACAAAGACTCCCCTCACCCTCCCTTGAAGAGCGCCGCTGCCTGGCTGATACAAGTTGCCCAGCCCAGTCAGGAGCAGTAGCAGCTGTCAACAGTGGCTAACTACCCTAGACTCTCAGGGTGGCACCTCTGTCCTGCTGGTGTAAATAGCCTAGCCTAACCTGGAAGAGCAGCAGCAGCTGACAGTGGTGGCAACCCACCCAAAATTGGGGCACAATGCCTCTTGGCACTTTCCCAGACCAGCCCAGGGCAGCAGCGGTGGCTGAGGTGGAGACAGCTGCAGTGAACAAGTCCAGACCCGTGGTGGTTTGTGCCTCTCCATACTGGCCTGCATAAGTGGCCCACCCTAACCCGAAACAGCAGCAGTGGTTAACACCTGACTTTTGGTGGGGTGCCTGGCTTGCATAAGTGGCCCAGCTGATCCTGGGGCAGTGGCAGCAACTGGGGCAGTGGCAGCAGCTGTGGCGGCAGCAGTGGCATCAACAGCAGCAGCAAAACACTCTGGACCCATAGTGGGGTGTGGCGCCTCTCCATACTGGCTTGCATAAGCAGCCCATGGTGGCAAAGGTGGTGAACAACCCCAGACTTGAGGCAGGGTGTGGTACTGAGCAACCCCAGAAAAGCCTCATGACCTTTCCTACCTGAAAGGTAGGTTTGAACCTGAATACACAGATCTGAGCCTCCTGAGTAGCTAGAATTACAGGTATTCACACCAGTAGGGTTTTCCTCTTGCAATCCCCCTAACTTTTTCTAAAATAGATCATTTCTTAGTTCATACATGGAATTTAAGCAAATACAAGAGGATCGACATATAATACTTGTATTCTGTCTGAGCATGGTGGAATCTAACTAGTTCTCAATAACAAGGCATATAGTTGAAAAAAACACATGGAAATTAAACAGCACTCTGTTGAACAATACATGGGTCCCAGAATAAATTAAAGAAGAAATTAAAAAGTTCCTACAATTCAGTGAAAATGAAGATATATCACAAAGAAACCAATGGGACACAGCGAAAGCAGTCCTGAGGGGCAGATTTATTGCTCTCAGTGCACACATCAAGAAAACATAGAACAAGTAAAGGATCTTATGATGCAACTAAAAATGCTAGAGAAATAAGAAAAAATTGAAACTAAAGTTGCTAGACAGAAAGAGAACCGAAACAAGAGCTGAAATTAATGAGACAGAGTCTTATGAAAATTATAAATAAAATTAATCTTTAAAAGCTGTTTAAAAAAAGGTCACTAAAACTGAGGGACCACTGGCAAGAGTAACTAACAAAATAAGAAAGGAGACCCAAATCAATAATATCAGAGATACCACAGGAAAAATTACAACAAACATCCAAGACATCAAAACAATAATAAATAAATAATTCCAGACTCTACTCCCAAAGGAAGGAAAACCTAGCAGAGATGGATGAATTTCTACAGAAATACAAATTGCTACCCTCCCTTTCTTTTTCAGCCATTCTTCTCTACCATGTATGGTGGGGCAGCAGTTCAGAATATAAACTTCTTTTCATGCCTGAATACCATGTGGTGTTCTCTTCATGGGCTACTTAATGAAACATACCTGTGTAATATACCTTACAAATAGTGCCATGACTGGGATGAGGTTTTTGAGTTGAAAATGCTAGAATTTCCTAACCACCCCTTTTCTTCAAACCAAACTGCCTTGAGACACCATGTGAGAATTTTCACCAATACCATTGCTGGCCTTCACATCCACATCTGCACACCACTTCTCTACTCTGGTGAATGAAACTACTCTCCATGACTCTCTGTTGCTCAATCTCTGCTCAGATGTGGCACCATTCCAGAGAGCTCCTACTGCCTTTAGCAGAAAGGATGGTCATCTCTGAAGCGATGAATGCCTGGTTTAGGGGGCTAAGCTATTTCTCTCTATAGGGGTCTGGGGCAAGCCAGGACACCGCTTCTTCCTGGTCAGCTCTCCGTCACTCACCAAACTGACTCTCTAACACATTTAATGGGGTCCTGCGAGTCATGCCCGAGCCGTGAAACCCTGCTGACATGCCTCCTGTGCTCCCTGGATAGCCAGATGACTTAATATTTTTTGCTCTTCTCAGATTTAGACAATTTATGCCTCTGCAATGGTACATTGTCAAAAGTTTCTCTATTTTCAGGCTCTCTTTGCTCTCTGCTATTCATGTCCAACTTTCTATATCTCTACAACTTTTTGGATTGTGCCCTGAAGAGTGCAACATGGGCTGGTTCCCGGGGACGCCTCTCAAAGGCAAGCCAAACTAGGCTTGATTTTTTTTTTTTTTTTTGTCAGTCGTGGAGTTTGAACTCTGGGCCTGGGCGATGTCCCTCAGCTCTTCAGCTCAAAGGGAGCGCTCTAGCACTTGAGCTACAGCGCCACTTCCGGTTTTCTGGTGGTTTATTGGAGAAAGGAGTCTCACGGTCTCTCCTGCCCGGGCTGGCTTTGAACTGTGATCCTCAGATCTCAGCCTCCTGAGTAGCTAGGATTACAGGCGTAGCCACCAGCACCCAGCTAGGCTTGATTTTTTGTTCAGGCTTTCTTTACTTTTTTTCAGAAATTCGCCATCTTGAGTTCGCTATCTCGGCCACATGGTGGATTAAGGGTTTGGCCCCATCAAACCCTTACACTTCCAAGAAGCTGGCTATTCCTCCATCCATCTATTCTAATATGCATTGCTAACAAGTTGCTCTTTCCACAGACATTGGTAACTGAGGCCCAACCATCTGATATGCTTTGTTAGCAAAGATGTCTAAATATTGTTGTCAAAAATTTTGAGTTTTGCCTTTCTTGTTTTGTGTTGTGTAGTATAGTACTGACTACGTGATTCTAACATATTAGGCAAATCTGTGCTAAGATTCTCACATCTAACGAGTTTTGTCATTGCAGAATATTTGGTCAATTCTTGATAAGGACCAGGTAAGCTCTACTTATTATATTTGATCTCCTTGTTGCGTTCATTGTAAATAACAAAGAGCTTTTGTGGAAAAGATTGCAGTGCAAGCCAGCCTGGGCTGAAAAATCACTCAAACTCCATCTCCCAACTAACCTGCAAAGAGCCAGGCTGGAAGCATGGCTCAAGCCTCTTATCTCTAACCAGGAAACAATACAAGTGGTACCATCACTCAAAGTGGTAGAGTGCTATCCTTGAGCAGAAGTGCTCAGGGACAGTGCTCAGGCCTTGAGTTCAAGCCTCCTTGAATACCAACTGGGACTAACCATCCCAGCAATGAGCATCTAGACTCAGCCAGTCTGGGGAACAAAGGAACATGGAGAGGAGTAAGAGTAGATGATATCACATCAGCCACTTTGTGCCTGCCCTATCAAATTTAACCAGAGCCGGGAGGTCAATAGAAGTAAGAAGACTGCCCATCTAATGTCCATACCTGTCTACCATTCAACTGGACAGGAATTTATATTCGTGCCTTTGTTAATTGACTTCTTCTCTATATAGTCACCAGGTGTCAGAAGAAGGTAGGGACATTTCTACCAACATTTTGAGCCCCAAGTCCTTCCTCTTGCCATTTATTTGCTCTCTAGTATTTTTTTCAGTTCCTCAATGCGTCATGAGACTTCTCCAAACTTCGTGATGAGACTTGCCTCCTCCAGACTTTTTTTTGCATTATTCTTTTTTTTTATTGTGAAAATACTGTACAGAAGGATTACAATTACATGGGCAAGATAGTGAGTACATTTCTTACCAAGCATTGTAGCCTCCTCCTTTGTTTACCCTTCCCATCCCTTCCCAGCTTCCCCCCGACCCCCCCCACTGAATCCTCCCCACCCTCCCTCCCACTAAAGTTGTAAAGTTCATTTTCACCATGACAACTTGTACTTCTCATTGTTGCAATGGGTCAAACTGTATCCTTATTTAAACGACTTGTTTTTCCCCTTCCCCTCCACAAATTATACCGACATCAAATACAGTGAAAGCAGGGGTTATACTGTGGGGGAAGGACATACAAAGCAACAAAGAAATAATCTTATAAATGCTTTAGAAATAATTGCATGAAAGACAAAAAACATTTAAAAACATATCTTAGGGTTCATTTTCCTAACATCACCTTATCTGACCTTTTCTGCTTGACTCATATATATACTAGATATTGCAAATAAGGGAAACCATGGGACCTATGTTTCTTTGGGCTTGGCTTACTTCACTTAATATAATTTTTTCCAAGTCTTTCCATTTCCTCCCAAATGGGGCAAGGTCATTCTTTCTAATGGAGGCATAGAATTCCATTGTGTATATATACCAAATTTTCCTGATCAATTCATCTACTGAGGGGCATCTATAAAAGACCCGAATAACAAAAACGCTCTTCAATGGAAAGAACACTGCTGGAGGAATATCAATACCAAATTTCAAAATCTACTATAAAGCCATAGTAATCAAAACAGCTTGGTACTGGCACAAGAACCAATGAAATAGAATTGAAAACCCAGAAATGAACCTACAGACCTATAGCCATCTAATCTTTGATAAGGGAGCTAAAAAAATAGAATGGAAGAAAGACAGCCTCTTCAGTAAATGGTGCTGGCAAAACTGGTTAACTACTTGTAGAAAACTAACGCTAGATCCTTAAATATCACCCTGCACCAGAATCAACTCCAAATGGATCAAAGACGTCGAAGTCAAAGCAGACACTCAGAAAATATTACAGGATGGAATAGGAGACACCCTAGGTTTCCTTGGCGCAGGACAAAAATTTTCTTAATAGAATCCAGGAAAAAACAAATCAAAGAAAGTTTAGACAAATGGGATTGCATGAAGTTGCAGAGCTTCTGCATGGCAAAGGACATAGCTATTAAGATCAATAGAAAGCCCACAGAGGAGAGAAAATCTTCACTAGCCATACAACAGACAAGGGTCTCATATCTAAAATATACTTGGAACTCAAAAAATTAAATCCCCCAACAACAAATCCTCAAAGAAACAACTGCCCAATAAATAAGTGGGCAAATGACTTAAAGGAAAACTTCTCTAAAGAAGAAAGAAGGATGGCAAATAGACACATAAAAGATGGCCAATAGACACATAAAAAAATGCAAATCAAAACAACATTGTGATACCACCTCACCCCAGTTAGAATGGCAAAAATCAAGAACTCTAATAACAACAGATGCTGGAGGGGATGTGGACAGAAGGGAACCTTACTTCATTGTTGGTGGGAGTGTAAACATGTCCTCCAGACTTTAGCTAAGGACACAATGCCCAAGTGATAGCTGTTGCCTTCTGCCTTCTCCCAGATTGGACCACATATCAGCCTTTCACCCTTACTGTCAATGCCGCTTGCAAACAGGAAGTAGCCAGAAAGAATCTTCACCCTTTTTCATAATTATCAAATGGCTGGAATGTAAGTTCTGAACAGCGACACCTCCCTCCCTGTTGGCTCAGTTTCCATGCAATATCTGTTACATAGGTAACTGGACGACCTGGAAGCAATCACCTTCTCCTGCTAGGTAACATCCTAGGCTACCTCTGGTCACATGCCTCCCATCTGACCTTCGGAGGGTTCCAGACCCTGAGGTCACTTCCGGATCCAGTGTGGCCACAATTTCCAGCATCTGGCCACACCTCTTCCTGTCCCTGGCCTAGATAAGTCCTGGATCAGAGGTGGGTCAACTCACTTCCTTTTCAGTCATGCCTCTCCACCATGCATGGTGGGGGCAGCCTTTTGGTAAATAAACTTCTTTTCCTGCCTGAAAAAGAAGAAATACAAATTGCCCAAAAAGAACCAAGAAGAAATAAATCAATTACAAATGTTAATAACCTACAATGAGATAGAAGAAGTAATAAGAAATCATATAACAGGAAAAGCCCAGGACCTGATGGATTCACTACAGAATTCTATAAGGCGTTTAAAGAGAAGCTAATACCGATACTCCTCAAGCTCTCCAGAGAAATAGAAACAGAGGAAGTAATCCCAAACTCATTCTATGAAGCCAATATCACATTCATCCCCAAACCAGGCAAAGACCCAACAAAAAATCTCTTTGATTAAGACAGATACAAAGGTCCTCAATAAGATTGCAGCCAACAGAATCCAGAAACATATAAAAAATCATACATTATGACCCAGTAGGCTTCATCCCAGAGATGCAGGGATGGTTTAACATATGTAAGTCAATAAATGTAATCTATCACATCAACAGATCCAAGGTCAAGAACCACATGATTATCTCCATTGATATGCAAAAGGATTTTGATAAAAATTCAGCACTCATTCATGTTAAAAGCTCTGGAAAAAATAGGAATAGAAGGTAAATTTCATAAGAAAATAAGAGCCTTACATGGCAGATCAAAAGCCAATATTATGCTTAATAGGGAAAACTACAACCAATTCCCCTAAAAACAGGAACAAGGCAAGGATGCCCAGTCTCTCCACTCCTCTTCAATATAGTTCTGGAATTTTTAGCCAGAGCAATAAGGCAAGAAAAATACATTGAAGGGATCCACATAGGAGAGAAAGAATATAAATTCACTCTTTTTGCAGATGGCATTATTTTATAAATTAATGATCCCTAAAGCTCCATCCCCAAACACTTAGAGCTTATAAACCAAATTGGCAAAGTACCAGGATACAAAATTAACCCACAAAAATCAGCCGGCTTTCTGTAAACCAACAAAGTACAAACATAAATGGACATCAAGGAAGCAACCTCATTCACAATAACCTCAAAAAAAAGTATTTAGGAAGTAACCTAATCAAAGATGTAAAGCGTCTATTTCATGAAAACTATAAAAGCCTAAAAAAGGAATCTTAGAGGATACCAGGAAATGGAAAGACTTCCTATGTTCCTGGATAGGCAGAATTAATATGGTGAAAATGGCCATACTGCCAAAATTAATAAACATATTCAGTGCAATTCCCATTAAAATTCCAATGACTTACTTTACTGAAATAGAGAAAATAGTCCAAAAGTTCATATGGAACAACAAAAGACCTAGCATAGCCAAAACAATTTTAGGCAAAAGAAAGGATGCAGGAAGGATCATGATACAGGACTTCAAGCTCTACTATAGAGCCATAATAACAAAGACAGCTTGGTACAGGCACAAAAAGAGACCTAAAAATCAGTGAGACAGGTTAGAGGACCCAGAAATATAGCCGCATATGTACAATCAGTTGATATTTGACAAAGTAGCCAAAGACATACGGTGGAAGAATCATAACCTCTTCAACTAATGGTCCTGGGAAAACTGGCCACATGCAGAAAACTAAAAGCCTATCACCATACACTAACATCAACTCAAAATGGATTAAAGACCTTAACATCAAGCCTGAAACTCTGTAACTATTGCAGGACCGAGTATGAGAGAGACTTGGACTTATAGGCAAAGGCAGGAACTTCCAGAACAGATTCCCAGGGTCACAACAAATTGGAGAATGACTCGATAAATGGACCAACCTTAAAATAAAGTTTCTGCACAGATAAAAAATAGCAATCAAACTAGAAAGAAAGCCAAATAATTGGGAAAAATCTTTACCAGCAATATATCAGACAAGGGTCTAATATCCATTATATATGGTAAACTCAAGAAACTAACCCTTTACAAACCTAACAAACCAATTTTGAAATGGTCAAGAGAGACTTCTCAGAAGAAGAGGAAAAACAGCACAGAAACACATGAGGAAATGTTCATCATCCCTGGCTGTAAAGGAAATCCAAATAAAAACATCTCTGAGATACCAGCTTATCCCAGTCAGAATGGCCCACATCCTATATTCAGCCAATGACAAATGTTGGAAGGGATGCAAAGAAAGAGAAGCATTACTACATTGCTGGTGGGAATGTATACTAATAACAACTACTTGGAAAAAGTCTGGAGGTACCTCAGAAAGCTAAATAATGACTTTTCCTATGAACTGGCCATACCACTCCTAGGCATGTACTCAGAACAACAGGAACCAGTATACAAAGACACACACACCTTTATGATTATTGCAGCATTGTTCACAATAGCCAAGATTTGGAAACATCCCAGATGAGCCACTACTGATAAATGGATCCAAAAATTGTGGTACCTATATACAATGGAATACTATTCAGCCATTAGACAGGACAAAATGATGGCATTTGTAGGAAAATGGATGGAACTAGACCAAATTATTTGAGTGAGGTAAGCCAAGAACAAAGAGACAAATGGCACAGGGTCTACCTGATATGTGGATTCTAAAGCTAAAATGCAAGAAGGTATGACAAAGTAAATAGGACTTGAGAAACAAAGGACAGCCACTCTTTTTTTTGTATCACCCTTAATGACTCCATGTTCTTGACTATGTAGATGGTAGAAATATGTACGCAATGGAGGGAAGCCAGAAGGAGGAACAGAATAACTGGGAAATTGAACAACATACAAGAAAGGGGTCCATCAGCTGCACTGGACATAAAAGAAAAATAACTAAGTAACCCAAACATAGTGATGGGAAGGTAGGAATGAGGGGGAAAGAGGGTGGAGAGAAGGGAATTTTTAGGATTTGGTAAGAAGGAATCAAGGATTTGATTGGACATGAAAACCAGTGGGGGGGGTATATAAAGCAGACGGGCCCTAATAATCAGCAGGGCCCACTAATCAATGTGGTCCCATGTCCTGGCCCACTGGATTGCATGGGACATACCACCAAAGGGCCAGGGTATGTTGTTGGAAGGGGTAGGATGTCATCCTCACATGATTAGCTGTGAAAAAGTGATTGAGGAATGGGCAGTTTGTGAAGTGATGGTTGAAAACTGTCAGGCAGGAGACCCACTGGATTGATGGAGGGATTCAACCTATGTATACGCTGCATGGTCAGAGAAATGGAATTAGAGAAAATCAAGGGAAGGAAGTGGTGAGACAGCAGGAGTGGAAAGACTTGGGAGAAGAGGAATTTGAGGGATAGCAGGAGGAAAAGTATGCCAATTGGCCACAAGGTCAGAGAAGTGTAGGCCTGTGGATAGTGGAGAGACTTAAAGGAAGTGATGGAAGGGACAGGGGGAAATGAAGGAAAGTCTATGAAGAAGGAGGGAGTAAGGGAAAAGGACAAAGCCTTTCCTACTGAAGTTTGGAGCTTTGGGGATGATAATTTGAGGAGTTGGTGCTTTGCAGACCAATTAAGTATGTGTGGTTGCCCATTGGAGGTCTGAGATTTGGTGGTTGGGGTTGGCTTGTCACTGAGTTTACATCCCAGGACAAGGTAAATGCAGGCACCTTTCCAGTGTAAATAAAGTTATTTTCAATGTGCCTCATTGGATTGTCTTGTGTTTTATGCATCATAAGTATACACAAATTACCAGCTCCTCTGGGACACAGCAAAAACAATACTCCGAGGGAAGTTTACAGCTCTGAATTCCTACATCAACAAATTAGAGAGATGTGAAACCAACAATTTAATAAAACATCTGCACCTCTTTCAAAAAGATCAGCAAAATAAACCCCAATCCAGTAGACAGAAAGAAATAATTAAAATTAAATTAGAATTAAGTAAATTAGAATCCAAAAACACCATAAAAAGAATCAACAAACAAAAAGTTGGTTGTTGAAACAATTAACAAAATTGACAGACCCTTAGCAAATCTTATCAGAAAAAGAAGTGAACACACCCAAATAAACAAACTCAGAGACAAGAATGGGAACATCACCATCAGAACATTATAATGGAATACTTCTCAAAACTTTATACTAATAAGTTTGAAACCTGGCAGAAATGGACCTTTTCCCATCAAATATCGACATGATGAAATTCAACCAAGATGAGTTAAAACAACTTAACATGCCCATATCAAGCATAGAAATAGAAACAGCAATAAGAGACCTCACATCTCAGAAAAGCCCAGGACCAGATGGATTTACAGCGGAATTCTACAAGGCATTCAAAGCAGGGCTCACACCAATCCTCCTCCAACTATTCAATAAAATTGAAAGAGTAAGTTCACTACCAAATTCATTCTATGATACCAAAATAACCGTTATTCCAAACCAGGCAGGGACTCATCAAAGAAAGAGAACTATGGACCCATTTCTTTGATGAACATTGATGTTAAACACCTCAACAAAATTTTGGCCAATCGACTTCAACAATTCATCCAAAAAATCATACACACGATGAAACAGGATTTATTTCAGGGATGCAAAGCTGGTTAAATATATGCAAATCATTTAATATAATTCATCACATCAACAAGAGCAATGATGAGAACCACATGGATATATCAATAGAAGCAGAAAAAAACATTTCACAAGATCCAACACCCCTTTATGATGAAGAGTCTGGAAAAACTATGAACCAAGAGAACATACCTCAATACAATAAAGGCTGTGTATGACAAACCTACATCCAACATTATAATTAATGGTGAAAAACGAAAGCCATTTCCTCTTAACTCAGGAACGAGAAAAGGATGTCCACTCTCCCCACTTCTCTTCAATTTAGTATTAGAATGCTTACCTACAGTTATAAGACAAGATGCAAACATAAAAGGGATCCAAATAGGGAAAGATGATATAAAATTCTCCCTCTTTGCAGATGACATGGTCTTGTATTTAAAGAATCCCCGAGACTCCACTCCCAAATTACTCACGTTGATTCAAAACTTTGGCAAAAAAGCATAGTATAAAATTAACTCAAAAATCAATGGCTTTTCTGCATGCCAACATTGAGAAGTGTGGCTGAAATTAGGAAAGCAACTGCATTCATAATAGCCCCACAAAAAATAAAATACCTGGGAATTAGCTTAATCAAAGAAGTGAAGGACCTTTATGATGAAAACTTTAAAAACCTGAAAAAGGAAGTCAAAACGGAACTTAGAAATTGGAAAAACCTCTCATGCTCCTGGATCTGAAGGATCAACATCGTGAAAATTGCAATACTTCCCAAGGCTATCTACTAATTCAATGTGATACCTATGAATATTCCAAACTCATTCTTCAAGAAAAGAGAAGAAGCAATCCAAAAATTCATATGGAACAATAGAAGACCCCGAAGAGCACAAATGATCCTTAACAGAAAGAACAGTGTTGGAGGAATATCACTACCAAATTCCAAGCTCTACTACAAAGCCATAGTAATCAAAACAGCTTGGTATTGGCACAAGAACAGACCTCAGGACCAATGGAATAGAATTGAAAACCCTGAAATGAACCTACAGACCTATAGCCACCTAATCTTCGATAAAGGAGCTAAAAAAATAGAATGGAAGAAAGACAGCCTGTTCAGTAAATGGTGCTGGCAAAATTGGTTAATCACTTGTAGAAAACTAAAGCTAGATCCTTATATATCACCCTGCACCAGAATCAACTCCAAATGGATGAAAGGCCTCACAGTCAAACAAACACCCTGAAAACATTACAGGGTGGAATAGGAGAAACCCTAGGCCTCCTTGGCACAGGCCGAAATTTTCTTAATAGAGACCCAGAAACACAAAAAGTCAAAAACAGGTCGGACAAATGGGATTGCATGAAATTGCTGAGCTTCTGCCTGGCAAAGGACAAAGCTAGCAAGATCAATAGAAAGCCCACAGATTTGGAGTTCTTCACTAGGCATACAACAGACAAGGGTCTTATGTCTAAAATATACCTGAAACTCAAAAAATTAAATCCTCCAGCAACAAATCCTCAAAGAAAGAACTCCCCAATAAATAAGTGGGCTAAAGACTTACAGAGAAACTTCATTGAAGAGGAAAAAGAATAGTGAATAGACACACGAAGAAATGCCTAGCCATAAAAGAAATGCAAATCAAATCAGCATTGAGATACCACCTCACCCTAGTTAGAATGGCTATAATCAAGAACTCTAATAACAATAGAAACTGGTGGGGATATTGGTGGGACTGTATACTTGTTCAACCACTTTGGAAAGCAGTATGGAGCTTCCTCAAAAGACTCTACATAGAGTTCCCCAATGGCCCAGCACCCCCACTTTTGGACATTTAACCAAGTGATTACAGACAATACCATACTAAAGCTACCAACACAACTATGTTTATTACAGCATTATTTACCATAGCTAAGATACGGTTCCTACCCAGATGCCCCTCAGTAGATGAATGGATCAAGAAAATGTGGTTTATATACACAGTGGAATTCTACGCGTCCATCAGAAAGAATGGCATTGCCCCATTTGTCAGGAAATGGAAAGCCTTGGAAAAAATTATATTAAATGAGGTAATCCAGTCCCAAAACAACATAAGTGCCATGTTTACCCTTATTTGCAATAACTAGTATATGTCTGAGACAAACAGAAACTGTCAGAGAAGTTGATGGTAGGAGAAATGAACCCTAAGATAAGGACTCAAATTGTTTTTTTATTATTTGTTGCTTTTTATGTCCCTCCCCCACGGTATAACCCCTGTTTTCACTGTATTTGATGTTGGTATAATTTGGGGATGGCAAGGGAAAAACAAATTGTTATACGGGTGGACTAATTACCACAATGATATGTACAAGACATTATGTCGAAAAACGAACTTTACAACTTTGGTGTGGAGGGGATGGTGAGGTGGTAGAAGGGGAGATATGAAGGGATGGGAAGGGGAAACAAAGGAGGAGGCAAAAATGCTTGATAAGAAATGTACTCATTACCTTGTTCATGTAAGTGTAAACCCTCTGTATTTTCCACAATAAAAAATCATAAAATAATAAAGTAAAATTCATGTCAATTTTGTTTTGTCGGTCGTAGGGCTCTAACTCTGTGCCTAGCCACTATCCCTCCTCTCTTCGGCTGAAGGATACCACTGTATCTCTTCAGCTACAATGCCTTTTCTAGTTTTCAAGAGATATATTGGAGATAAGAGTCTCACAGATTTTTCTGCCCAGGCTGACTTTGAACCACTATCCTCACATCTCAGAGTTTTGGGTAGCTAGGATTACAGGCATGAGCCAACAAAGCCAAGATCTAAGACAATTTTTTTAAAAGTAAACTTATTGAAACTTCTGGCTTTTTCCAATAAACAATCTTACTTTTTCAACATTAGTTTATAATTATGATTTAATTTTAGATGTAACTGTGAATTTTTAATCGAATCATTTATGAGTTTTACTATTTCTCAGTATCTCACAAAAACCCACAGTTATTGACTTTCCCCAAAGACAATTATTACATACTATATTACTTACTATTATTATTACACTCTTATTACATATAATGTGAAGTGAAAATAGTTTGGATCATTTCAGATAAATTAGTAGTGGCTATTTTAGAATTAAAAATTCACATCTGTGATTTTAAACGAAGGAAAGAAGATTTTCGAGTTAAAATGAAGTATGAATGTGTAGTGCATCCTAATTGAAACAAAAATACTGAATTCATACAGACAAAATTATTTTCTTTCCACTTATGATTTTGCAGTAATACTATTGGAAATAGTGAGGCAAGAGGAGGAAGAATTCAATCTTTTTTTTTTCTTTATGTCAGTCATGAGGCTTGAATTCTGGGCTAGAGCCCTGTCCCTGTGCTCCTCAGCTCAAGGCAAGTGCTCTACCGCTTGAGCCCCAGCCGGACTTCTGGTTTTCTAGTGGTTTATTGGAGATAATAGTCTCAAAGAGTTTCCTGCCCAGGCTGCCTTTGAACCATGATTCTCAGATCTCCGTGATCCTCCTGAGTAGCTAGAATTACAGGCATGAGCCACCGGTTGCCCGCAAGGAGGAAGAATTCAAGTCATGTGAAACAATGTCTCTGTATGAAGACCTGCTTATTCCTAGTTGTCACAAAATTTCAAGTGTCTATCTTAGAATTCTATTTAGAAAAGTTCTGAATCATTGATTCCTTTTGTACTTTCTGTTATAGGAAACAAAATATAGACACAAAACAATTGTAATAAAATGCACACATATGTTGAAGTCACAACTGGAAAAACAACCAACAAAGTAGAATTCCCCCAGGAACAAAAGCATGTTTTACCAGGTTTTTTTAAAGCACAAAATCCTCAAATACATGTTAACTTGGCATAGAGCCATAAAGACAACTGTGTCTCAGAAATACAGTTGTGTGAATTTGTAATTAAATTCATTTAGATGAAGCTAATATAGCAAATCCCTTGAATGGATCAAATTGTTTAAAACAAATGTGACTGTATGCGGAGTGAGATCTGCACATATTTGAAAGAATAAAATAACAAAATCATGACATACTTAAAAAATTCAGAAATGTAATGAATAACTTCAATAGTATTGAGAACTAATTCCTACTGATTTAAGAAGAAGAAATATGCAAATAGTAGAACCTGAGCATTGTAAATGAGTGTGCATAATTTTAAACTACTCCAAATTACACTTTGTAGAAGACTGAATGTGGCTTATCTAAAGGAAAACATCAACACATGATATGAATGAAATTAAAAATCTCATTAAAAGAGTGAAGAGTTTCTGGAAAATAATAGTTTAATAAATGGTAGTCAAAATCTAGTACTGACTAAATTGCATATCTATTTATTTAGATCCAAAAAAGACCCAAGTTACTCGTGCAGATTTGAAACTTTGGCAAAGTATCAGTATACATCTGTAATATTATTATGGGTGTTGACTCTGGCAAGGAATTCATTCCCTCTTTGATCTGACAAATGAATATATGAAAGAACTTCTCCAACTAAATATCAAGACCTAACTAAACATATAACCAGAAAAGTCTTCATGTAAGCCGTATTGCAACTGGGGTAAAAGAAAAATCAGTCTTACTGATTCTGTATTTATTGTAAATGTTGGTTTTTTTCATAAATTATTTCCTTTAGCTTGCATTCTTAAAACATTGTGTTACATGATGTATATCTTAATAACTAATTTTGGATGCTTCATTAAATTTTGTTCTGAGTATAATGTCTCACTTCAGTTCCTAACCCATGAAATGATGTTGATTACAAAAAAAATCTAGTAACCACTGTTTATAATACACAAAATCTCATAAGCATGACACTAGTAAGCATTGGTTAATATTTTGATATCATGGTTTCATGACTGATGAGGCTTATCTACATGAGTATCATTGTACCTAGATTCCTCAGCCTGAATTTTGCTACTGTTAAAAAATATTTATATCTTTATTTGTCACCGATCAGAGATTAAATTTGAGTATAAAGCCTAAGGAAAATTATAAAGTAAGAATTTAGCTTTTCTGGATATAAAGTAAACAAAATTCAGCATAGAGAAACTAACTGGTTTGAATTCAACCAATTTCTCCAAAACATTCTAAGCATTTCCTTACGATGTGTATTGTTCTCAAGAAGGGAATGTGTAATGTGAGGAGAGGACTAACCAAGCATTGTCTTCAAATATACATAATTTGGATTACCCTCTACATTTGGATATAAGCATTTCTTATAAAAACTGTTTGAATAATTGATTTTCAGTTCAGGTATAATATATCCTAGTTTCATATACCAAACTACATTCAGGAAATCGTATATACTAATTAACTAAAGAAAGTCCTGGCAGAAAAATGGCATCTCTATACTATGTGATGCCCAATTCTTAGGTATTTCATTATGCCTCCATTTAATGAATGTGATTGTTTAAATGATTCATGAAGTATTAATTAAAATTGATCACTGTCCTATAATATAATGGTGTATAATTTTATCCTAGAATCATTCAAGAACAGCCCATTCAATCATGACATACATCACATTCCACTGGTATTCAATCGGACAGGAATGAGTTTCTTAGGATCTTCTGCCATTTGGAGATGGCAGGACCAGGATTCCAAATATAGGCTCCAGCTCCCACCACTTAAACCTGAGGATAGGTAACTGTCCAAGAACATCAGCAAAACCAGTGATTAGGCTGTCACCAGTGGCTCTCAGCAGTCCTCCTTGATACTTACAAGGTTGTAATAGGAGGATCATAGTCAAAGTCACCATAGGCAGGAAAGTCCTTGAGACCCCTGTCCACCTTCAGTGCCAACAAAGCCAGAGGTAGAGCCATATGGCTAAGTGATTGAGAGCTAGCCTTAAGCAAAAGCAGCTCATGGACTGTGCCCAGATCCTGAGTTCAAGGTTTGGGACTGGCAACAAACAGACATAGACAACAATATGTGCAGCCATCCAGCTAAAGCAGGTCACCCTCTTGTCCCCAACTGGATTGGACAAAGTTCCCTGTGAAAGTGGCTGGGGGAGCCGCTGTCATCTTGACTCCACCCATGCTGCCTGCATCACAGGATTCTGGCCAAAACCCCATTCTTTCAGGTTTCTTTCTGACCAATGGGATACAAGAATGGTGGACACACCCACATTCCATGATGCCCAGCATTAGGATTCCCTTTGATGTTTGACACTACCAACAGCAGTTGAAGGTAGAGGTGGCTGAGTGGTGAGCATGCCACATGAGGCGACTTTGTAGTAGAGTGGAAAATTGATGTCCTAGTCAGACAGTGAGTGAATAGAGGATTTCCCAGAGCCTGGGAATGTGGCCAGCCCATCTTTCCCAATCCCAGCACTCAGATGTCTGAAACAACAGGACTCCGTGAAAGAGCTACAGGCAAGAAATTACTTCCAGAAAACCAGCAAAGGAATCCTCCCATCATACCTGCAACATTCAAGAAAACAAACAACACAAAAAAGGGAGGGATCCCAAGACAAACACCACTGGGGAGCGTGATTCAACAGAGGGTCTGGCCAAAGGTGATGCAGACTGTGGACCTTCCCTGCCTTTGGACACAGTCACAGCCACCAGGGGCCAGAGTATCAAGGATCCTGATACAATCAAGGATCTGCAGAGGTGCTAGTGACACGTGGTGCCCACCCTGGACAGCAGCAAAAGAAGAAACCAGACACTCAGAGGCAAGATTTCACCACTGAAGCAGGAGAAAACAGACCTGCAGGATCGACCAGAGAAAGAGAGGGAGAAGATAGCCCAGTTGCATGAAGCACCAGAAACAGAGCTATAGATCCACAAGTCATCCATACAGAGGTTGATTTCAGCAGAAAGAGATTTACAATCTGCACCGGCCCAAGTGAAGCAGGTGGCCAATGACAGATAAATGGAGCATGAAGCTCTTACCAGCCACCTGCAGGCCACAGAGCGGTGTGTGGCAGAGCTGGATATGGTGGCTTCTGTGGTCACTGCTGCACAGAAGGAGACTGAAATGTTCTTTGAATGGCTGAACGATGTGACCCTTCAGCTTGAGGAAAAGACCAGAAGCTTCGATGACCTGCAGCAAGTGAACACAGAGTTTCAGGACAAGCTGGAAGTGCTCTGGACACAGAATAGCACCAGAAGAACAGAATCTGCAAGTTCCAACTAGTGCTGATGGGGCATGAGTTACTGAAGGGATTACTGGACAACCTGAGCTGGATGGTGACCTCAGTAAGTCTGGTGACAGACACATTCACAGAGGACCTAAGCATTGAGAGGAGCCTGAGCATGGGAAGAAGAGACTCAGTGGCTGACTGAGCAGGTGAACCAACTGACAGAGGAGAAGGAGAGAAGGGTGAGGCAGGTGCTGGATTATGAGCTGGGGGAACTGAGAAAGAAGCTGACAGAGCCATGGCCTCCCGCAGGACCATCTTAGGCAGAGTTGCAGTTGCAGGCCTAGGCCTACTGCACACAAATGGAGTTGAAAAAACTGGAGTAACAACTTCACATCCAGGTCCGGAAAACCAGATTCTCTTCTCCAGAACACAGAGCAGCAGGAGCAACTGAAGAGACTGGAGGATAATGCCAAGGATCTGCAGGAGATACCCTAGATCCCACAAGGTGCATGTGTGTGTGTGTGTGTGACCCATTGCCAGAGGAAGAACTGGCCCTGCTGTGGGACACTATCCAAGGTCGAGCTGTGAGAAGGAGGAGCTCACCAGCATCCTGAACTCAGAGCAACAAGTGAAGAAATAACTGCGGGAACACCTAGACCATTCAGAGGAGAAGATAGAGGAATGGAAAGAGGTGGCTGAGAGAGAGAGAGAGAGAGAGAGAGAGAGAGAGAGAGAGAGAGAGAGAGAGAGAGAGCCAAGCATCTTGGGAGCTGCAGGAGCAGCAGGAGCAGTCCCTGGCCCAGCTGCAGGTGCTCAGAGCCACCAGTGCGCAGCACATTGCCTCCAATGAGCACCTGAACGCTGAGGCAGACCCAGCTGCTGGAGCTGCTGAAGCAAGTGCAGGGCCTGAACAACTGGGGGGACCAGGTGGTGCCCCCAAAGTGGCAGGACACTCTCAAGTGCCTGGAAGTAACCAGACCATAGGAGGAGCACCTGCAGGCGCAGCTGAGCTTCCTGGCTTTACCTGTGGAAGTGGAAAGTGTGAGCCCTGAGGAAGAAAAGGAGAGGAGGTTACTCCCCCCAACGTGACCGTCCCAGAGGATGGAGACATACCCCAGACCTAGAAGGACGTGGATCTGTGAGCCCTCTCAGAGGCTGAGATCCACAGGGGAAACTCCTGCTGCAAGAGCAGAAGCCCTGCTGCAGGTGTCCAGCCCACCTGCAACTCAGTGCCAGACAGAGCTGGAGCCACAGGCCCCCTACTCTGTGAGCTGCCACCATAGCTGGTATTGGGATGGCAAGTGAGAGACGTGGGCATCTGAGAAGAGAATCTGCTTCATCCACGACCTGTCTGATGAGGTATACTTCCATAGTCCTGTGGATGAGCTCCACCATCAATGTAGCCAGCTGTCTACACACATCCGCACCATCGAGGAGTCCCTCATGGCATGTAAAGAGCAGGTGTTTGTCCTGGATGAGCTGTGTCAGGAGAAAGCTGAGCGCGTGTGCTGGCTCTCCCAGGAGAAGATGTAGAAGAAGAGAGAGCTGCAGGAGCTGCTGTGGGTCCTTGCAGGGGAAGGCGTGGACAGTGGGCTCCAGATGCCAACACAGGCTGACCCCCTCCCCCACTGTTTCAGATGCCTCAGGCTCTGGGGTGGGTGAAATGAGCGAGGAACAGAAAGGTTTTGAAGAATTGCAACTTCAAGACAGCTTGGAAACTGCCAGAGGAGAGTTCGGGTTTTAACCCTATGGATGACTCCCCCATGGAGCACAACCTGCGGCAGATGCCCCACATCCAGAGCCGCCTACAGCTTGAGGGCTCAGGCAAGGAGCACTCCCTCCCTTTCTTCTGCAGACTGATGTGGATGATAACTCTCTATGTGACATACTTACTCTCAAAAGCCTCGGCAGCCACCAGAATTAGGTTGCAAGTGGCCTTCTCTCAGGCCTCTATCTGCCACAAGATGGGGGTAAACTATGGGTCAGGTAGGGCAGAGGCTTCTGGGAAGTGGCCCAAATTCAAGGGACATCTTATGGCCCATTGGTGGCCAGGGAAGAGACCCATGTTATGCTTATCACAAAGAATAAATTGTTTTCAAAGGGAAGAAAAGCCTCCAACAAAGATTTGTTCTTCCAGTCCTTGGGCTTGAGCTCAGGGCCTGGCCACTGTCCCTGAGATCTTTTTGATCAAAGCTGGTGCTCTACCAGTTGAGCCCCACCTCCCCTTCCACCTTTTTCTGTGTGGAATGAAACCCTTTGTGTCAGGCATGCTAGGCTACCAATCTACCACTGAGCAACATTCTCAGCTAGGATGATTCCCCCCATCCCAAACCCATATGGCCATTCCTCAGATAAATAGGAAGTAGGGGCTAGGATGAATATGAAGCACAAGTCTGGTTCACACAGAAATACTCCCCTGCGTCCTCTTGGACCCACTTATTTGTAGTTTCTCTTCTACCATTGAGGGATGAGAGAGGGAGGGGGGAGTCTTTAGAGAGGAGTACCAGGAACAATGGCCCCCTGACCCCACAGCCTACCTCACACAAGTGGTCCTCTAGATTCCAATCTTAGCTGACTCAATGTGGATTCTACACTGTCTCCTCACCTCTTCAATGCTCAGGATGAAATAAATGTCGGCTCTGGCCTCAGCCCCCACACAGGGTAGAAGCTCCTAGTCCCATACCGACTTCCATCTCTGACTGCCCCAAGATAGGCCAGACTCACCACTCACCACAATGTTGGTGGCAATGACGTCATGTATGGATTCCAGGAAGATGGTCTGTAGCAAAGAGCAGAAGCAACAGAGTGAGCGGCGCAGAAGAATATGGTTGGGGTGATTGCTCTGAGATCTTCCTCCTTGGAGCCCTCCTGTCAAGCCAGAGCCATGCTAACCAAAGCATGGCCAAGGCCAGAGTGTGAGATGAGAGAGAGGAACACAGAACTAAATGAGGTACTGCTTTGTCTTGGAGCACTTGAAAATTCCAATTATATTTGACCCATACCAATCCCAAAGCCAACATGCAATGCCTCTACTTGTTGTTGTTGGCTGTGAGCACTGTCCCTGAGCTCTTTTTCTTAAGGCTGGCACTCTACCACTTGAGGCACAGGGACACTTTTTGTTTTCTGATAATTCATCGAGGATAAGAGGCTCACACACTTTCCTGCCCAGGCTGGCTTGGCACAATAATCCTCCAGATCTCAGCTTCCTGAGTATCTAGGATGACATATATGAGCCACCAGTGCCCAGCATGTGATGCCTTTTAAAGGCATCTTGGCGTGTCTGTAAAAGGAGCCCCAAAGGGCCTGGATAGACCACAACCCAATCAAGGAGCTCTGATGGGGGAAGGCTGACTTTCTAACCATACTGTTCCCCAAAATTAAAGATGCTAGGTGGTTTTGTATGCAACAAACACCTAGGCCAACAGCCATGAGGCTTAGTGGGGAAAACGTGGAGAATACCTAAAGATTGCACTGTAGAAATCTCTGATTTTGCATGCATGTGGTGTGTGTGTGTGTGTGTATGTGTGTGTGTGTGTGTGTGTGTATGTGTGTGTGTGTGTGTGTGTGTGTGTGTGTGAACTCAGGGCCTAGGCTCTATCCCTGTGTTTTCTTGCTCAAGCCTAGTGCTCTTCCACTTGAGCCACAGCCCCACTTGCTTTTTGATGGTTAATTTAATGTAAGAGTCTCAAGGACTTTCCTGTCCAGGGTGGCTTCAAAGCATGAAGGGGGCCCAGGGCAGTAAGAGTAAACATAACTCACAGGTACAATCACTATGGTGGGTGACTCCTGCCTCCTCGTGGCCAGACGTGAGACATGCAGCCCCATGTCATCATCCTCTAGAGTTCAATTGGGGGAAGTGACCAGGGCCAAGCTGACTTTTGCTCACCCTGAGTACTGATGCCAGAGCAGGTCTGTTCCACCCTAGGCCAAGAGAGTTCCAGGAGGCCCGGCTTCCAGAGGCACAAGGAAGGGAGAGATCAGCTCCAAGCTGAGCTAAGAGCCTTTGCCCACAGATACCCCAAGTTGGCCTTCCTAATCACCGTAAGACCTGTCAAAGAATAAACAACAAAAAAAATATTGGAGCTGTGCCTCCAAGTGCTGTGCTAGAGCTCTAGATTGAACCAAAGAGCTCAGGGTCAGGGCCCCCAAGCATTGAGTTCAAGACCCTCACCTGATCCTCCCGCAGTTTAGCTAAATATAAACTAGTAGGATTTGTGAAGTGTTTCTGAAGAATGGTGATACTGAAGAAAGCATCCTAATTCTAATGAAAACTGCACTTGTGACATACAGCTATGTGCTGAGTCCTTCACAGGGTCCTGTTTGCTGGGTCCTTCCGACATGGGGGTTTTGTGCTGAGTCCTCAAAACGTCCTGTTTGCTGAGTTATCCCAAAGGGTGCTATGTGCTGAATCCCTGAGAAGAATAGGACCTGCTTGTTTTTGGGTACTGTGCTGTGTTCATTACACAGCTACTGTATGCTGAGTCCTTCTAAAGGTGCAGTGTGCTAATTCATCCCAAAGGGTACTGCTATGTGCTGAGTCCTTGAGATGAGATGGATAAGGTGAATTTTTCAAGTGCTATGTGACAAGTCCTTTACACGAGGTGCTCTGTACTGTCCTTCAAATGGTGCTATGTGCTGAGTCCTTTGACAATGTTGTATGTGCTGAGTCCTTCCACAGGGTAATATGTGCTCAGTCCTTCAAAATTGTGCTATGTGCTGTGTTTTTCGAAGGGTGCTGTGCACTATTCTACACAGTGTGCTATGTACCCAGCCCTTCAAAGGGGGCTGTGTGTGGTCTTAACACAGGGTGCTATGTACTGAGTCCCTGAGAAAGAATGGTATGCATTGAGTTTTTCAAAGCATGCCATGCACTTAGTCCATTACCTTGTGGCTATGGACTCCCTCCTTCAAAGGGTGCTGTGTGCTGAGTACTCTACACAGGGTACTATATGCTGAGTCCTTCAAAGGGAGCTGTGTGCTGAGTCCTTTACACTGGGTGTTTTGGGCTGTTTTTGGAAGTGTGCAGTGTGCTGATTCATCTCAAAGGGTATTATGTTCTAAGTCCTTGAGAGGTAGTTATCCCCAACAATCACACACACATAAACAGACACAAACAAACATATACACACAAACATACACAGAAGGGTCACCGTGCACCTTTTAGGTGTGTTGAGTGGAGGAGGATGGAGGAGAGTCTCCTCCAGCGGTGGGGCTGAGGGGAGATTTGATACCCAGGGCAGGTACTGGGGTTTGGAGGGAGTGATGAGTTGAGGTGAGGCTACAAGTTCCATGGCCTGGAAGCCTTTGGTCCCAGTCAGGGCTTGGCTTGCAGCCAGGGGTGGGGGCCAGGCCTGAAAGGAAGAGGGGTAAGGGGTCAAGAGAAGGAGGGGTCGGGGCCCAAGACACACTCCCATGGCAGCAGTGGCCAGGGGCACGAATCAGGGGAGTGCAAGGGGGTGGGCATGCCCGGCAGGAGCAACACAGCCCAGGAGAGGAGTGGGGGCAGAGAGAGAGCAGAGAGAAAAGCGAGTACACATAAGAGCAGGTGGCTTCATCAGCTGGCGGCCTCACTGATCATAGTGCAGTTTCTGGTGGGGAGCACAGAGCACATGGAGCTGGCGGGCACATTGCCACAGGTAGCCACGTGGAGGCACGGTGGCCATGGCAGCCCTGAGACTGAGGTCCTGGCAAGGGGGGCACTGGAGCGGCAGAGGTGGAAATGGTGTTGGCTGAAGAAGAGGAGCAGGGGCCACATGCAGCTCTGCCATGTGCCCGCAGATGCCCCTGCCCCTTCCCAGCAGCATTGCATTTCAAACATGGCACTTTCGGCTCTGACCAGCTGCACCTCTCACAGTTGCCCAAAGGAGATGGTGCGCCTTGGCCGGCTTGCGGCCCCGAACTGGTCGCCACTGCTGGTCCTAGGACTCTGGACCCATGTGTACCCGGAGCCACCACCTACAGCTCTCCCATTGGTACACATGAGTGGTGGCTCTGAGGGCCCACAGCCTGGAAACATTCCGGCTAACTAACCACTAACCTGGACCTGCACCTCCTGCCTCCCCTTTCTTGTCTCCTCCTCGAGTTCACCCTCCCCCCCCCCCACAGTCTGCCATGTCCTTGTCACAAATGTGCCCCAGGGGTGGGTGGCAGGGGTGTGTGTTGACCTGGGGATCCCACCCCCATTCCTAGTGGCCAGTGTCCCAGGAAACAGGGAGATGCAGGAATGGGTGAGGAGGGGTGCCACAGAGCTTCTGGCCTGGAGCAGTGGGAGCCACACAGCCGCACATCTGCACCCTTCTTCTCTCTCGTATAACCTGGTGGCTTTAATCAGAGGTGGGGAGCAGCACCTCCACACCTGCCTTCGCGAGTCTTTTTCTTTTTGCTGCGGGTCTTGGGTGTTGGATGCAGAAGATAGGCCCTCCTTGCTGTGTGAGCCCTTGTCTTCTGTGTTCAGTCACCCTTTCACCTGAGGAGGGTCCCAGAAGAGCCCACTAGGTATGTGAGGGTACTTGGAGTCAGACAGAAAGTGAATATCTGCGAGGAATATATCCACTCCAACCCACATACATCGAGCCTGTCTGCCCTCCCCGCCTTCCCAGCTGTCAACAGTACTCACAGGGTGATCACATTTCCCAGTTCTCCCAGCATCTGCTGATGCTCCCTGTCCATCTGGTCTCCTCGTCCTCCCCAAAAATCCACCAAGTCACCCAGAAGCATCTAGGCTGAAAGTACGGAGTCCATCCATGTATGTAGCCTTTAAGACCCTATCCGTTTCCCCAACACTTCCCCAAACCCAGGTCAGACACCCCCTGGGGCACCATGACCCCTTGCTTGTTTTCAGCCCCGGCTCTGAGGAGCCACATATCTCGGGACACCTTTACCAAGTGTCCTGGCATAGGGTTTTGGTGAATGGGAAGTCAAGACTGATTGATCCCAAGGGAAAGTGTCTGGCCCTGGAGAAAGGGAGAGGCATGGGTTGTTCTGCCTTATTAGAGTGGTGCTCCCTTTGGTTGGATCCCCTGTTCTGACCAGGCAACCCCCGTGCGCCAGCTTGTACCTTGTCCCAAAGGAGGAACCAACAAATTCAGGAGAGGCACTGCTCTGAGTCTGTTAGTGTGTGTGTGTGTGTGTGTGTGTGTGTGTGTGTGTGTGTGTGTGTGTGTGTGTGAGTGTGTGTGTGTGTGTGAGTGTGTGTGTGTGTGTGTGTGTGTGTGTGTGTGCATGAGAGATAGAGAGGGAGCACAAGAGGGGGGGAGAGAGAGAGAGAGAGAGATAGTGAGAGAGAGAAAGACAGACAGACAGACCGACAGATCATCTTTCTCCTTATACAGCCTGACTGTGCTCAGGTGAGTGATCCCTTGGCAAATCGCAGGTGCTGCACGGACTAATCCTCTGTCACAGTTCTGGATTTGTGTGTGTGTGTGTGTGTTTGTTCGTTTGTGTGTGTGTATTTGTGTTTGTGTGTGTGTGTTGGGAGAGCAGGGAGATGAGAACAATGAAAAGATATTTAAGGCACCATGTCTACAAAGAGCAAAAGCATTTTATTTGTGTGTATGTGTGTGTGTGTGTGTGTGTGTGTGTGTGTGTGTGTGTGTTGTTCTTTTTTCATCAATGCCAAGTACGAGTCTAGCGATAATTTGTGTTTTCTCCTTCACCATTTCATGGCTCCTTTGGGGAAGGTTTCAGTACACGTTCCTTTCCACCTCTCTCTTCTCCCTTTCCTGTAGCCCACAGTAGCTGCTGGGTCTGTGTGGGTCTCTCCTAGGAGGCCTGTGTGAACCACAGACCAGAATGTACACCTGTCCTTCTGTCTTCAGCCAGAAGGCTCGTGAGGCAACTGTGACCACACCCGTACTCTTCCAGCCAGACAGTCTGCTCTAGTGTGTACAGTTGGAGCTAATTCAAGGGTTGGGAGTGTGTCTGCCAAATGTAATTAGGGAATGAGATTGGGGGGGGGGCGATAGTGCAGGAGCTGTGATGCTAGAAGGGTACGAGGAGTGGTGAACGTTGTGACATGGCAGATGGTTCACTAAGACAGAGAATGAGAGGGTAAACTTACCCAGGGCATTGACTGTGTCTATGGGGACTCCAGGCCCCCACTGATGGCATGGATTCCCTCCCGGGTCAATGTACTGGAGGACAGTCCTCCCTGGAGTCCTGCAGACTCCAGTCTGTGTCAGGCCTGGGCAGTTTCCAGCTGGGCAGTGGTAAGCAAGTGCGTTCCCCCTGCTAGAGCCTGCTTGCTAACTGCCGTGGCAGTTAGCTAGGGGTCTCTGAATGCCACTTTCTGTAAACTGATGTAGGCTGTCTGGAAGAAAAAGCAGATCACTGAACTTAGAACCCTTCAAGTTTGATTAGGACAACTGAAATGCAATGTTTTCCAGGTTTTTTTTTTTTTTTTTTTTTTCTTGAAGCTGGCAATTTCCACTAGCACCTGGGATGAGCGGTCAAATCTTGCAGACGATTTCAGCCTCTGAACAATGACATTCAAAGCAGCACAGGAAGAGTTCCCAAGCAAGGTGGTCTCCTGTAATGAACGTCGTGCCTTGACTGACTTTCATTGGCAACAGTTGATTCTCCTCCGGCTCTCTCTAGGGTGACTACCACAGTCAAGGATGTCCTGGGGAGCAGAGATCGTGACCTCACCATCCCTAGACTGCCAGCTATGAGCAGAGATGATTCCCAGCACCTGCACTGGACTCTGGGAGATTCAGAAACCAGGGATACCTCGAGGATCCTTACTCTGCAACATGAAACTTGGGGGCCGGATGTGGTAATCCTGACTGGCCCCAGGGGGAGGTGAGGAGGCCCCTTGAGCCAGGACTTCAGCTCACAGAAACCATATTCGCAGCAAAGTGGGGAATTGAGTGCCACGGAGCTGGTCAGCTGCTGGACAGAGATCTTTGAGAAGATAGGCATCCCAGAGGCCCTGGAGTCCAGAGAGTACATAGTGGCTCACATCCTCACAGCCAAAACAGTTAAGTGTGGTGGCACCAGGAGGGGGTAACACAGAGAAGGGAGAACTGTGGGAGAGCTACATAAGGCTTTGCCCCCCCCCCCCACAGAGGATTCTTACCTGAATCAGATGGGATTTTTCTGTAGTATTGTCATAGACAGATGTTCATTTATGTATCCAACAAACCATTACAGTGTGCACCAGGCTCTGGAGGGTCATGGACAATGAAAAGTTCCAGAACTGGTTCCACAGCCCATGTAGAAACCTTGGATTGATGTGGATGCCAGGGCTTCAAGACTGTCATCCTAGCTACTTAGGAGGCTGAGATCAGAGGATTGAGGCTTTTGGCCCAGGCAGGAAAGCCTGTAAGACTCTTGTCTTCAATTAACTACCAAAAACAAATGCCAGAAGTGGATGTGTGGCTCAAGACATAGACTGCTAGCATTGAATAAAAAGGCTTGGGGACAGCACCTAGGCTCCAAGTACAAGGCCCAGGACTGACACAAAGAAAATAAAGAGAGAGAGGAGGGAAGGACAGAAGGAGAAAAAGAGGAAAGGAAGGAAGAAGGGAGAACATGCAAGCCTTGGTTTGCAGTCCCTGGATCAAGGGAGCCAACTATTCACAATCTCTGTGGGGACAGTTTCAGAGTCTAAAGCCATTATGTAGGACCAAGCCACTGACACCTCAGCAACTTCATGCCATTCAGGAGCTGTGTGGTCACCAACTATAGAGGGAACCAGCCTCGGGTTGAACCTAGGGCTCAGGGTGGGTCACCAGGTTTCAATTATCCCTAGCCTCATCGAGTTTATTTTCTGGTCAGATAAGAAGAAAGTTTCCAAGGGCTAAGGAGGTATTGGGTGAGAGAGTTTCAATGGGGAGGCAAGGGATAAGCAGGAATTTGAAGAGGGAGGATGGTCCCAGGTCAGGTGTGTCAGGAAATTGGTGCCATGACCTCACCAGACAACATAGACTACAAACCTTTCATCCAGACACATTGCTATTAAAAGTCCTGGCACCTTAGGTTCATCATTGACGACCTGGCTGTGGTTCACTGCAGGATGCCTGTGCAGTACATCCTTGGGGCTAGGACTTTCCAGGGCTCAATCTGACGATACCTCCCCGGGTGTTCATTCCTCCACCAAAGACTGAGGTAAGCATGCCACTGCCACAGGAAAGCCTGGTAATGAGGGCAGGAAGTGAGTCTCTTGTCTGGCTCAGTCTTTAGTGTAGATGGCAGATCTGGGATTCAGAGAGGGCAGGCTGACGGTGTGGCAGAACTGGGTAGAGACTGACCTGAAAACCAGAGGCACTGGGCTCTGAGCAGGGTTGTTTCTTTGATAATACTCACAACATAGGAACATTTCTGGGATAGAGCAGCCCTTTTCACTTCCCCAAGATGGACCTAGATCTCCCCAGTTTCCATCCCTTGACCAGGAAACCGCTTAGTTCCCATATCATGTGATTGGATAACTAGACCTTACCTCACTGCCCAGTGCTGAGGCAGGACAGTGAGAGATCCTGAGTCTTCGATAAGGTCGGGGATCTTCAGTATGAGATGGTACTTGAATGTCCCAACTTGGTGCATGGTCAGTCACATCTAAGTCTGCCATGATGTAGTACATAGAATCTAGAGAATCAGAGCTGGATGGGGTCTGTTCTGGGAGTCCTGAGTATTATGTGTTATCTTTGAGCTCCCATATGCCCATTGCTTCCCTTCTTGGTTGGGCCTATGCTAGAAAAAGCTTGAAACTAGGGCATGGATCTTATCTTTTATGCTCCATGATAGCACTCTACCATTTGAATCACAGCTCCACTTCCAGCTTTTTTGGGTGTTTAATTGGAGATAAAGTGTTCTCACGGGCTTTGCTGCTAAGTGGTATCCAACTGCAGTCCTCAGATTTCAGTCTCCTGAGGGTACAGGATGACAGGAATGGAATGTTATGTTTGGCCGGCTGCCAGTCCCTCAAGGCTTTTATCCTAGGTACTAAGGAGGTGAGATCTGAGGATTATGGGTCAAAGCCAGCCTGGTCATGAAAGACCCTGAGACTCTCACATAAAAGGAATTGCCAGAAATCCAGAAGCGGTGCTGTGGCTCTATAAATGAGTGCTTGCCTTAAGCTGAAGTCCTCAGGGACAGCACCCAGGCCCAGAGCTCAAGCCCCTTATCCAACAACAAGAAAAAGAGGTGATTAAGTTTTCCACATAGCAGTGTGTACGGTTGGAAATACAATGCTGGTCTATGAGGCGTTCCAGATATGTGAGAGGCTCAATGATTTGTCTACAGTGGGTCTGATGTCAGTACTGCCACCTTCTCAGGGTGGGATGTTATCCTAATTGAGGGAGTTCATGTTTTTGTTCTCAGGGACTGCTGAATCCTTGGGCTATCCGTGTGTGCGTGTGTGTGTGTGTGTGTGTGTGTGTGTGTGTGTGTGTGTGTGTGTGTGTTTGTGTGTGTGTGTGTGTGTGTGTCTGTCTGTCTGTCTGTCTTTGTCTGTATGTGTTTGGAGGTAGAAGAACTGGGCCTTGAACTCAAGGCCTAAATGCTGTCCATGAGATTACTTGCTCAAAGCTAGAGCTCTGACACTTGAGCCACAGCTCCACCTCTGTCTGGCTAGTTGGTGGTTCAGTGTAGATAGGAGCTTCACAAACTTTCCTATGGGGCTGGCTTTGAACAGTGATTCTCAGACCTCAGCCTCCTGAATAACAGACAGGAGCCACCCGTGATGGCTTTGTGTGTGTGTGTGTGTGTGTGTGTGTGTGTGTGTGTGTGTGTGTGTGTGTGTGTAGAAGTTGGTTGTAACAAGGAATGCTGGACCCTTTGGTAACTTCTAAACGCTCTCTTGGGGGCAGTATGGGCTTTGAGGCTGAGGTCTGGGGGCCTAGAAGGGTGACCATTGAAGGGGTCTCAGCACCTTTAAATTATAAGAGCAAGGGAAATTTGTGCCCTGGAACATGATGGCAGAGGGAGTGTGGGAGGATCTGGAGGTGGGGCCCACAGGGGGTGGCTCTCCAGGGGGACAGAGAGCATCGTCAGCACTTAGTAAGGCTTTGAGTACTGTTAAAATGGAACGTACTGGCATGGGTCAGACTCTGGGTCTTCTCATCATGACGTCTGATGGGCAAGGCCAACCCTACTTTAAATCTTGACCTGTGTTCTTCAGATCTCATCCTCCTGTGTAGGTAGGGTTATAGGCATGAGCCTCTGACACCGGACCTCGGATTCTTTTTGGTATATTAGGGTTTGAACTCAAGGCCTTATGTTTTCCAGTCAGGTCTTCTACCTTGGGAGCCAAGCCTTTCTGTCTTGGGCATGTCTGAGATAGAGACTCCATATATGCTCAAGCTTGGCTGGATCATGGTCCTCCTGTGACAGGCATGCGCCACCATGCCTGGTCCTCTGTAGTTGGAATGGTAGATATGTAGCACCATGCTCAGTCATCGGTTTAGATGACCCTGCCAAACTCTTAGTCCACAGCAGCCGATTCTTGACCACAGTTGAAGCTCTGGGTTCGGCCTGGAACCATTGTTCCTCAGTCTCCTCACAGGACAGTTGTGAGGAAACAAGGGATCTATACAAGGGGAACTCTGGGGCAGGGCCAGGCACAGAGGGAATGGTCATCAGATAAGTTTCTTGGCAATTCTGTGAGCACATAACAAGAAGATACATGGAAATGACTCAGAAGGGGCTTGTTATTTATCATGCCACAGGTATGGGATTTTAAACAAAACATGGCTCTCTCTCATCCTTACCCTGACCCATTAGGAAGGGGATCCTTCGCTGTTCAGCTTTGCAGCTGGGGAAAATGAGGCACGGAAATTCTTGGTGATCTACTCATGACCCCCAGCTGACAGGAAACTTGGCCTGACTTGTCTGCCATGCTCCCTAGGACAATGGGTGTTATTCAGTCCATTTCTTGTTTTGGGAAGTCCACTTATTGTCAGTCGTGGGGCTTGAATTCTGGGCCTGGGCACTGTCACCAAGCTCCTCCGATCAAGGTTAGGACTCTACCACTTGAGGCACAACACCACTTCCGGTTTTATGGAGGTTCTTTGGAGATAAGCATCTCACAGACATTGCTGCTGGGCTGGCTATGAACCATGATCCTCATATCTCAACTTCCTGTGTAGTTACCATTGTAAGCCTGTGCCACTGGCTGCCAGCTTAAGTGTAATTCTCTCTCTCTCTCTCTCTCTCTCTCTCTCTCTCTCTCTCTCACTTGTTGAAAGGGTGCTGGATGAGGTGCCTCAGAGTCCCCATGTGGCTGGGACCCAAGGTGACCCTCTTATTCTGGAGGTAGGCTGTGGGTCAGGAGCTTTCTTGCTCAGCCTGTTGAGCTAGCTCCCTTAGGTAAGCCCTTCTGTGCCCGGGATAGACCATGATGGTTACTCATTGTCAGTCAGTGTGGTGAGTACTTCCCCACTACCCTTTGCTAAGACAGTTAAAGGAAAGTGGATTAGGAGGCATCGCATTATCCAACTGCACAGCACTATCCCGAGACTCTGATCCTCATGCCACCTATCTGGCTGGACCCTGATTATAAGAAACTGAATTCACTCTATGTCTACTTCACGTTGGTACAATGTGTATTTCAGGGAGAGGGAGCAGTGTGCAGAGGAAAGACCCTAGGTCCGACACCTCCTGGTGGACATTTGTTCTGTGACAGTGCAAAGTCATTGCTGTGGATAAGGAGGAAGCCGGCATCAGACTGAGCCGGAGAAATGCTCAAATGTAGATAATCTGTTGAAGTATAGAACCCACCCATGTCTGCTTCCCACTCACAACAAGGAGGGTTCAATGCAGTTAGCCCAGCACTGGCCCTAGGGGGTTATAAATGGATGGGGGCAGTCAGGTGCCAGTGGCTCTCACCTGTCATCTTGTCTAATCAGAGGCTGAGTTCTGATGATAGTAACTCAGAGCCAGTCCAGGCAGGAGAGTCTGTGAGACTTTTTTTTTTGGTCCAGTCATGAGTCTTGACTGGGCACTGTCCCTCAGCTCTTCAACTCAAGGCTAGCGCTCTGCCACTCGAGCCACAGTGCCACTTCTGGCTTTTTTCCTTTTTGCTTATGTGGTGCTGAGGAATCGAACCCAGGGCCTCAGGCATGCAAGAGAAGCGCTTTACCACTGAGCCACTTTCCCAGCCCCAAGTCTGTGAGATTCTTATCTCCCATAAACTACCTCCCTCCTCCCCTTGAAAAAGCCAGTTTTGGTGCTGTGGCTCAATTGATAGAGCCTCAGCCTTAAGTAAAAGAAGCTCAGGGATGACACCGAGTCCCTGAATCCAAAAACTGGGACTGACAAAAAATAAAATAAATGAATAGTGGGCACTTATTATCTTACTACCCAAATGGATGGATTAATTCTTCTCTCTGGTATTCATAGTCAAAGGTAAGGGGCTTCCCTTGATGTTCCTCTAAACCTCTCCTTCTCTCTATTATCCCCCTGGCTTCAGTTGCAGGATAGAATTCAGATCATCCCATTTAATGTGAACTTAAGTACCCTCCTTACCTGCCTTCTTGGGGTAGGGATCCTGGGTATACTCACCACTGGGTGAAAGAAGCACCAGAGAGATGTGGGTAGGTATACCTGAAACTCATACTCACACACACACACACACACACACACACACACACACACACACACACACACACACACACACACACATACACACACACACACTCACCTAGGCCAACTCTGACTAGCCTTTTCCAAAGACGCTTTATCTCCTTGGATTAACTGACCTAGGAGAAAAACTTGATCCACAATAAATGATTATTTTAACTAAGGCTTGCTAGTTGACACGAGATAAAGAGAAGCTCAAAGGAAAGGTTCTGGAGCCTGTCTGGTTCAGGCTCAAACTTGACATCCTGTCTCCTTGATAGGCAGAGATCTGAAGATCAAAGATCAAAGCCAGCCATAAGCTGGAAAGCCGATAAGAATCTTCTCTACATGGAACCACCAAAAATCCAGACATGGAGCTGTGGCTCAAGTGGTAGAGTAACAGCCTTGATCATGAAAACTCAGAGAGACAGCTCCCAGAACCTCAGTTCAAACCCACATAAGAAATGGCCCCATTTGTTGCTCCCAGACTGCCTGGGCCTCAAGTGCCCTCTCACAGAGTTTGATACCATACTTGTTCCTGGGTAGTGTATCAGAGCCTTCAGAAATTTGGTGGTGAAAGCCAGGCCTTTGCCTTTGTGCGATCTCAACCCACACCAGGTTGAAGGAAGAGCATGACAAGACGAAGAGCCTGCAGAGTGGAGAAGATCCCCCTCTGCCAGGGTGATTAGAGCAGGCTTCTTAGAGGCAGCACTTGAATGGGGGTCTTGCTTAACACGGAAGATTTGACAGGAAGCACAAAGAGAAAAGATGCCATAGATAAAGGACAACATAGCGGAGCGTGTTCTTTTCCAGCCAGGGTTGTTGGTTAGAAACTCAGTAAAGATGAGCAAGACTGTCCCAAGACAGGCCCAAGGAGTCACAGAAGAACAGCTATCCAATGATGGGATTTTGTCTTAGCAGTAGTGGGCTCACCTAGCACACAGGAAACCCTGCGTTCGATTCCTAGGTCCCGCATACACAGAAAAAGCCAGAAGTGGTACCGTGGCTCGGGTGGAAGAATGCTCACCTCAAGCAAAAGAAGCTCAGGGACAGCGCCTGGACCCGAGTTCAAGCCCCAGCACTGTCAACGTAAAACTGCACTCCAAGCGACCTGGGTGACAGGTGGATGGCTGTGCCCTGTAGCTCTTAGTAGATCCATCCATGCTTTGTGTCTCTTTCTCTGATAAAGGGGATCTGGACACTCCTTCTGCAATGAGCAACCCTGCACCCGGTTATCAGCAACCCTCCCAAAGGCTTCCACTGGGACATGGAGCAGCTGGCCCCAGAAATCCTCAGGTATGGGTTGGGTGTGGCGGGAGGCTACAGGGCAGGCCTCAGACATCCTAGTAGGTCTGATCTACCCCAGACATCCAGGCCATCCAGAGGAAGTGGATGGGAGCTTAGAAAGGGGTAGTGATGTGAAGGGGGCCCTTTAATGCCCATGGCCCTCCCCAGACTCTGAGCCTCCCTTTGCTGTCTCTGAGGGAGGTAGAGGAGTGTCTAGGTGGTAGTATCTAGAAGCGGACTAGTTGGAAATTGTAAAGAATGAGACACCATAGGCCATGCGCTGCTGGCTGATGGCTCACGCCTGTCATTCTAGCTACTCAGGAGGCTGAGATCCAGAGGGACTTGTATCCCAGCACAGAGAGGAAAGTCCAATGAGAGTCTCATTTCCAATCCCCAACCGGAAGTGGTTCCATGGCTCAAGTGGAAGAGCACAGGCCTTCAGCAAAATTCATCATCAGGGACAGTACCCAAGCCCTAAGTTCAATCCCCTCATCCAAAAAAACAAGTAAGAAAGACACCCCTTGCTTGCCAGAGATGTTCACTATCTCTGGGGTTGCTGTGGTTGGGACACCAGGTTCTGGCCTCAGTGTACAGCCATTTCTAAGAACTCCCCAAGTTTGCCCGAGTGTGAATTTACAGCAGGGAGGGCATTGTTTTACCAAGAACTGCAGAAGTTGTGGCCTGTATTAGGCAGGGAGTGGGCGAATGGGAGCAGGTGTGGGAGAGTAGTGTCAATTATATTCTCTCCAACCCAAGGACGAATGTTTTTGATGCTGGTGTCAAAGTCTGAAAGTGTGGGGTTACATGTGCTTTATGGCCAGACAAGTTGGGTTTCCCCTGGTTGTAAGAAGGTGGCTGAAACCAGGCACTGCCAGTGTCTCACAACTGTCATCCTAGCTACTCAGGAGGCTCAGATCTGAGGATCACGGTTCAAAGCCAGCTTGGGAGGAACGTCTGTGAGATTTTAAATCAAGTGAAGCACCAGAAAACTTGAAGTGGTTCTGTGGCTCCAGTGGTAGAGTACACACCTTCAGCCGAAGAGCTGAGGGATGGCACGCAGGCCCAAAGTTCAAACCCCATGACAGACGACCAAAAATAATGTGGCTGAGTTTTCTTCATAGCGGTGTGTACAGTAGGAAATGCCATGTTGTTTTATGAGCCATTCCAGATGTGTGAGAGGCTCTGAGTTTTATAAACATTTGGTCTGAGGATGGTAGTGCCATCTTCTCGGAGGTTGTGATGTTCAGTTGCTCAGGGACTGCTGAAGACTTGGGCTAACCGTGTGTGTGTGTGTGTGTGTGTGTGTGTGTGTGTGTGTGTGTGTGTGTGTTTCCCTCATCTTTCTCTGCCCACTTCCTGGATGCTTGTCTGCCTCTTCCTGACCTTGGATGGTGCCCTTCCTCAATAGCAACCTTGTCTTTAGCCCCATATCATGGTCTACAATGAGTCCTAAATTGCTAGAGACCTGCAAATTCCAGCTTTTCCTTGGGACCCAAGTCTGGCTTTCCATATCTTTGTCCTCATCCAGGGGATTCTGGGTCAGCAGTGCCAGCTGGCTTATGTTCTCTCCTGCCTCTGGGGGGACAGGGTCAGTCATGCTGTGTCCTGTCCTTTTCTAAGTTGGGCCACTGGCTGCATGTCCCATTCCCAGCAGGGTGCCAGTGGAGTGGGGGAAAAGTGGTTGCCAGTGGCTCTGGCCAACTCGACCTTGATAGCTGACTGAAGGCTCCCCAAATAAGGAAGATCTGTGGCTACATAAGAGGTGAGGCCAAGGTGGCTGGGATGTACTGTTCGATGTCTAGGAAATGTCAATGTACCTTATCGTAGGCAAATCTATCTTCTGGCACCAACTGGGCCTCCCATGTCCTTCTAGATTCCGGATGCCCAGAACAGAGAGGCATATACTTTAGATTTCACGGCCACGGAACTGGGGGATGAGAGATTGGTATGGCCAGTACCTCAATGTTTTGAGGCATTAGTTTTCACTTGGATGAGCTGAGCTAGAACTGGGGGCAGTCCTGAGTCATAGTCACAGTAAACTCTCAAGCCAGAACAAGTGGTTTCTCCCTAAGTCCTTCTTGGGCTGAGGGGTTTGGACCATGGCAGTAAGTTCCAAGGAACCTGTCCCTCGATCTCAACACGGGGCAACAGGATCAAGGGAATGACACTAGGGATGCTCCTTTGTAGTCAGCCCATGATTGCAGACCTTCATCTGCCCCCCTTCCCCAAGCACTGGTGAAGAAAGCAGGGCTCCAAGCCCTCGGACTCCTGGGATAGTGACTGCTACAGGCTGGAGACAGTTGGCTGTGGATATCTGAGCATACAAACTTTCTTGAGCCCATCTCAACACCTGCCTAAGGACTGACTGACAAATTTGCACTCTTGTGATACTCCCATGAGTGGGTATTATCTTGCAGCTCCTGCCCCTCCTGGCCCAGAACCGTGGTCTGAGACAGTGATTTACTACTCCGATCCACATTGCACCCATGACAGATGCCATTCTGATGATCTTCATGCCCCAAGGCTCGATACTTCTCTGGTACTGTGGCCTGCTCTGTAGGCAATGGCCTCCAAACAGGCTGCTATCAAGACTTGTAGGACACCTAAACATTAGGAGACCCTCAGTGGCCCACTGGAAAGTACTGTGCCTAGAGCCACAGAGTAAGGTCCAAGCAGACAAGGTGTTTGCCATGGGGCTAAAACTCTGGGCCTGGGCACTGTCTCCCATCCCCCAGCTCTTCACCATACTACTTGAGCCACAGAGCAACTTCAGGTTTTCTGTAGGGTCCTTGGAGATCAGAGTCTCCTAGACTTTCCTGCCTGGGCTGGCTTTGAAATGTGATCCTCACATCTCTGCCTCCTAAGGAGCTAGAAGGACAGGCGTGAGCCACCTGTGCCTGGATGATCTGGCCTTACACCACAGTGGACTAGGAGCTCCTGAAATCTATCCTTTAATTTTCCTGTGCTAGTATTGGGGCTTGAACTCACGGTCTGAGCTCTGGTCTCTAAACTTTTTCCTTCAAGCTTACCACTTTAACACTTGGGCCACAGCTCCATTTCTGGATTTTGGTAGTTAATCGGCAAGAAGACTCTCATTAACTTTCCTCTACTGAGCTGGCTTGACCCTCGATCTCTATCTCAGTCTCCTGAGTAGCTAGGATTTACAAGAGTTGAGCCACTGGTGGCATTGGGCTAGAAGCTTTTCTAAAGCAAGAGTTTTTCCCTGCAATTGCCCTGACTCCTCCATGCAAAGGAGGCAAGAGGGTCAGGAGCTGTGAAAACAGGTTTCCAGCCACAGGAAATGGCTTTGGGTCCCTGGCGAAAAGCCAAGCTAATCTTCCCCCTGGGCGCCATTCTGGGACCTCATCCTCTGCTCTTTGACTCAAGTCAACTTTGACCCAGCCTTGAATTTCCTGCCAGACTTTTCTGAAGCCATAGAACCTTCATACCACACACACCACCTGCTCTACCGCACACCTCAGGACCTTTGCCCATGCTATACCTTCTGCCTGAGGCTCTCTGCCTTATACCCACATATTAGAACTATTGTGGAATTTTGTCACTGGGTATATCACTTCCTGGAACAAGTCTTTCCTTCCCTTTTCCATCTTTTTTTTAATATTGAGTTACTAGATATTGAACTTGTGCAGGCTGACTGGCAAATGCTCTATATTGATGTG
Source organism: Dipodomys spectabilis (assembly GCF_019054845.1). Lineage (NCBI taxonomy): Eukaryota > Metazoa > Chordata > Mammalia > Rodentia > Heteromyidae > Dipodomys > Dipodomys spectabilis. Next base: position 3,282,996 of record NW_024870691.1, read on the forward strand.
TGTGTGTGTGTGTGTGTGTGTGTGTGTGTGTGTTTGTGTGTGTGTGTGTGTGTGTGTGTGTCAATCCTGGGGTTTGAATTCAGGGCCTGGATGCTATCCTATCCTTGAGATTTTGTGCTCCAGGCTAGCACTGTACTACTTGAACCACAGTTCTACTTCTGGCTTTTTGGGTGTTTAATTGGAGAAAAGTGTCTTAAATTGACTTTCCTGCTTGCAATTGGGATCCTTAGATCACTTCCTCTTGAGTAGGTAACAGGGGTGAGCCACCAGCACCTGCCCTCCACACTACCTCTTACCTATAACCTCAGCCCTCCTCTGAGTCACAGAAGAATATGTCTCCTCAGGCTCAATTTGTTTTTTGCCATTCTTGGTGCTTGAACTCAAAGCTCATACTTGGCAGAATCTCTAAACACGTGAACACTGTGACAAATGCTTCCACTTAATTATTTATCATGTTTCAACACTTAATAAAATGTTAATTAAAATGAGTCAATGCCCTAAATTATTGTGTATAATTTTATAATAGATGTGCAAAATACAATATTATGTGTATAATAATACTAACTACAATAATCAATAAATGAATCAAAGGAAAATAAAATACAAAATCAATAATAAAATTCATAATATGAAATTAATATACATATATAAATATATATCATGTATTACACATGTATAGAAATATTTTTTCCATTGCAGGGCCTTCATTCAGGCCCAGGGAACTCTATCCTGAATTTCTTTACCTTAAGGACAATGAGCTTCGTGTTCACCCATGGTGCAAAAGAGTTACCTGGATGGTGAGCTCAGAAACTAGCAATGGCAGAAATACTGGCCCCAGTTCCACGACAGTGACTTAATTTTTTTAATGGAATCAGTTATGTTTATTCAGTTCCATATTGAACATTAAAAAAAGCAGTGTAGAGTTTTGTACAGCTATTCAAACATCCTTCCCTTACCTGCAAAGTGCTTCTCTGAGAACTACGTTGTTTCTCTTTTTTTCTATGTTTTGTTATTGTAAAAATGTTCTACAGAGGGGTTACAGTTCAGGAGCAAGTTAATGAGTACATTTCCTATTTAGCATTGTTTACTCCTCCTGTGTTTTCCCCCTACCTTCCCTTCCCTCCCATCTTCACAACTTCCTCCTCCTGACGAGGTCAGTGACTTAGTTTTTCATTTTTGGTTGGCACGGGGTTTGAACTCAAGTAATGGCCACTCTTTGCTCACATTGCTACAGATTTACCAAGACCCTGAGTTCAAACCCCAGGCTAGAAAAGAAAACTGGCAGAAATTCCAAACCAGGGAGCTTTATTTTTCTTAATTTAGTTAAATTATATATATATATATATATATATGTATATATATATATATATGTATGTATGTATGTGTGTATATATATATGTATGTATGTATGTGTGTATATATATATGTATGTATGTATGTGTGTATATATATATGTATGTATGTATGTGTGTATATATATATATATATATATATATATATATATATATATATATATATATATTTTTTGGGGCCAAGTATGGGGCTTGAACACAGGTCATGGAAATTCTACTTCAGCTTGGATCTCCCTTGGCTGGGTGCATTCTCTGGACTCATAGCCGATCCTGGGATCCTGGGCTCAGAGTGCTTTCAGGAAGAAAAAATTTGGAAAGCACAAAAAGTGGTGAGCTGCAGAGAGCTGGGGTTTACGATTATTTTCTTTGCACAGTGACCATCCTGGGTCTGAATGACATAGCTGCAAAGTGGACCTGACCTGCCATTGCTGGTGGCTGGTGGGCTATCAATGAAGCCATAGGCCAACCTGTCAACATAGGCCCAGGGTTCAAATCGCAGTCCTGACATCAATCACAAGAGATCACAAGAGACTCATTCCTATGCATAGGAATACTGATTGAAAGAGTAGTTTATACATCGGTCGACGCTAAAATTAGATGCAATAATCCTAGAAGGGTGGTTGAGCTTAATTAATAGTTTATTAAGCATGAAAAGAATTATATTCCTTAAATTGTAGTATAATAAGTACCTAAGAGTTGGTAGGAACATAGTAGGTGTTATTCTATCATAGACAGTCAGCTATGGAACCCTTTAGCAATATATATATATGTATATATTTGTATACCTCCATCTGCCTATCCATGTATCGCTTTTTTGGCCAAACCTGGGGGTCGTTCTCAGAGCCTGGGAACTACCTGACATCTTCATTGGCTAGAGGCTGCCATGCTCAAACTCACCCAATCATGAATTGGGCCTGCTAGGCACTAAGTTCAGATCCTGGCACTGCCAGGCATGATGGAGAACACATCTAACATCTAGATGTGATGTAATATGATGTAAACAATGTAATAAATGGTATAGGTGTCATCAGAATCAATAAAATAAATTCTAAATAAATGAATGACACAAGAAATAAAATGAATAACCACACCAAACACAATAAGGACTGAACATCTGTATGGAAGTATAAATCCTATCTTTAAAATATATATATGGAGGGCTGGGAAGGTGGCACAGTGGTAGAGCTTTTGCCGTGCATGCATGAGGCCCTGGGCCCGATTCCTCAGCACCACATAAGCAGAAAAAAAAAGCCAGCAGTTTCACTGTGGCTCAAGAGGTAGAGCACTAGCCTTGAGGAGAAGAGCTGAGGGACAGTACCCTGGCCCAGAGTTCAGTCCCACGAGTGAACCAAAAATAAATTATATAAGGAATATCTTTTCCAGGCCTGAGGCTTGAATTCAGATCCCCTATGCAGAGGGAATGTTGGGAGATCCTGAGATACTTGTTCCTGGACCTGGGATGAGTCATGGAATGTGATCGATCTCATCCTTGAATGAGTAGTTCTTGCAGGATACAAGCAGAAAATGATAGGCAAGACTCATGGGGTATTGATTATTTGTAAAGAACAGTTGATGAAGCATGACAATAATCAGTACAGTCATGAAATGGAAGCATCAGGAAAGATCCAAGAATCGGTAGTCACACAGATTGGATTCCACCACAGATTACCATCTCTCCTACTCAATACAAATGTGTACTTATTTGCATACTACTTTCAGCTTATGAATGGATGACTGTTGTGCTCCCCGCTCCCCCCTGTTGGGGGGTGCTCAATTGCAGGTCCCAAAGGCTGGTGTGCTCATGTGGACTCATTCACCACTTGGTCCTGCTAGGTCTCGAGTTCAGATTCCCCGCCGTGCCAAAAGATTCATCTTGATTTCAGAAGTCAATCGTTGCACCTGTTTCCTTTCCTGTGCAAGTCCTAGATCTCAGCTAGGATGGAGAATGCTTGGACCACCTTGTGGCCATGGGAATAAGTTGTTATCCATGTCAGCCCACTTATACCTGTCATCATATACTCAAGAAAATACATAATACACTCATGAATAGCATACAAAATAAAGAGAATAACTACACTCAATGTACGATGCAGTCCACACACGGATGTGAATATACATCTCCTGATATACATCTCCTGTTTCAATGATCATTGAAGACTACTTTGGCCTCCCTGGGGTTCGATCCCAGCTCCTTAGTAGCTCACAGTCTGGTGTGATCACGTGGACCCATTGGGCAGTTGGGCCTCCTAGGCCCAAAGTTCGAATCCCAGCACTGCCAAATATTCACCCTAATGTGAGAAGCCAGTCGTTGCACCTGTTTTCTTGTACTGTGCAAGTTCTGGGTCTCAGCTAGGAACGAGAATGTATACGCAACTCTATACTCATGGGAATAGGTTGTCATCCAGTTCACCACAGTTATATCTGTCATCCTATACTCAAGGAAATACACAATACATCAATGAATAATACAGAAAACAAAGAAAATGACTACATCAAACGCAAGATGCCTCCCATCCATGTTTGGAAATATATATCCACTGTTTAATTATGAATTTATCACTATATTGGCTCCCCACCAGGACTCCATCTCAGGTCCCAGGAATGGCCTAGTTCCTTAGTGGCTCACAGCCTGGTGTGCTCACCATGACCCATTCACCAATTGGGCATGCTAGGCTTTGAGTTTAAATTCCTGCACTACCAGAAGATTCATTCTGATGTAAGAAGCCTGTGGTGGCACATGTTTTCCTGTCCTGTGAATGTCCTGGGTCTCATTGAGGATGGAGAATGCTATATAGGCAACTCTTAGCCAAGGGAATAGGTTGTCATCCATGTCAGCACAGTTATTTCTGTCACCATATGCAATAAAATACACAATACATCCATGGATAAGACAAAAATAGAACAAATAACTACACTGAATGCAAGATGCATACCACATCTGTAGGTAAAGAGAAATCTTATGTTTAAAAAAGGTTGGCTTGTTATTTTGTCCAGTGCTGGGGCTTCAAATCAGGCCCTACACCAGGCCTGACATTCTAGTCTTCAAAGATGGTGAGCTTCCCTTTCCCCCACAGTGCAACAGACTTACTCAGACCTGAGCTCAAATCCCAGCACTGACCAAATATTCATACTGATGTCAGAAGCCAGTCGTTGTGCCTTTTATCCTCTCCTGTGAAAGTCCTGGGTCTCAAAAACGATGGAGAATGCATAGACAACCCTGTCAACATGGGAGCCGGTTGTCATCCATGTCAGCACAGTTATACCTGTCACTATACTTATTAAAATACACACTACCTCCATGAATTAGAGGCAAAATAAGGAGAATAATTGCACTGAACACAAGATGCTGTCCACACATGTATGTCAATATAGATCCTATGTTTAAATTATGAATTTATGACTATAGTGGACCACCCTGGGCATCAATGTCGGATTCTGGGAACGGCCACACTCCTTAGTTGCTCACAGGCTCATATGATCACCTTGACTGATTGGCCAATTGGTTTTGCTCTGCCCTGAGGTCAGATCCCAGCACTACCAACAAGTGGATCATGGAGTAAGAAGGAGAGTTTGAAACTTTTTTTCCTTTTCTCTGAGAATCCTGGGGGTCAGGCATGATGGAGAACATTTCTACAAATCTAGATGTTCTGTGATAGGTTGTCATCAACGTAATAAACAGAATGGGTTTCATCATAGTAAAATCAATGGTAATTAAATGAATAAAACAAAAGATACAAGGAACAACCACACCAAACATGTATGGACTGAACATCTATAGGTAAGTATAAATCTTATGTTTACAATATATATAAATAATATGTATTCCAGGGCTAGGTCTTGAATTCAGGACTAGTGAACAGGCCTGATTTTTTATCTTCATCTAAGGTGATCTTCCGTTTTATCCACATTGCTGCAGATTTACCCAGATACTGAGTTCAAATCCAAAGCCTGTATGAATAAACTGTGAATTGCAAGCCAGGGAGCTAATTCTTTTCTCAGCGTGGGGCTTGAACTCAGGTCTTGGCAAGTCTGCCTCAGCTTCGATCACGCTAGGATGGGGTGCAGCCACTTGACACACAGGTGCTTCTGTGATCCTAGACCCCAAGTGTTGCAGGGAAAACAATGCACAGAAAAAAATGTGGCCTTTTATGTTTTATTCCTTTGCACAGTGACCCTTCTGGGTCTGAATGACACTGTTGCAAAGGGTACTTCACCTTGCATTGCTGATGGCTGGCAGACTATCAAGGAAGCCATAGGCCCACATGGCAACATAGGCCCTCATTTCGAATCCCCGTCCTGACACCAACCAATGGCAGGGGGTACTAATAAACTGGTTCCGATCCAAAGGAATAACACTAGAATTTTGTCAATGTCACAGTTGAATGAGTTGTTTGTGAATGATGATCCTATAAAATTAAACGGCAGCATTTCAGAAGGCTGGTTGATTTTATTTAATATTTTTGAATCATTAAAAGAATATTATTACTTACAGGAACACAATAATTTCAGGACACTGAGTGCATTCATTAATATTTTCAGGATGAAAACAATAACATTAATTACATGGACAGATAAGAAATACCCAGGAACTGGTAGGAATGTAGTCTATATAACTGAATAATGTATAGACATCTGTGGCACTCTATAAAGATATATATTTATTGGCATATTGTCATCTGCATGTCAATCTGTTCTTATTTCGTTCGCTCCTGGGGCTCATTCTCAGGTCCTGGGAACAACCTGTCAGCTCAATTTGCCCGAGGATGGCATGTTTACACTCAACCATTCATGAATTTGGCCTTGTAGGCCATGAGTTCAGCTGCCAGTGCTGCCAAACAATGAATCGTGGAGTAAGAAGCTGATGGTGACACATGTTTTCCTTTACTGTGAATCTTCTGTGTGTCAGTTATGAAGTAGAATACATATGTAGACCTATAGCCTATGTAATCAATGTTCTATGTGCTAAAATAGTCAATAAAATAAATGGTCCATACATGAATACAACAAAAATAAAATAACTATACTTAACACACTATGGAGTCAACATATGTATATAAATATAAAACATATATGTAAATTGTACATGAATAGGGTGTTTTCTAGTGCTGGGGATCGATTTCAGGCCTAAGGAACATACATGAATTTCTTGATTTCAAGGAGGCAAGCTTCCCCTTCCCACACAGTGCAACAGAGTTACCCAGACTATTAGTTCCAATCCAAGTCCTGGTAGAAAAAATGTCAACTTTATAGTATGTGAGGCCCAATTCTTGGGTACTTCATTATGCCCCCATTTAATGAATGTGATTGTTTAAATGTTTAATAAAATATTAACTAAAATTGATCAGTGTCGTGTAATATAATTGTGTATAATTTTATCCTAGACTCTTTCAAGAACTGTTCATTCAATCATGACTTACATCACATTCCATTGTTAGTCATATGGATAAGAACAAGTTTCTTAGGATCTCCTATCATTTGGACGTGGCAGGACCAGGATTCGAATTGTGGGCTCCAGCTCCCACCACTTCAACCCGAGGATAGGGAACTAACAAGTCTGTCCAAGAACATCAACAAGAGCAGTGATTAGGCAGGCACCAGTGGCTCTCAGCACTCCTCTTTGTTACTTACAAGGCTGTGATAGGAGTATCATGGTCAAAGTCACCCTAAGCAGGAAAATCCTTGAGACCCCTGTCCAACTTCATTGCCAACAAAGCCAGAAGCCTTGTAGCTCTAGTGTAGAGGACCAGCCTTGAACAAAAGCAGCATATGGATTGTGCCCAGATCCTGAGTCCAAGGTCTGGGACTGGCAACAAACAGAAACACACAACAATCTGTGTAGACATCCAGCTAAAGCAAGTCACCCTCTTGTCTCCAACTGAATAGGACAGAATACCCTGGGAAAGGAGCTTTGAGAACAGCTGTCATCTTGACTCCCCTTATTCTGCTTGCTTCACAGGATTCTGGCCACACCCCCACTCTTTCATGCTTCTTTCTGACCAATGGGATACAAGAATGGTGGTCACACCCACATTCCATGCTGCCTGGTAGCACTGGGATTCCCTGTTAGTTTACACCACTACCAGCAGTTGAGGAAGGTAGAGGTGGCTGAGTGGTAAGGAAGAGACTCGAGGTGACTTTGAAGTATAGTAGAAAATTGATGGTCCCACCCCAACCCGGCCCTTTACACGGTGCCAGGTTTCAAACCTCAGGCAATGGTGTGCTGCCAGCCTGCCTAAATCCCCGACCTGGTCCCTGCCCCGAGTCTTCTGCTCTGGGCCCATGTGTCCGCAATGCTGCTGCCATCGCTGGTGCCCCATTTGGAGCAGCTGCCAACAGCTTCTCCCAGCATCACAGGTGAGTGGGCGTCCCAACACCAACGTACCCTAGGTCAAACACCCCTCTGGGAGCACCATGACCCCCACCTACTTGTTTCCTCTCCCTGGCTCTGATGAGCCACTTTTCTGTCTTGATCATTTCTGAGATAGAAACTAAATATATGCTCAGGCTGGACTGGATGGCGGTTCTCCTCTGAAAGGTATGCTCCACCAAGCCTGGTCCTCTGTAGTTGGGATGGTAGACATGTGGTGTCATGCTCAGTCATTGGTTTAGATGGATTATTCCAAACTCAGTCCACAGCAGTGGATTCTTGACCACACGGGCAGCTCTTGGTAGGCCCTCAACCATTGGACCTCAGTCTCCTCACAGGAGAGTTGTGAGGTAACAAGGGATTTATACAGAGAGATCTCTGGAGAATGGCTAGGCAGAGAGGGAGAGGCCTTCAGATAAGGTTTTGGCAATTCTGTGAGCATATGACAGGAAGATACCAGAAAGGGCTCAGGTGGGGCCTGTTATAAATCATTGAACAGGTGTGGGATTATGAACCGAAACATGGCTCTCTTTCATTATTACACTATCCCCATGAGGAAGGAGATCCTTCACTTTGTTCAGTTTTGCAGCTGGGGAAACAGAGGCACAGAGAAGCCAGGTGACCTACTTATGACGTCAAGTTCACAGGAAGCTCGGCCTGACTTCTCTACCATGCTCCCTAGGACAATGGATGCTATTCAGTCCACTTCTTGTGGTGGGAAGTTCACTTCTTTTCAGTCATGGGTCTTGAACTCTAAGATTGGACACTGTTCCCGAGCTCCTCATCTCAAAGTTAGTGCTCTATCACTTGAGCCCACAGTGCCACTTCCAATGTTCTGGTGGTTCTTTGGAGATAAGATTCTCACAGTTGTTCCTGCCTGGGCCGTCTATGAACCATGATCCTCATATCTCAGCCTCCTGTGTAGTTAGGATTAGAGTTTTATGCAACTGGCACCAGATTTAAGTGTAAATTTTATTTTCTTTCTCTGTCTCTCTCTGTCTCTCTGTCTCTCTCTCTCTCACTCTCGTTCTCAGGAACTGGTAGAATGGGTGCTATAGGAGGTGGTCCAACATCCCCAGGTGGCTGGAACCCAAGATGGCTCACTCATTCTTGAGGTGAGCTGTGGGTCAGGAGCTGTCTCATTCAGCGTATTGATACATCTCCATGAGGTAAGCCCTCTATGCCCTTGAAAGACTGTGAGCGTTATTCATTGTCCATCTAGCTTTACTGGATTTATTATATTGTTTTCTTTTCTACATCATTTTCTAGCACCTGGCCAATATTATGGTACATAGTTACTGGATGAAAATGTAATATCAACTTAAGAAAGTCATTTAGGGATCTGGGAATGTGGCTTCATGATATGGTGATTGCCTAGCATGCATGAAACACTGAGTTCAATACCTCAGTACCACATAAACAGAAAAACACTGGAAGTGGTGCTGTGCCTGAAGTGGTACAGTGATAGCCTTGAGCTAAAAAGCAAAAAAAAAAAAAAAAAACCCAAACCAAACCAAAACCAAAAAACATTTAGTTAGTAAATGCAAAATAAAGAATCCATACTTGGAATATATAATTGCTCTTGTCATACTGACACCTGACAATAGTCCCTAATTCATGTACTTTACTTATATTAGGATATTATGTTGAAAAAAGTTTTGTTCATTAGGTGACAGCAATTAATGGCTTGAATGTGCTCAGATATCAGGTGAAGATTAATTCTGGAAATTCAAAGCTTCCAGGTTTTTGAATGGTCACTGCTAATCACAATGAGAAGGGTAGTCTGAGATTTGGAAGTCTTTTTGGTTAGTCATGGCACCAAAACTGCAGAGGCAAAGTAACAGTTGTGACAGAAGAAAAGGAATAACTCCAGAGTTAAGTAATAAATGATAGTAACTAAGGTATACCAAAAACTGTTTTAGAGAACTCTTTTTGGTTATTGAACAAATAGTTATCAACGAGTCTTATTCCTCATTACCTTTAGCATTCTAAATCTCTTAGGCTACTTGTTAATCTCTGTGTAATAAATGTATCTCCTTCTGTGCTGTTTATTCTTACATTATCTTCTTTGCTTTCTGAAAATCTCAGCCTTTCTATATTTCTCTAGGAACATTTCCTGATACTAAATACACCTACACAGATGCCAGAGAATGCTAATTTAAGGGTCCCATAGCTCATGAATCATTAATGAAACAACATGGAAAAGGAGGACATATTTATTGTTACCACAAATTTTCTGAAAAGCTGCAATGCCATCATTTGATTCAAATTTCCATCATTTGTCTACATAGTGTCATATCAGTGCACATAAATGCAAATAATACCTGGGTGCTGGTGGTTCACACCTGTAATCCTAGCTATTCAGGACACCAGATGATTGTGGTTCAAAGCCAGCCTGGTCAGGAATGTCCATGAGAACTTTATCTTCAATTAACCACCAGAAAGCCTGAAGTGGTGCTGTAGCTTAAGCCGTAGAGCACTCAACTTGAGCTGAAGAGCTGAGGGAGTGTGCCCAGGATGAGAGTTCAAGCCCCACAACCAACAAAAAGTGCAATTATAGCCTTAAGTTTCCCCAAAAGTTAGGACAAGATCAATAATCTTGCCAAGCAGAAAAAATAATATCAAATGATTCAGTGCACCTATTTTGCTGAGTTATTTAAGTTATGGCTTCTTTGCTAGACATAGTCTCTTCCTTTAAAAATTGTCAAATATTAGCTTTACAATAAACTTCATCTAATATTTCTTGTTTCAAAAGAGAAATCTATACAGTTGATGTCACTTAGCTTTCTTACGATCTTAATACAAAGCCAAACCAGGCAGGAGAGTCTGTCAAACTCTTATCGCAAATTGAACACCAAAAAACCAGAAGTGGAGTTTTGGCTCAAGCAATAGAGTACTAGCTTTGGGGGCAGGTGGACACGAAAGAAAGCTGTTCAAGAACAGAAACCAGCCTCTGGGTTTAAGCCCCAGAACAAACACAAACTAAACAAACAAGCAAATAAAAATCCCAGATATTTCTTTGGGACCTTCTTTAAAGAAGTACTGGTCAGAGAAGAGGCTCCTTTTGTTGATTATATTCAATGGATCCTGCTTTTTTGGAATCCGTTTTGCTCTGGAGAACTCAGGAACAGACCAAAGGAATTGATAACTGACTCCTGTATCAAGAGAATCATCTCAGGGGTGAAATATCCATCCATAAGACACTTTGAAACCTCCATGTCTTTGTTACTTTGCAGGAGAACATTTTTAAAGCAACGTTATTTCCTTTTGTTCTACGCTGGCCTTCAAATGGTACATTATTTCTTTGTGTAACACTCTGAACTAGAAGTTTACAGAAAAATTTTATATGAGTAAAGAACACACTCAAAAAAGCCAGGGACAGAGGTTCCTTCAAGCCTTGGGATACTTTTCTTGTACAGCGAAAAGGAAAGCACAAGGTAACTTGAACTTTGTTATTCCTCTATGTTCCATTCCTCTCCTGGGGTCAGTTTCCACATCCAGTAACAGTTACTTCCAGTAACAATCGATGGTGCTGCTTGAGGTATAATGAATATTTTCTGGCTTCACTGAAATAACACTAGAACACCTATGGACCTGAGGTAACACGTGTTTCAGAGACAACTTAGTAAAGAGAAAATATGAAATTTATATTGCTTATTAATACATTATACATGAGTACATTGAGTTAAAACTTTGTCAGTTCTCTGTAAATTAAGGCGAATTTTAAATGGGAAGAAGGTTCTCAGAACATTCTTTTTGTGAGTGTACATGCTGTTCATTATTTCCCAAGTGTACATGAGCTATCAGTAAGGGAAACAATAGCAATAATAGGAGAAAGAGAAGTTCTGTGTTTAAGTATAAAGGTTCAATACAATATAGAAGACTACAAATAAGGCAACATTGAAACAATAAAGCCAAGTCCATTATGTAGATTTATGGGAGTGATAAACAGAAAGGACCACTCCTACGTGGAACATGAAGTATGAGGCCAATCTCATTCTAAATCGTGCTTGCTAATCATGCAACTTTGTAGAAAGAAGAATGGAAGAATAATTCTTTTTCCAATGAAAGTCAGATATAAGAGCAAGGATTTAACTGGAAAAAAATGTCCATCTTGTGAGAGGAGCGATTATGCTAGCAATGAACTGGTGGCTAAGATCACATTTCTTTTTTTTTCTTTACACACACACACACACACACACACACACACACACACACACACACACACACATATATTTGTTGACTCAGGATATGTAATATGTGTGTTCATCTATCTTTATAAAAATTCTTGAGTTAGGGGGTGGGAAGGTGGCTCAGTGGTAGATCGCTTGCCTCGAATGCATGAGGCCCTGGGTTCGATTCCTCAGCACCATTTAAGCAAAAAAGAAAAAAGCTGAAATTGGCGCTGTGACTCACTTGGTAGAGTGCTAGCCTTGAGCTGAAGATCTGTGGGAAAGAGCCCAGGCCAAGAGTTCAGGCCCCATGACCGGACACCCCACCAAAACAAAAAAAAGTATTCTTCAATTAAAAATCTGGGCTACAGCTTAGACATTACCCTCACAAAAATGTTTGTAGTTCAAAAGTTGATATTACTGGAGAAATAAAACCTAAGAATGTAAAGGAGTCTGGGAAGTTAAGTTTGCATCCAGCCTGGGCAGAACACTCTTTGCAACAGTATATAAAATTAAGCAGTCAAAAGCTGGATTGGAAGAATGGCTCAGGTCATGGAATACCAGTCATGAGCAAGATTGCTGAATAAGAGCTTGAGGCTTTTGCATACATACATATAAACATACACATACACACAAAGGCACTTATATGTGCACACACAAATACACAAATGAAACAACTCTCAGAATGTGTAGAAAAGTTAGAAAAAAACAGAATATATATTCTGAAGAAGACTAGAATCAAGTGATCATTTTTAATATTAAAAAGTCCTCAAATAAACTTCCTTCAAATAAGTTTGAGTATATTACCTAGGTAGGGACCAGAGTTAGTAAGTGAGTCAATTAATCATTATTAAAGGGATCGCATCCACGGAGGAATGAATCAGAGACCCCGCAGGTGCATCTGAAAATATTCATATCCTGTGTCAAATGTTAGAACATCTTTGAAAATAGTAGATAAACAGTCTGAACAGTCACTCTGGTGTATAATATCCCTGGAGAAGTTCAGAATTGGTAGTCTGTATTTAGATTAAATAAACCAAGAAACTATGGCAGGACAATGTGATACAAGCCTAGAATTCTAGCACTGAGATTAAGACAGGAGATTAGAGAGTGGAATCACATAGTGATACCTTCCCTGGACTAGGTAGTATACTTTTGTCTTAATAAAACAAAACAAACAAGAAGGGAATACATAGTTGGAAGTTTGGGCTAATTTTGTCATTATGTTTTGAGAAGTCAAATTTCCTGTTGAAACACAACTCATACTTAATCCTCACTTGTGTTTTAAATTCTCTCTTAATTACAGAACATTCCTAGATGCAAAATCACACATGATTCCCATCCAAAATTTGAAAAAGTATGTTATCATTATAATGTTATATCCCAAAGAAATGATGAAGGATTACAAAACTTAAGCCTGGAAAAATTGCAAAATACCTCTAATGTAGGATTTTTTTTTAATTTAATTTTATTTTATTTGAGAACATACTGTACAGAGGGGTTACAATTACATGGGCAGGATAATGCATACATTTCTTACCAAGCATTGCAGCCTCCTCCTTTGTTTACCCTTCACCTCCCTTCCCACCCTCCCCCCTCCTCCCCACCCAATCAACCCCTCCCTGCCCCCCCTACTCCGACATTGTAAAGCTGGTTTTGACATGACATTTTGTACTTCTCATTGTTGCAACAGGTCCACCTGAATCCTTAAACGACTTGTTTGTCCCCGTCTCCTCCACATGTTATACTGACATCAAATATAGTGAAAGCGGGGGTTACACTGAGGGGGAGGGACATACAAAGCAACAAAGAAATAATCTTATAAATTCGCTAGAAACACATGCATGAAAGAACCAAAACCTTAAAATACATATTTGAGGGTTCGTTTTCCTAACATCACATTATCTGACTTTTTCCGCTTGACTCATACCTATACAAGATATTGCAAATAAGGGAAACCATGGGACCTATGTTTCTTTGGGACTGACTTACTTCACTTAATATAATTTTTTCCAAGCCTTTCCATTTCCTAGCAAATGGGGCAATGTCATTCTTTCTGATGGAGGCATAGAATTCCATTGTGTATATATACCACATCTTCTTGATCCATTCATCTACTGAGGGGCATCTGGGTTGGTTCCATATCTTAGCTATGGTAAATAATGCTGCAATAAACATAGTTGTGCTGGTAGCTTTAGTGTCGTCTTGTTTGTAAACATCAGGGTAAATGCCCAAAAGTGGGATTGCTGGGTCATAGGGGAGTTCTATGTGAAATCTTTTGAGGAACCTGCTTTCCAAAGTGGTTGAACAAGTTTACATTCCCACCAACAATGAAGTAAGGTTCCTTTCTGTCCACATCCCCTCCAGCATCTGTTGTTGTTAGAGTTCTTGATTTTTGCTGTTCTAACTGGAGTGAGGTGATATCTCAATGTTGTTTTGATTTGCATTTCTTTTATGGCTAGGGATGTTGAACATTTCTTCATGTGTACTGGCCATCCTTCTTTCTTCTTCAGAGAAGCTTCTCTTTAAGTCTTTCGCCAACTTACTTATTGAGTAGTTGTTTCTTTGAGGATTTGTTGTTGTTGGGTGGTTTAATTTTTTGAGTTCCAAGTATATTTTAGATATGAGACCCTTGTCCGTTGTATGGCTCATAAAGATCTTCTCCCAATCAGTGGGCTTTCTATTGATTTTGCTAGCTATGTAATTTGCCCTGCAGAAGCTCTGCAACCTTATGCAATCCCATTTGTCCAACCTTTCTTTGATTTGTTATGTTTCCGGGTCTCTATTCAGAAAATTTCGGCCTGAGCCAAGGAGACCCAGAGTTTCTCCTATTCCATCCTGTAATGTTTTCAGAGTGTCTGCTTTGAATTCAAGGTCTCTGATCCATTTGGAGTTGATTCTGGTGCAGGGTGATATATAAGGATCTAGCTTTAGTTTTCTACATGTAGTTAACCAGTTTTGCCAGCACCATTTACTGAAGAGGCTGTCTGTCTTCCATTCTATTATTTTAGCTCCCTTATCGAAAATTAGATGGCTATAGATCTGTAGGTTCATTTCTGGGTTTTCAATTCTATTCCATTGGCCCTGAGGTCTGTTCTTATGCCAATACCAAGCTCTTTTGATTACTATGGCTTTATAGTGGAGTTTGAAATTTGGTATTGATATTCCTCCAGCAGTGTTCTTTCCGTTGAGGAGCGTTTTTGCTATTCGGGGTCTTTTATTGTTCCATATGAATTTTTGGATTGCCTCTTCTATTTCCTTGAAGAATGAGGGTGGAATTTTGATAGGTATTGCGTTGAATTTGTAGATAGCCTTGGGAAGTATTGCCATTTTCATGATGTTAATCTTTCCAATCCAGGAGCATGGGAGGTTTTGCCATTTTTTAAGTTCTGTGTTGATTTCCTTTTTCAAGATTTTAAAGTCTTCATCATAGAGGTCCTTCACTTCTTTAGTTAAGTTAATTCCTAGGTATTTTATTTTTTGTGGGGCTATTACAAATGGAGTTGCTTTCCTAATTTCAGCCACACTTTTCTCATTGTTGGCATACAGAAAATCCATTGATTTTGGGGGGCTAATTTAATGTAGGATTTTTTGGGGGGGAGGAGGGCCCGGTCTTGGGGCCTGAACTCTGGGCCTGGGCGCTGTCCCTCAGCTCTTCAACACAAGGCTAGCACTCTACCACTTGAGTCACAGTGCCACTTCCAGCTTTTTTCTTTTTGCTTATGTGGTGTTGGAGAATTAAACCCAGGCCTCAGGCATGCAAGGCAAGCACTCTACCACTGAGCCACCATCCCAGACCTAATGTACGATTTTGAAGATCTTGCTAAATTAGAATTTAGATTTAAAATAAATTTTTTGATTTTTTTGTAATTTTATATTTGATAGGAATCTACAAAATTCTTTTTAAGTAGAGTGTTTAATTGACAAATTCACAAATGATTTTGTATTCTATTTGCCTAGAATATTCTTTCAAGAGAGTTATAATTAGAACTTAATAGATAATGCCAACAATTCATGTATAAAATTATAATTTGAACGTTGAAGACAGAGTTGCCAACAAATTGATGATATTGATTTATAAATTTAGAATAAGAGCAATTTTCGGATTCTTTGGTATAACATGGTATGAAGAGAATAATCGTGTGACATCTTTCTTCTACCTGTATGTAACACAGGAAGCAATTTCCTTAATTATTTGCTACTGTATACACTGAGACATATGTTAGGTTTGGGGTTTGTTTTTATTTATTTATTTTTTTTTGTTTTATTGGTTTGTCCTAGGGCTTGAACTCTGGGCCTGGACACTGTCTCTGAGCCTGTCTATGCTCAAGCTCGTGCCCTACAACTTCAACCTCGGTGCCATTTGAGTCTGGCTTTTGCTGAGAAGTTTATTGGAGATAAGAATCTAGGGAAACTTTCTGCTTGGGTGGGCTTTAACTGTAATCTTCCGAACTTAGCATCCAGAATTTATATGATAGTTAAAAAAGTATAAATATAAATAGTATTTGCAAGTGTTCTGATCCCAAGAATACCAGTGGGGGGAAAATGATGCAACCCAGTTTGTTGTTGTGTTTTTTCCAGAACATGTATGGCATCCCATTAGCAGAGTTGTATTTTTTCACGATAGAGATAAGCTATTCATGATGTGAATTAAGGGAAGCTTGAGGTGTACCCTAATATTTTGAAACTGTTGGGCTAGGATGACTCTATATCATAAATATTGGTATTGATGTTCATAAAACTAATAGCTTATTGTGATAAACAATTGCTTACTCTTGAAGAATTAATTATTACCAATGCTAATTAGTTTTATCCTCTACCAGAAAGTGGTTATTTTTCTGTTGACTCTCAATCTGTAACACCCCGTTGGACAATGCATCAATTACAGAATTTCATAACATGCAAGCTGGTACTGTTTTGAATCTCTCAGGTATGGAATTCTCTGAATTTGAAAATGAGTAGTTACTAGTCATTGAAATGTTGAAGAACACATATATTCTATCTTCTTAACAACTTATTTACTTTTAAAAGTTATAGGTTTCCATAGAATTAAACTGTTTTCGCTTTTAGTGTGAGAAAGTACTATATTTATTCTTTTTTCAAAATATTGGTAAAAATATTGTAAAAATATTGTCTATTCGGATAGCATTCAAGTTGATGGTACTCTGATAAAAAGGGGGTAATTAATTCAAATTAGACGACAAACAGTATTGATTTTTAAAAAGTTACTCCAAAAAGAATATTTACTGTACCAATACAGTTTAATTTTATTTCATGCAGCGTATTTATTAAATTTCATTTTATTGTCAAAGTGATGTACCATGGGGTTACAGTAATTTTAAGGTAGTGAATACATAACTTTTCAAACTTGTTACCACATCTCTCATTTCTTCACAGTCTTCCTTTACCCCAATACCCTTCACAACTTGTAATATACATTTCCAACATATTGTCTTGTGAGTATTGCTATTGCATTGGTTTGCCTTTTAACTTTGTCACACCATTTTGTTGTTCCTCTTCCTTTCCCTAATTAAGGTAAATATATACACAATACACAGGCTACCAAAATCAAATACAGTAGGGAATAAAGCATAGGGGAAAAAACAAAAAGAAAATAGAAATCACATAGTACATTAAAAACAACAACCGCAAACAATAACCTCTGCTTCCATGTCTTGAAGGTCATTTTGCTCAGAATCAGCTTATAGGGTTATATATATGCATAACAAAGCCTCAAGAAAATAATAGTATCATGGACACTATATTATGAAAACAACATGTTAACTGTTATTGATGGTAACGGTGGAGTTAGGATTGGTGAATTTGCGGTTCTAATAAAGGAATTTCAAAAGAGTTTTAAAATTATGAGAGGTAAATTTTAATTTGTTCAAATTTTTTTTAACAACTTAGCATATTATGAAAATTTAAAATTGCTTGGGAGAATAGGCTTTCATGCAAAGTAATCCATGGAGACTTAGCTGAGAGGGAGCAATGTGGATGAAGATGGCTCATTTTCACACTAAAAAAACAAACCTCAGAAACCTTGCTATAAATCCTGTAGGTTCCCTTGAGAATTGTCCTTACCCAGGAAATCTGCTCTTACTGTGTGAAACAACGTTGTAGTGGAATTTAAATTCAAAGTTCTTTAAAAATAGACATCAAAATTTGTGAAATGACTTTAATTACCAAACAGTAATTCTCTGAAAAAGATAATTGGTTCAAAATATTTAAGGAGAAAGTGCCCTCAACAATGAAAGAAGGTGTTGGGTTTACACTTTTCTGTTTCTAATATCTTCTACAATGACTTTGCACGTGAAGCACTGAACCACAGAAAAAAATCTGACTGGTTACTTGAAACCGATGATTTCACATTTCTTAGTAGCTCCTTATTAACATGAGAAAGTGAAGACTTCTCTTATTACATGAGCCAAAAAGTTTTGGAATCAGAAAAGAATTGAGCAAATTGAAAAGGCAAGAAAACGGATTCTTAGAAGCCCAAGGTAAGCATTTTGGTTTCAGCAGTGGAGGGAGGCCAAACATTTGATATAGATTGGTGTAATATTTTTGCTAACTAAAGTGATTTTACAGAGCCTATTTACCTCACTACAATTTAGAACGGATTGAATGAAGATATGAAAATAAATTCCACATCCAAATAAAAGAGTTTTAAAAGAGAAACCATGACGATTTAGAAGTAGGGAAGGCCTTATAGTCCTTCACCTTCACTAGACTTGAAGCCAAGAATCTGTGATTTGTTGGAAATCAGGCAAGATCTAAGAGGAGGACAGAGAAATAGTACATAGGAGCATTGTCCTTTTGTAACAGACACTGTCATCCAAGGTATGGGTGATTATACTCTATTCTTTTCCATACATTCTGCTGAGCAAATGCAAGTCCAAGAGAAAAATAATCTATTGAAATAATTTTGGAAAGAATAGCTTCACTGATCCTGATATTGTATGTAAGGAGAGTCTTAAGAGAGAAGACAAAATGGAGTATTCTTCGGTTTCCTCTAAGCATCTTGTTAGCAAAATATATCTTTGAGGTTAAAAGTGATTGAACCAAAAATTGGTGGAGTACTGATTTTTGAGGGCACTTTAGACATAAGAAGACTTTCAAGGTAAAAGAAAAAAGAAAAAAGTATATCTAAATGTTTGTGATCACAGCTTCTTGGAGTAGTATTTTGGAGACAAAGTTTTACATTAGAGATTGTCCTCATTAACATTGATGCTGGGTTTCCGTGACACCGAAATGCAAGTGAGAAGTTTAATGGACTCACTTGGATAACTAAACAGCATGATAGAAAAAAATGGAATATAATATTTACTGAATTATTTTGAACAATTACTTTGCCAGAACAAAGAATGAAATATATAATGCAAATCACTTGACATAAACTTATGAATGAAAGTAGTCAATAGAAATGAGAGAAAACAGAGAGGACTGTTTCCTCTCCGGTGGAGTAATGGGTTCTTGATCTTGTTTCTTCCATTCTATCTTTACAAGCTATCAAGTGTGGCTCAGGATTGGAGTATCCAGTTCAGACCAAGAGAACATGCAGAAGAAAATATTTGCAGCAGATATAGGTGATTTATAACCTAAAACAATCTATTTGGACCTACCTATAAAGGCTTCAAAGTATTATCAAATTTCAAATGAAAAAGACTTAAAATGGCTATTGACAAAAAATTGCAAATGTGAGCAATTGAACAAACAATGTAAGTTCTTTCCACCATAAACAAATTTTACAAAAATAAGATGAATAGCAATTTAGGGAACAATAAGGTTTCCTTGTTACAAATAGGCAACCAAGGATATATGCCTGTCTTAAGATTGCATCATTAACTACTTAAATTTACAGGATCCTACATGCTTTAGCAGCACATCTACCCGAATTACAATATAGAGGTTAACATGGCTCTTTCACGAGAGCCATGTTAATGATATGAAAATTTGCGAAGTATTCCATATTTTTCATTCTTCAGATGCAAGAAATGGAAAACAGTTATGAAAAAATTGATTACAAATGTACAAGTGTAATAATACATATAATTCATAGAAATAAAAGTTAGTTTGACATCAGTGTATTCAATCTTCACCTTTTCAGAAAGGCCTTTACATAGCATAACATTTATAAAACTTTGAAATTAGATAACATTGTCATTTTATCCCAAATAAATAAAATTCTATAAGGACCTAGGAATTAAAGGAATCTTAAACTGTTTCTAGATAGAATGCAATGCGAAAGAACACATTTAGTAATGAATCCATATATTATAAAAACAATATCTAGGAGAGAAAGAAATAGATTATGGACATTATATAAACAGAATACTAAATATTTTGAAATATACTTTTTTCAGACAAGCACCAGAAATATCCTTAGTTTCTATACTACTCATTTCAACAGATAAGTTAAAATTATTTCTGATTTAAAAAATCACAAACTCTATAAAAATCATTACAGATGTATACAAAATAGTCGAATATATTTTGACATCAAACTCAGGCAATTCACTTGGAAAAGTACCATGGAATCCATGAATTTCTAAAGTAAAATATTGCTGTTGCTTTGTATTGTGAAAATATTTTGTATGGACACATGGGATGGACTGGCAATTTTGAAATTTAAGAAACTTAATGGAAACATTAGGACTTAAGAGAACAATTTGTACAGCTTTCCACAACTTCAAAGAGGTACATACTTATCCTTTTGGCAATATCAAATGCAGTTTCTTCCAAGTTGTGTTCAGATCTGGTTTGATATAATGGGTCAACAGAAAGAGATCCAGCGTATCTTTGCTATATCTATACCCAGCAGCAAGATACAAGGGGGTCAAGAGGCCTTTGGTTTGGCCTTTGGTGTCTGCATCATGATGAAATAAAGAAGCCACTCTGATATTATCCCATGTGTAAGTACTGTGCAGGGGTGTCCAGCTATTCACAGTTATTCCATAAATATCTGCTATGAGCCACCAACTCATGGATAAGGTCTAAGTGTCCGCAGTAGGCTTCTAGATGAAGAGGTGTATAATCATCGTTATCCCTCGTGTTCACATGAGTGGCCTTTATGCAAAGTAGTCTCTGCACTGTAGTAGGGCGATTACTTTCAGCAGAACAAAGAAGAAATTTGCTTGATCCTATTCCATTTTTTCTTGCAATTGATACCATTTCTCACTTTTTCATCTTGTTCCTCAACTTCATCAGAATTGCCTAACCAGACACTTTGAGTGCCAGTGAGAATGAGCTGTCCATGTATTTCCCCAATAGTTCACATTGGATAAACTAGTCAGAAAAATCCGGTGAATTTTCTGCATCTGTTTTTTTCACTATTATTTATTTTCTCTTTTTTATTTATACAATTCTAAATTATTCTATCTGGAGAGTAGGGATTTGGTAGAGAGCAGAGGAAAGATTTTCCTCCGTATTCAAAGGGACAAACTGAAAATGAGGATCAGTGGTGTCTTCATGTGCAGCTTATTCTAGGAATGAGAAAATAGGAAATAATGCCTTATATGTAAATGAATTGGGAAATGACAGAGCAGAAAGTGAAATGATGCAACCAAAAAACATAAAAGCAAAATAAATTAAGATAATTATGGAGTAATCATATTACCTGTGAGAACCATGAGAGGGAGAGAGGAAGAGAGAGACAGATGTGCAATGATCTAGCTAGCCACAAAATCCATCCCTCTGATCAAATTATAGAGCAAATAATTTTATTTTTTAAAAGAGACAGAAATAGAATTTAAGATCAGATGTCTCCATTGTTTTTAATTATATTTTTCTTATCTTAAATACTTGTACAAGGGAATTTCCATTCAACAAATCATTTTTTTTAAAATATAATGGGTCTTTATATAACATTTCCAAACACTTCCAAAGCTCATCGAAGTTTAATTTTTCTAGTTTCATACATCTACATTGAATATTATACCTTCACTCTCTTCCTCCATAACTCTATTCCTTCCTTTTGACTTCCACTAACATCTTTCAAGTGATAGTGTCCTGGTATTCATTTAGTTGGAGTAAAGTTCAATTTTCTAAGAAATTACACCTTTGAAATACTCCTCTGCAAATCACATGCTTTGGTTAATATTTTTGTGTAAACTTGTATAAATTTCTAGCTTCCAAATATGAGACAGAACATGGGTCCTTTGTGTGTCTGGCTCTGACTTAGTTCACTTAATAAATTTTTAGATCTATCTATTTCTTTGCAAATAATGTAACAGTCTTCAAAATGGATGGGTGCAATCCAATTGTGTATATGTGCCACACATTCTCCAACCATCACTCCGCCAAAGGGCATCTGGGCTGTTTCCGTAACTTGGCTACGGTGAATTGTGCAGCAGTGAACATGCTTGTGAAAGTGATGTTACTGTAACCTTTTGGAAGAATTCATCACTACCTTTATGGGAGCAATCTTCTAGCCAGTTTTTCAGAATAAGCACATCCCTCCCTTCATCTTCATCACAATATATTGCTAGTCCTCAAAAACACACTTCACCCTACATGTCTCAATAAGCTAAAACCACATTGTGCCCATATTCTTTCAATACATTTTTTCATAATTGTACATATA
Source organism: Dipodomys spectabilis (assembly GCF_019054845.1). Lineage (NCBI taxonomy): Eukaryota > Metazoa > Chordata > Mammalia > Rodentia > Heteromyidae > Dipodomys > Dipodomys spectabilis. Next base: position 3,305,469 of record NW_024870691.1, read on the forward strand.
ATTCAATGAGAACCTTCTATATACTTTCCTAATATGGGAATGAGGTACATGACAGAGTAAAAGTAAGAAAAATGGAATTTAATTAGGTATTACCATGTTTTAAATAATTTTCAGCTCTAATTCATAGCCTCACATAACATTATTTTAATCTTTATTTGGTTACTTCATCTAACCCATAAATTATAACAGGTGAGTTAAAAGCAAAGGCAAAAAGTGTTGTTTGATTTTGACACTCATGTGTGAGGTTGCACAATATGGGCAAATAGATGGATTGGAATTAATACCTCTTATCCATTTTGTTAACGTAGAGATGGTTTTCCCAAATTGATTCTCGCAATTCGTATTCCATTCAACAACAAGAAGCGTGATAATTTCCTTTTTTTTGATCCTTATTAACTTTTGTTTCCATTTTCTTTTATAAGGATGATTTCGTAAATCTACTGTAGATACAAAAATATGTTAAAGTATTTCTATCCATATGCATTGATATATACATACACACATATATTACATAGGTTATAATGATAATGTACAACTTCGGTAACTGTACAATTTACTAAATTATTAAAACTATCGGCAGCTATTGTCTGGCATCCTGTTTACTCGGGAAGCTGAGATCTGATGATCATGGTTTGAAGCCATCCTGGGCAAGAAAGTCCAGGAGCCTCTTATCACCAAACAAACAACAGAAAATCAGAATTGGAACTGTGGCTCAAAGTAGTAGAGTGGTAGCCTTGAGAGAAAAATCTCAGGGACATCATCCAGGCTCTTAGTTCAAGAAATACAATCTACCCAAATAATATCTATTTAATTTACACCTGTGTAAGTAAAGTATTTCCATCACCCAAATGCACAACCGTGCTCATTTGCAAGTTAACTCTGTTTTGTCTGAAGTACCACAAAACATTTTTACTTAAGTTGAAAGCATTGCACCATGGGTTCATTCTATCTCTCTCATGCATTTTTCTTCTCTCTCATGCATTTTTCCACTCAAATATTCAAATCTTACAATTATTCCAATTATTTAAAATCATAGCTTTTTACTTTAATACCCATAATATTAGAGTTTGAATTGAGTGTCTTGTGCCTCCTAAATGGGTGTTCTTACCACTTTGTCCTGTCTCCAGCCCTAAATTATCCTGATTATTTTTCAGATACTTGTGTATGATCTTGTTCTCAGTCCATGTTATGTTATTCTTCCTGGAATTTAGAATAACAGGTACATGGCATTGTGTACAGATGTTTCTGTCCAGTCTGGACTTTAACCTGTATCCTCAAAAGAGTAGACTCCCATGTAGTCAGGATTTTCATAAGCTTGTCATAACTGATGATTTTTAAGACTTTGCATTTCCTGCATGTTCATGAGTACTCAATTAATTTGTTTCCTTGGGTTGTTTTGTTTCATTTGAATGTATGTGTTGAGTTGTTCCTACTTTTACTTTTGTTTCTTTCAATAAAGTTCTTACCTAAAGTGCTGAGAAACCAATTCTTATTTTTCACGATAGTCAATGTGAACATAATTTATTCCAAAGCAATTTCAGTAATATTTAAACACCTTCATATCTATGAATTGTATATAAATGATAAGTGCTGCGAAGTGTCTTTTTATTTTCACAGCAGTCTTTGTCATATACAGACAGATCATGAAATATATGAAGATAATAAAACTACAGATGTTAGCAAGGAGAAAAAAAACCTATTATTAATTGTTTGACAGAGGCTTCACAAAATTATATTGCTTGGAGGAAGCTAAACAATCATCTAATTCTACAGAATTGAGGGAGATGAATCGACCTGAATAATTTACATTTGGGTCAAATAAAAGTCTGCTTCCAAAAGGAGAGTTGACTTTAGAGAAACATAATGAGTTGTATGTAAATAGGTGCTTAGCTGATTTTGTATATTTGTAAACTAATACAGGGAAATAGATTACAGCACGGTTAAAAAAAGAACTTCGCATTGAAATACTCATTTGTGTGTGTGTGTGAGAGAGAGAGAGAGTGTGTTTTTACACATGCACGCGTACACACGCACACGCATGTGCTAGTGGTCATTCATTCATTCATCATTCCTGAGGCTTGATAGTGCCTGGGAACTCTCCCTAATCTTTTGTGACCAAGGATAGTGGTTTACCACTTGAGCCATTGTTCCACTTCTGTTTTTTTGGAGATAATCGCGTTTATTTTCATGATTGGACTGGCTTTGAATAGTGGTCTTCATATTTCAGCCTCCAGAGTAGCTAGCTAAGCTTCTTCAGCCTCTAAGTAGCTAGTTAAAATTGGGCCTGTCCTCTATGCTTCACTGCTCTTTTATTCTTGTCCTGAGGTGTTCACATGCTTAAGTTATATATATGTCTATTTGCTTTAAAAAATACTCTTACTGCTTGGCACCAGGGGCTCCCATCTGAACTCTAAACTATTGAGGAAGCTTGAGAACAGAACCCAGGCCAAAATTTTAATGGACTTCCTTCTCAATCTATAGCTTGGTGCATTGGGTTATTTCTACCATCCAGCACTATCTACAAGTTAAGATTGGAAGGACTGCAGAATCCAGGCCAGCCAAGGTAGGAATCTAGACAAGTTGGTGTGCAACTCTTATGCCATTGATAATGGGAAGGCTAAAAAGACAGATCAGGTGCATGTTTTGTGAAAAGGGAACCCCTATCCTAAAATTTACTACTGATATGACACCAGTCTAACAAAAACAGTACCCCAAGTTGAACACAATTTCCCACAACCAAAATATTTATGGACATTAACATCCAAAACTTAGTATAATCTGCTCTTTGTTCTAATATCAGCTTCATCTGGTTATCATATGATGTGACAATAGTTTCTTCATTAAAGTTTTTATATATTTTAAAAGACCTAGAAAATTCTTTCTCAGTTATTCAGTGCAAACGAATGGCAAATTGCCTCATTTCTTACATATTTGACTACCACTATAAATTCATCTTATGATTATTATTAATAGTAACATATTCTGATTTATTACTTTGTAACACTTTTTAAACTTTTGGCTTCTTGGCTGAGGTTGAAGTATTTAAATAGTATCATCAAATTATATTACTTGGGTACTTTGGGTCAATTTCTAAAAAGGTTTTAACGAATGGCTTCTAGTAATTCTGTTGTTTTTTTTTGGGGGGGTGTTCTTTCCTGGAACCTGAACTCTGTGCCTGGGTGCTGCCCTTAAGGCTAGCTCAAGGCTAGCACTCTACCACTTGAGCCAGAGGGCCACTTTTGGCTTTTTTTTCTGTTTATGTGATGCTGAGGAATCTAACCCAGGGCCTTAAGCATGCAAGGCAAGCGCTCTAACACTGAGCCACATTCCTAGCTCTCTACGAATTCTTAATTGGTATATTAATTAGTTTATTTTTAATTTCAATATAATTTTATTGTAAAGGTAATGTACAGAGGGGATACAGTTACATAATTAAGGTAATGTGTACATTTATTATGGAAGGAACATTGTTATCTCTTCCATTGTTTTATTTGCACACTCAAAAATAAAAACTACTAAGGTATCTCCTGTAGCGATTGTCAAATGGGTACTTTTCTTTCTTTGTTCATGCATTTTTTAATTATAAAATTGATATATATATAAAATTTTTACAGTTACTTAAGTCAACTAAAGATTACACTTCATTTTATTTTCTGAATTTCAAATTTTGAACTTATTTTGTTTTGTTTCTTTAGGGTAATTCTTTTTTCAGACTTGTAGAATTAGTTAATTTAGTTTTGCATAATTTTAACACATGTAAATTATTCAGACATATATTTTGCTTTCAAAATAGTTAACATGTGAATATGTAAAAATTATTTTCTTAAATTTTATATGGTTGGTGTATTTAAATAAATTTATTTTCTTATTATTTCTAAAGATATCTGTCCAGGTAACAAATACTGCATTTTCAAGAAGCATATACTTTATTAAAAAAGGCTTTATATAGTTTTTTTTTTTTTTTTTTTGTCGGTCGTGGGGCTTGAACTCTGGGCCTGCAAAAGGCTTTATTACTTAGTCACTTTTTGGAAATATTTGTACTTGAATAAAAAAAAATTTTTGAGCTAGGCATAGTGGTTTGTGGTTTCTATTTTCTAACTATGGTCGGAAGTGTAAATAGGGTTTGTAATTCGGGAGAGACTGAAAAACTATGAAACTTTATCATAAAATTTCCAGAGTGAAATGATTAGAGATATAGCCATCCCTAGCAAGATATAGAGCACCTGGTTATCATATTCTAAATCTTGAGTTAAAACACCAGAAACATCAATCTTTTGTCAAAATAAAAGGACACATATTTCAAAATGTTTATTATTTAAGACTTGTTTGCAAAGTTCTCATATCTTTTATTTATTAATTTTCAATTTATTAATCTATAAGAATCCAAGTATCTTGTGAATATTTTATTTCTTCTAAACTTTTAAATTGTATGGGCAATATTATGATTTCATATATTAAAATACTTTTACTATTTGTGATAATTTCCTCTGTTTAATATGATAATAACAAATGTGTGTATGCGGTGTGTGTGTGTTTATGTGTGTTTTTTGTGTGTGAGTTTTGTGTGTACTTTGTAATGCTTGGGAGATCACACAATTGCTTCACATATGTTAGGCCAATGTTTTAGCACTGAGCTATACTATCTAGTTATAATACAAATTGTATTTTAAATTATGACTTTTGTATTTTCATTCCTAGTATGTTATTTCAAAATTATATATGATAGGACGGGGGAAGATGGTGGAGGAGAATCTGGAGTCGAATAAGCTCTCGCATAGAAAGCAGTTTTAGAGTTCCAGTGAACTGTCCTAAGCCAGAGAATTACACCAAGTGTGCCATCACAGGATAGAGAGTTAGGCCAGAGAAGGAAACCCAGGCAAGAAGACACTTCTGAGCTCTTGCCAGCAGCCGCCGCGGCGGCAGCAGCCGGCGGTGGGTGAGCGCAGGAGTCATACCTGAGCAACAGAGAGTCCAGGACGAAGGAGCCAGATGCAGCAGGCAAGCGGATTCTACTCAACACCAGCAAGAACTGACAAGGAACAGACATCTTCATCCTGCAGTTCGCAAACCAGAGACAACCCAGGAACTAATACTCAGCATGAGTAGTAGCCTGACGTCCTCACTCCTTCTCAGGGAGCAGAGGAGGGAAGGCCACCCCTCCCCACCACAGCACCGGTGATCTCCATCTTGGATACCGACAAAGCTCGGAGGAGCTGCTAGCTCCAACTCAGGCCTTGGAATAAAATGAGTCATTTAGCAGGTCACAACAACTTAACGGCAGTGTGACCTGCCAGACTCAGCTCCACCCATGGAAAAGTCACCCAGCTCGGGCACCAGCCCTAGGAGTGGGTTTCTTCACTGGGTAATCATAGCCAGAGGCTGCCCCTCCCTCTAGCAGCCTCGACAATCAATTGAAATTCAGTAAACAGAAAGCCTGAGAATGGCTCCAGGCTTGACTCTGTGTGGTTTTCACAAACTAGCCCCGGAAAAGCCACTGTTTGTTGAAAGGCCTCAACTCTACCCAGAACCTAGCCTCATCACTGCATCCCCCTCTTTTGTGATACTCAAAACATATCTGCCTCCCAATGAACTAGCCTGGGAGGAGGATCGCCAAATCCTGTGTAAAGCAGAGCATTTTTCTGCCTGTTTGAACAAACTGACTTAAGAAACCAACCAAGGCACAGGACCACAAGCAGACCAGAGACTCCAACAAGAGGCTGGTTACGGACACAAGGGAGATACAGGATTTTTCCCACTCCTCCCAAAAAAATCAAAGAAGTTTTTTTTTTTTCTTTTTTTTTTTTTTTGTTTTTTTTTCTCTTCTTCTTCGTCTTCTTTTTTTTATTTTTTATTTTTGGTACCTTGTATAATTTTTTTTTTTCTTTTCTAAAACTTTTTTTTAATCTTTAATCTTTGCCTTTTTTGAAAAAAAAATTGTTTTCCAGAAACTTTTTTTCCCCTTATAATTTTTTTTCTTTCTTTTTTGGTCTTCTTTCTCTTTTTTTTCTTTTTTAATTATCTTTTTGTTTTTTGTTTAGCTCTACTGAACTTCTCATCTTTTTCTTCTTCCTTTCTTATCCTTTTCATGTTCTCTTCTCTTTCGTTCTTCCTTATGTGACTTAATTCTTGTCCTGCACATCCTCAGATAAACCTGTAGTTGACTATTAGACCCTATCCCCTATTGTGTACACACTTAATCCACAAATTTATTACTCAAGTCAAAACCTCTAAGACTTAAATTCCTTAATAGCAGTACTACCTCTTTATAACTATATAATATTTTAAGTATTTTTATTTTTAAGTTTTTCACATCTCCTTTATATCCCTCCCCTTCTCTCAATAAATTCCCGTTCTTATCTAAATAGATTGTTATCAATCTACATAATTTTATTAATTTCTACCTTTCTATTTTTTCTGGTCTCTTTTCTTTTCCCGTTCCATTTCTTCTTTTTTTCTCTCTCTCTACTTTCATCCTACCCAACCTACTTCCTGCTTTGAGATTAGGACTTAGTTAACTCTCCCTGAGCCTCCCCACATCATTCTATTCCTATTTTTTTACCCACATCTCTCCCTAACCCTAATAATTTCTGGTCTTCCAAATTCTACTTTGCGGTTCGTAGCCCATTAACATATAGGTATTTGGTGTTGAATAGATGTATCGGTTGAACTAGACTGTATCTGTAGACTATTGACTGGGTTGATGCTTGCCTTAAGATAGTGTTCTAGCACAAACCTGGTGCTATTTTCATCTCAAATGGGCAGAGTAAGCCGGAAAAACAAGAAAAATGGCAAATCCGGGTATCTCAATTCCCAAAACCGATAATCAAGGATCAGAACAGATAATGAATAATCCAGAGGAGAATTCCCAAATATTTCTACGAACACTGTTGGCAAACATGATAAATCAAAAGATTGAAAGCATACAAAGGACTCTGTATGAGCGTGATAGGGAGAGAAAGGAGTCAATCCAAAAATTTATACAGGAATATCATAAACGTGACGAAGCTACTCAAAAACTGACACAGGATTTGCATGAGCAGCTTGAGAATACTCAAGGAGAAAGGCAGGAATGGCCTGAACAGGCTGAGAACACTCATAGAGAACTACAGGAATCCCACGAACGGGAGGAAGCTAATCAAAGAGTAATACAGGAATTGAGAGAGCAGGAAGAGAATACACAAAGATCACTAAAGGCATTCATGGAATCCATTAACAAAGAGCTGAAGGAAGAAAGGGAGACCACAAAGGGAATGCTGAATGGAACCCAACATAAGGAATGGGAGTCCAAGTAAACCATAACCAATCAACTAAGTGATCTGAGAATCAACACTGAACATCAAATTAAGGAAGTAAAGAAGTTCATAAAAGATCTAAAACAAAGCTTCAACAAAGATTTTGAAGCCATCAAAGCTGACCAATTAGAAGGAATAGAGATAAAAAACAAAGTAGAAAATCTAGACAGCAGGTTAGACCATGCAGAAGATCGAATCTCAGGGACTGAAGACAGCCTAGATATAATACAGAAAGAACATACAACCACCCAAGACAAGTCCAAGAAATATGATAGATCTATCCAACACTTGGAAGACAAAATCAGAAGGCCTAATCTAAGGATAATGGGTGTAGAGAAGCACCTAGAAACAGAAGTTAATGGCCTAGGAAATTTGTTTCACAGGATCCTTGCAGAGAACTTGCTAAACATGCAAAAAGATAGGCCTATTCAGATACAAGAAGCATTTAGAACTCCAAACAGACCAGCCCAGAATAGGACATCCCACCTTCACATTATAATCCACACAGGATCAACTCAGACCAAGGAAAAGATCCTTAAAGCTGTCAAGGAGAAAAGATTAATCACCTATAAAGGGAAACCAATTAGAATCACCTCAGATTTCTCAACAGACAATCAAAGCAAAAAGAGCCTGGAATGATGCATGTCATCCCCTAAAAACAAACAACTATCAACCAAGCATACTGTACCCAGCTAAACTCTCCTTCATAACTAAAGGCCAAATAAAAACCTTCCATAGCAAACAAAAATTGAAACAATACATCTCCACCAAACCAGCCCTACAAAAGATTCTTAAAGACCAAAGTAAAGGCCAAGAAACTGCACACAAACTGAGACTCCAAGAACCATAGGAAAAACCCAGTTTTTGCAGCCCCCAAGAAGGTGGATAACATGGCAGGAACTCCCAAATACCTCTCAGTCCTTTCTCTTAACGTTGACGGAGTGAACTCTCCAATTAAGCGACATAGACTGTCTAGTTGGATTAAAAAACAAGACCCTTCTATCTGCTGCCTTCAGGAGTCACATCTTGCCCATAAAAACGAACACATTTTCAATGTTAAAGGTTGGAACAAAATCTACCAAGCAAACGACCCCCATAAACAGGCGGGAGTTGGAATCCTAATATCAGATTAAATAGACTTCAAATTAAAATTCGTGAGAAGAGATAAAGAAGGTCGCTACATACTAATTAAGGGATCTCTCTATCAGGAGGATAGTACAATTCTAAATATCTACTAGACAAACAATGGAGCACCCAAATTTATCCAAGAAACACTACTTTCCCTCAAATCCCATATAAATCCAAAGACATTAATTGTTGGGGATTTTAACACACCAATCTCCCCACTAGGTAGATCAACTCGGCAAAAACTCAACAGAGAAACTGCAGATATAAACAGCTGCATAGATCAACTAGATTTAACAGATATCTACTGAACATTTCACCCAGCAGCATCAGAATACACGTTTTTCTCAGCAGCACATGGAACATTTTGTAAAATAGACCACATTTTAGGCCACAAAGCAAATTTGCCTAAATTCAGAAACATTGAAGTTATACCTTGCATTCTCTCTGACCACAAGGGAATAAAATTAGAACTCAACACCAAAAGCCACCAAAGAAAGTCTGTTATCTCATGGAGGCTGAACAACACACTGCTTAATCACGAGTGGGTCATGGAAGAGATTAGAACGGAAATTCAAAAGTTCATGCTATTCAACAAAATTGAACACACAAATTACCAGCTCCTCTGGGACACAGCAAAAGCACTACTCAGAAGCAAGTTTATAGGTCTGAGCTCCTACATCAACAAATTGGAGAGGTCTGAAACCAACAACTTAATGACACATCCAAACCTCCTTGAAAAAGAGAAGCAAATAAACCCCAATCCAGTAGACGGAAAGAAATAATTAAAATTAAATCAGAATTAAATGAATTAGAATCCAAAAAAAACTATAGAAAGAATCAACAAAACAAAGATTTGGTTCTTCGAAAAAATTAACAAAATTGACAGACCCTTAGCAAATCTTATCAGAAAAAGTAGAGAACACACCCAAATAAATAAAATCAGAGATGAGAATGGAAACATCACCACGGAAACAACCAAGATTCAAAGCATTATAAAGAAATATATCTCAAAACTTTATGCTAATAAGTTTGAGAACTTGACAGAAATGGACCTCTTCCTAGCAAATATTGACATTCCAAAACTAAACTAAGATGAGTTAAACCAGCTTAACAGGCCCATATCAAGCATTGAAATAGAAAGAGCAATAAGAGACCTGCGAGCTAAGAAAAGTCCAGGACCAGATGGTTTTACAGCGGAACTCTACAAGACCTTCAATGCAGAGCTCACACCAATACTCCTCCAACTCTTCAATGAAATTGAAAGAGAAAGTTCACTACGGAACACATTCTATGAAGCCATCATAACCCTCATCCCAAAACCAGGCAGGGAATCATCAAAGAAAGAGAACAATAGACCCATTTCTTTGATGAACATTGATGCAAAACTTCTCAACAAAATTTTGGCCAAACGACTTCAACAATTCATTCAAAAAATCATACACCATGATAAAACAGGATTAATTTCAGGGCTGCAAAGCTGGTGCAATATACGCAAATCACTTAATATTATTCATCACATCAACAGGAGCAAGAATAAGAACCACATTGTTATCACAATAGATGCAGAAAAAGCACTCGACAAGATCCAACACTCCTTTATGGAAAAATTAGGAATCCATGGGACATTCCTCAATACAATAAAGGTTGTATATGACAAAACTACAGCCAGTATTATACTTAATGGTGAAAAACTGAAGCCATTTCCTCTTAACTCAGGAACAAGACACGGATGTCCACTCTCTCCACTTCTCTTCAATCTAGTATTAGATACCTAGCTACAGCAATAAGACAAGATGAATACATAAAGTGGATCCAAACAGGGAAAGAAAAAATAAAACTCTCCCTCTTTTCAGACGACATGATCTTGTATTTAAAGAATCCCATAGACACCACACCCAAATTACTCAAGCTGATTCAAAACTTTGGCAAAGTAGAAGGGTATAAAATTAACCCCCCTAAGCTAATGGATTTTCTGTATGCCAACAATGAGAAAAGTGTGGCTGAAATTAGGAAAGTAACTCCATTTGTAATAGCCCCACAAAAAATAAAATACCTAGGAATTAACTTAACCAAAGAAGTGAAGGACCTCTATGATGAAAACTAAAATCTTGAAAAAGGAAATCAACACAGAACTTTAAAAATGGGAAAACCTCCCATGCTCCTGGATTGGAAAGATTAACATCGTAAAAATGGCAATACTTCCCAAGGCTTTCTATAATTTCAACGCGATACCTATCAAAATTCCAACCTCATTCTTCAAGGAAATAGAAGAGGCAATCCAAAAATTCATATGGAACAATAAAAGACCCCAAATAGCAAAAATGCTCCTCAACGGAAAGAACACTGCTGGAGGTATATCAACACCAAATCTCAAACAATACTATAAAGTCATAGTAATCAAAAGAGCTTGGTATTGGCATAAGAACAGACCTCAGGACCAATGGAATAGAATTGAAAACCCAGAAATGAACCTACAGACCTATAGCCATCTAATCTTCGATAAGGGAGCTAAAACAATAGAATGGAAGAAAGACAGCCTCTTCAGTAAATGGTGCTGGCAAAACTGGTTAACTACTTGTAGAAAACTAACGCTAGATCCTTATATATCACCCTGCACCAGAATCAACTCCAAATGGATTAAAGACCTGGAAGACAAAGCAGACACTCTGAAAACATTACAGGATGGAATAGGAGAAACCCTAGGTCTCCTTGACTCAGGCCGAAATTTTCTGAATAGAGACCAGGAAACATAACAAATCAAAGAAAGGTTGGACAAATGGGATTGCATGAAGTTGCAGAGCTTCTGCATGGCAAAGGACATAGCTAGCAAGATCAATAGAAAGCCCACGGATTGGGAGAAGATCTTTACTAGCCATAAAAGGGACAAGGGTCTCATATCTAAAATATACTTGGAACTCAAAAATTAAATCCCCCAACAACAAATCCTCAAAGAAACAACTGCCCAATAAATAAGTGGGCGAAATACTTAAAGAGAAAGTTCTCTGAAGAAGAAAGAAGGATGGCCAATAGACATATGAAAAAATGCTCAACATCCCTAGCCATAAAAGAAATGCAAATCAAAACAACATTAAGATTCCACCTCACTCCAGTTAGAATGGCAAAAATCAAGAACTCTAACAACAACAGATGCTGGAGGGGAAGTGGACAGAAGGGAAACTTACTTCATTGTTGGTGGGAATGTAAACTTGTTCAACCATTTTAGAAAGCAGTATGGAGGTTCCTCAAAGACTTCACATAGAGCTCCCCTATGTCCCAGCAATCCCACTTTTGGGCATTTACCCAAATGTTTACAAACAAGACGACATTAAAGCTACCAGCACAACTATGTTTATTGCAGCATTATTTACCATAGCTAAGATATGGAACCAACCCAGATGCCCCTCAGTAGATGAATGGATCAAGAAAATGTGGTATATATATATACACAATGGAATTCTATGCCTCCATCAGAATGACATTGCCCCATTTGTTAGGAAATGGAAAAAACTTGGAAAAATTACATTAAGTGAGGTAAGCCAGGCCCAAAGAAACATAGGCCCCATGGTTTTCCTGATTTGCAATATCTAGTATATTTATGAGTCAAGCAGAAAAGGTCAGATAATGTGACGTTAGGAAAATGAACCCTTAGATATGTATTTTAATGTTTTTTTCTTTCATGCATGTGTTTCTAACGCATTTATAAGATTATTTCTTTGTTGCTTTGTGGGTCCCTCCCCCACAGTATAACCCCTGCTTTCACTATATTTGATGTCAGTATAACTTGTGGAGGAGATGGGGAAAAACAAGTCGTTTAAGGATACAGGTGGACCTATTGCATCAATGAGAAGTACAAGTTGTCCTGTCCAAAACGAGCTTTACAACGTCGGTTCCGGGGGGAGGGGGGGAAGGGGAAGAAAAGGATTGGGATTGGAGGGGGAGGGGGGCGCTGGGAAGGTATGTGAAGGGTAAACAAAGGAGGAGGCTGCAATGCTTGGTAAGAAATGTACGCATTATCCTGCCCATGTAATTGTAACCCCTCTGTACAGTATGTTCACAAATAAAATAAAATAAAATAAAAATTATATATGATAAAATGTGATCCATCTTCTATCCACGTTAGCAATTCTTAGTGTTATTCTTTCTCTTATTTCTTTGGAAATTAATTATATTCCTATTACAACTTCCTTACATTGTAACAGCTCTATACAATGCTTTATTTTCTATTTTATTTTTCCTTTGTTATCTGACTTTCAGTCCAAACTATCAAGTTGATTAAAAAGAAACTAGATTCAGGACACTTTATTTTTCTCCTTCTCTTCTCTGAAGTCTGTGTTTTTTGAAACAATACCCATGACATACAGCTCCTATGTGATCCACCATTCTTCCCCCACTCACTCTCTTCTGCAGAACAGCTCAAGTCATTATCGTTGAGCTATATTATGCTGTACTGTTATCTAAATCTTAACTCATTCCTAAATTAATTTTAGTTGCACTGAGCAGTCTCTAAAGACATTTTGTATATATAATATCAGGGGTTTGTATTTTCACAAGGTGTGAAATATGAGTGACTATGAAATATTTAGATATCTCTGTAGAATATTGGTCCACCTGCTCAATAATCTCTTATGTAAATTCAAGGAATACAGGTCAGTCAGAGAAATCTTGCAAAATGGTGTAGCTTGAGCCTCCATACTAGCTTTGAATAGTATTACCATGTTTAGTAGTGAAGACAACATAGTTCTACTATAAGAACAGACACATAGAAGAAGGTAACAGATTTGTCAAAAATAAATTCTTAGTTTTATGGTCCACAGATTTTGAAAAGGATGCTATGACTTTATGAAATAAAAACAGAAACTTAAATGGTTGTATTGGCACTATTGCCTCTCTAGATTTAAAGAATGATCTTAGACTACTACCTCAATCCTTTGTTTGTTTGTTTGTATGTCAGTCATGGGGTTTGAACTCTGGGCATGGGCGCTGTCCATATACTCTTCAGCTCAAGGTGAGCACTCTACCGCTTGAGCAACTGCAAAACTTCCAGTTTTCTAGTGATTTATTGGAGATAAGGGTCTCATGGACTTTCCTGCCTGGGGTGGCTTTAAACCACGATCCTCAGATCTCAGCCTCCTGTGTAGCTAGGATTACAGGCGTGAGCCACTGCTCCTGGCTTCAATTCTTTGTTATTGTGGGAGCATTTAAGTAGGAAAAAGCCAAGTAAATATTTTGCATGAACCTAAACTAAGTGGGATAATATCATATTGGTGTCTCTTTAACTTGGAAGTTATAGATTATGTCTTTTTATACTTTAACTTGGGACAACTATCAGTTATTTTCTTCTCTTACCCTTTTTTTGCCCCTCTACTTACATAATTATTATTTAAAGAGACATAATTGAGCTTGCATTTCTAAATTCTTCAAAATTATCTCAACTACTTCATATTTCTGGCAGCCTCCTATATATTTCTCAAGGGAAATATTTTGTCACTACCATTTTTATCCTATATGATATTGGATATCTTCCTGCTTAATTCAGTGCAAGATATACTTTAGACTCATCCAGATATCTCAACACTTGTACTACCATAAAATACTATCTTCCTTGGAAATCATGATATTAGTATGTTTGGTGAGTTGGCATCTGCCATTTTTGCATGGCCTTAATTGATACTTACATGCAATCATGTTTTAAACCAATATACCACTCAGTAGATGAACGAATTGACAAAATGTTGTTTATATATGTACAGAGGAATTCTATGCTTCCAATTCATAAGGAAATGGAAAGACTTGGAGAAATCTTACTAAGAAAAATAAGCAAGACACAAAGAAACAGACTCCATGATTTCCCTCATTTGTAATAACTAGGAAATATCTAGGATAGTCCTAGCAGATGAGCAGAATGGCTCAATAGATATGTATAAATGACCACATAAAATGAGGTGAGCAAAATAAACTCTTAGATATGGAAAGAGAGGTTTTTCTTTGTCGTTGTTGTTTTTAATGTACGATGTGATTTCTTTTTTTCTTTTGTGTTTTCCTCTATGGTTTGTCCACTGTTGTATTTGATTTCAGTATCCCATGCATTGTATATACATTTATCTTCATTTGGCAAGGGAAGCGGAACAATAAAACGGTGAGACAAAGGACAAAAGGCAAACCAATTCAATAGCAATACTCACAAGATAACATTAGAAATTTACATTACAACTTGTGAGGAGTATTGGGGTGAAGGAAAAGTGTGAGAAAAATGAGGGAGGGGGGTAAAAACTTTGTCATGTTATGTATCCACTAGCTTACAATTATTGCAACCCTTCTATATATCACCTTGAAAATAAAATTAAGTTAAAAATGAGATGCATAAAATATAATTTCACTGTATTGGTATAGTAAATATTATTCTATGTGTATTACCTTTTAAAAATGAACATTTTGCCTGCTAATTTGAATTACCTCTTTCTTTATCAGAGGGACATCAACTGAAATGTTATCAAACTACACAATATTTTCAGAATATACTTGCCATTATTTTGAAAAAAACATTATTTTAGTATTGTCTCATACTAAATCAGAAAACAGTTCAATTCTATGGAACCGCCTAACTTTGAAAACTGACTAATTGTTAAGAGGACAGAATATATCTGTTCCTCAACATTCCTATGATTACTAACTACTCATTTTCAAATTCTGAATATGATATACCAGAGATATTCAAAACAGTACCTGTTTGATTTTAATTAATTCAGCAATAGATGCAGGTTCCAATGAGGCATTACATATTTAAAAGTCAACAGAAAAAAATAGACACGTTCTGGTAGAGGATAAAAATATGAAGTATATATAATAATTAATTCCGTGAAAGTAAACATTTGTTCATCAGAGTAAACTATTATTTCTATGACAATCAATCCCAAGTTTTTATCCTGTAAAGTCATCGTAGCCCAACAATTTCCAACTAGTAAGGTGCACCTCAAAATTCCCTAAATTCACATCATGACTACTTTATCGCTATTGTGAAAAAATACTACACTTCTGCTAATGTGATGCCCTTCCTATTTTGGAAAAAAATACTACACTGAACTTTGCTACATCATTTTCCCTGCAGTGGTATTCTTGAGATCAGAACACTCGCAAATATTATTTATTTTTAATTTTATTTTTTATTTATTTTATTATATATATTATCTATCATAGATACTCAGGAGATCTGTATATCTTAATATTAAGATTTGAAGATTATGGTTGAAAGTCCACCCAGGCAGGAAAGTTCCTTAGATTCTTATCTCCAATAAACTCATAAGGAAAAGCCAGACCCAAGTGGCACTGAGGTTCAAGTGGTAGAGCAGTAGCCTTTAGCAAAAACAGGCTCAGGGACAGTGCCTAATCCCAGAGGTTAAGCCCTACTACAAACCAAGCAACAAAAACAAAATAAAAACAAACCTCAAACCTAGCATTTTTCTCATTGTATAGAGGTACATAATTAAGGAAATTTCTTCCTGTGTTATGTACAGATAGAAAAAAATATCACACAATTACTCTTTTCATACCGAGTTACACCAAAATCTCAAAAGATTGCTCCTTTTCTATATTTGTAAATTAATGTCATCAATTTGTTGACAATTTGCCTAGATTATTCACATTATCATCTTACACATGAACTGTTGGAATTATCTATTAACGAAGTTCTTATTATACCTTATTTGAAAGAATATTCTAGCCAATTAGAATGCCAGAATCATTAGTGAATTTGTAAATTAAATCTTTTACTTGAAAAGAATTTTGTAGTATCCTATAGAATATTAAATTACAAACATAAAATATCTATTTTAAATCTAAATTCTGATTTAGCCAGGTCTACAAAGTCCTACATTAAACGAACTTTCCTATTTCATCAGGCTTAAAGTTTTGTAATCCTTCATCATTTCTTGGGATTCTAACAGAATGATACTTACTTTTCCAAATTTTTGGTTGGGAATCATGAGCTCTTTTGCATCTAGAAATGTTCTGTAATTAAGACAAAATTTAAAACAAAACTGAACATTATATATGAGTTGCATTTCAATAGGAAACTTGACTTCTCAAAGCATAATCACAAAATTAGCCCAAATTTCCAACTGTGTATTCCTTTCTTGTTTATTTTTTATTCCTTTCTTGTTTGGTTTTATTGAGACAAAATTGTATTCTTCTAGTTGGCCAAAGTTTCTGATCAGCTCACGTAACTTGGGAGTGGAGTCCATGGGGTCCATTAAATAAAAGATCATGTCATTTTCATGTTTTTTCTTCTTTTTTTCTATTTTTAAATTCATTATTTTTTATTGTGAAAAATTGTACAAAGAGATTAAAATTACCTGGGAAGATAATGAGTACATTTCGTCTGAAGCATTGTAGCCTCCTACTTTGTTTCCCCTTCACATCCCTTCCCATCCTCCCTCCATGCTCCCACCCAATCCTCCTCCCCACCACCAAAGTAGTAAAGTTCGTTTTCGATATAACGACTTGAACATCTCATTGTTGCAATGGGTCCAACTGTATCCCTATTTAAATGATTGGTTTTTTCCCTTCCCTTCCACAAATTTTACCAACATCAAATACAGTGAAAGCAGGGGTTATACCATGGGGGAGGGACATACAAATCAACAAAGAAATAATCTTATAAATGTGTTAGAAACAATCCCATGAAAGAAAAAAAAAACATTTGAATAGATATCTTAGGGTTCATTTCCCTAACATCAACTTATCTGACCTATTCTGCTTGACTCAGACATATGCTAGTTACTGTAAATAAGGGAGACCATGGGACCTATGTTTCTTTGGGCCTGGCTTACTTCACTTAATATAATTTTTTTCCAAGTCTTTCCATTTCCTAACGATTGGGGCAATGTCATTCTTTCTCAGGGAGGCATAGAATTCCATTGTGTATATATACCACATTTTCTAGATCAATTCATCTACTGAGGGTCATGTGGGTTGGTTCCATATCTTAGCTATGGTAAATAATGTTGCAATAAACATTGTCGTTCTGGAAGCTTTAGTGTGGTCTTGTTTGTGAACATTTGGGTAAATGCCAAAAAGTGGGATTGCAGGGTCATAGGGGAGTTCTATGTGGAGTCTTTTGAGGAACCTCCATATTGCTTTCCAAAGTGGCTGAACAAGTTTACACTGCCACCAACAATGCAGTAAGGTTCTCTCCTGTCCACATCCCCTCCAGCATCTGTTATTAGAGTTCTTGATTATAGCCATTCTAACTGGGGTTAGGTGGTATTTCAATGCTGTTTTGATTTGCATTTCTTTCATGGCCAGAGAGTTCGAGCATTTCTTCATGTGTTTATTGACCATCCTTCTTTCATCTTCAGAGAAATTCTCTTTAAGTCTTATCACATTTATTTATTGGGCAGTTGATTCTTTGAAGATTTGTTGTTGGGGGATTTAATTTTTTGAGTTCCAGGTATATTTTAGGTATGAGACCCTTGTCCGTTTTATGGCTAGTGAAGATCTTCTCCCAATCCGTGGGCTTTCTAGTGATCTTGCTAGCTATGTCCTTTGCCAGTCAGAACCTCTGCAATTGCATGCAATCCCATTTGTCCAAACTGTTTTTGATTTTTTTCGTGTGTTTCTGGGACTCCATTAAGAAAATTAAGGCCTGTGCCAAGGAGATCTAGGGTTGCTCCTATTCCATCCTGTAATATTTTCAGAGTGTCTGCTTTGACTCTGAAGACTTTAATCCATTCGGAGTTGATTCTGAAAGGGTAATAAATAAGGATCTAGATTTAGTTTTCTACAAGTACTTAACGAATTTTGCCAGTACCATTTACTGAAGATGCTCTCGTTTTCCATTGTATTTTGTTTAGCTCCCTTATCGAAAATTACATGGCTATGGGACTATAGGTTCATTTCTGGGTTTTCAATTCTACTCCATTGGTCATCTTGTATGTTTTACTTCATCTTTCCCTATTTGGATTCCCTTTAATTTTCCATCTTGTCTTATTGTCCCAGCTAGCATTTTAATATTAAGTTGAAGAGGAGTGGAGAGAGGGGACATCCTTATCTCTTCCCTGAATTAATAAGAAATGGCTTTAACTTTTCACCAATAAGTATAATGCTGGCTGTAGGTTTGTCAATTCTTAGCAGAAAGAACAGCACTGGAGTAATATCAGTTCCAAATGTCAAACTATAGTAAAAAGCCATAGTAATAAAAACAGCTTGGTACTGGCACAAGAACAGTACTGAGGACCAAATGGAATAGGACTGAAGACTCAGAAATAAACCCACTGACCTATAGCCACCTAATCTTTGACAAGGGAGCTAAAAAAAATAGAATGGAAGGAAGACAGCCTTTTCAGTAAATGGTGCTGTTAAAATTGGTTAAACACCTGAATAAAAACTAAAGCTAGCCATGTGTGTGTGTGTGTGTGTGTGTGTGTGTGTGTGTGTGTGTGTGTGTGTGTGTATATATCACCCTGCATGAGAATCAAGTCAAAATGGATCAAAGACCTCAAAATAAAAGCAGACACCGTGAAAACATTACATAAAGGATAAGAGAAAATAGGGCTCTTTAGCACAGGCCAAAATATTCTTAATATAGAACCAGAAACAACCAATCACAAAAAGGTTGTAGAAATGGGATTGCATGAAACAGCAGAGCTTCTGCAAGGTAAAGCTCATAGATAGTAAGATCAATTGAAATCCCACTTACTGGGAGAAGTTCTTCATGAGTCATAAAACAGACAAAATCTTATATCTAAAATATACTTATGACTCAAAATCATAAATCCCACAAAAACAAATCCTCAAAGGAACAACTGCTGAGTAACTAAGTGGGCTGAAGACTTAAAGAGCGACTTCTTTGAAGAGGAAATAAAAAATGTCCATTAGAAAAATGAAGAAATGCTCAATTTTTCTAGTCCTAAATGAAATGCAAATCAAAACATTGAGATTACACCTCACTCCAGTTAGAATGGCTATAATCAAGAAATGTATTGATGACAGATGCTGGTGGGGATGTGGCTAAAAGGGAAACCCTACTGCATTACTTGTAGGAGTGTAAAGTTGTTTAACCACTTTGGAAAGCATAATGGAATTTCTTCAAAAGACTCCACCTAGAGCTCCCCAATGACCCAGTAACCCCAATTTTGCGCACTTACCCAAATGATCACAAAACTACCAGCACAACCATGTTTAGTGCAGTATTATTCACCATAGCTATGATATGGAAACAACACCAATGCCCCTCAGTAGATGAATGGTTCAAGAAAATGTGGTACACACACACACACACACACACACACACACACACACACACACACACACACACACACACACACACACACTGGAATTCTAGGATTGCATCAGGAAGAATGACACTGCCCCATTTGTTAGGAAATGGAAAGACTTGGTAAAAATTATATTGAGTGAAGTAAGCCAGACCCAAAGAAACATAGGTCCCATAGTTTACCTTGTTTTAACTTTGTTTACAAGGATTAGTACATGTCTAGGACAAGCAGAGAAGATCAAAGGCTAGGTACATATGAACATGCAAGATGATGTTAAGTGAAATGTACCCCAAGTCAGAGACACAAGCGGTTTTTCCTCTCTTTCTTTTGTTTTTAATATGCTTATAATGCACTATGTGATTCTTTTGTACGTTATTCCCCCATGGTAAACACCTGTTTTCACTGTATTTGATTCCATTGTTCTGTATCTTATATATACATATATATATATATATATACATATATATATATATATACATATATAAATTTGAGGAGTGGAAGAGATACATTAAAAGGATCTGCATAGGGAAAGAAGAAAGTAAACTATCCCTTTTTGCAGATGAAATGATACTATACCTTCATGATCCCAAAAACTCCATCCCCAAAATCTTAGAAATCAAAAATCACTTTGGCAAAGAGGCAGGATACAAAAATCAATCCAATAAAATCAGTTGCCTTCCTTTACACTGACAATGTACAAGCAGAGAGGGAAATAAGGGAAGCAACCCCATTCACAATAACCTCCCCCAAAATAAAATATTTAGGAATTAACCTAACCAAAGATGTAAAAGAACTATTTAATGAAAACTATAAAAAAGTTAAAGAAAAAATTACAGAAGACACTAGGAAATGGAACGACCTCCTATGCTCTTGGATAGGCAGACAATATAGTGAAAATGGCAATACTGCCCAAATTAATATACAAATTCAATGCAATTCCTAGTAAAATCCCAATGATGTACATCTCTGAAATACAGAAAACAGTCCAAAAATTCATATGGAACCACAAAATACCTAGAATAGCCAAAACAATTCTAGTGAATAAAGACAACATGGGAGGGATATCCATGCCGCACTTCAAACTCTACTATAGAGCCATAATAACAAAAACAGCATGGTACTGGCACCAAAACAGACACAAAGACCAATAGAATAGAATAGAAGATCTAGAAATAAATCCACATGCCTACAGTTAGCTGATATTTGACAAAGGAACCAAAGACAGACAATGGAAGAAACATAGCCTCTTCAACCACTGGTGCTGGGAAAACTGGGCAGCCACATGCAGAATAATAAAAGTGGACTCCAGCATATCACCATACACCAACATCAACTCAAAATCGATTAAAGACTTTAACGTTAAACCTGAATCTCTGAAACCTCTGCAGGCAGAGTAGGAGAGACACTTGAACTTATAGGCCCAGGAAAGAATTTCCTGAACAGAGTCCCAGGGTCACAACAAATTGGAGTGAGACATGACAAATGGGACTACCTTAAAATAAAAAGCTTCTGCAAAGCTAAAGCTATCGCAACCAAGCTAGAAAGACAATCAATTAATTGGGAAAAAAGATTTACCAGCACTATATCCGAAAAGGGGTTAATATCCAGTATGTACAGGGAACTCAAGAAACTAGGACCTCAAAAACCTAACAAACCAATTACTAAATGGGCAAGGGAACTAAAGAGAGACTTCTCAGAAGAAGAGATAAGAATGGCAAAGAAACACATTAGGAAATGTTCACTATCCCTGGTTGTGAAGGAAATGTAAATAAAGACAATCATTAGATACCACCTTACCCCAGTCAGAATGTCCTACATCTTCAAGTCAGCCAATGACAAACGCTGGAGGGGATGCGGAGAAAGAGGAACCCTACTACACTGCTGGTGGGAATGTACACTTATACAACCACTTTGGAAAACAGTCTGGAGAGTCCTAAGAAAGCTAAATATTGACCTCCCTTATGACCAAGTCATACCACTTCTAGGCATCCATCCTGAACAACAGGAACCAGTATACAGGGACACATGCACCTCCATGTTTATTGCCGCACTGTTCGTCATAGCCAGGATATGGAAACAACCCAGATGTCCGACCACAGATGAATGGATCCCAAAATTGTGGTATCTATACACAATGCAATATTATGCAGAAATTAGAAATGATAAAATAATGGCATTTGCAGGGAAATGGATGGAGCTAGAAGGTGATCATGTTGAGCAAGGTAAGCCAAGAGCAAAGAGACAAACAGTACATGTTCTCCCTGATAAGTGGATGTTAAAACCAAAATGTTAGGCAATACGACAAAATTAACAGGACTTAAGAAACAAAGGACTTCCACTCATCTGGTCGAATCTCTACTAAATAACCCCATGCTGCTGATCACATGTATGGTATATATGTGTACAATGGAGGGGAACCAGGAAGATGACATAGAAGTACAGGGAATCAGGGAAAAACCCGTCAGCTGCACTGGACATTGACCAAAATGAACTAAGCAAGTTAATGGCAGGGATGGGAGGGAGAAAACAAGTGGGAAAAAGGGAACAGCTGATGTTATGCAAAACAAAAGAAATGTACATACCAACCAATGTGGAAGTAATAACTGTATCGCAAAGCTCATAGAACTCATAAATGTTATAGACTGTGATAGACAATTTGCTCCAGAAATGTTAGAATGTGTTTGTGACTTTAACTGAGCATCACTATCCCACAATACTGTGAAATTAGGGAAATTATGTAACCACTTAATTACAATAAAAAAGCACAAACTCTCCAGAAATCATTATAGATGTATACAACTAACTCTTGAATACATTTTGACATCAATGTCAGGCAACTCACTTGGAAGACTTCCATGGAATCTATGAAATGTTATAGTAAGCTATTATTGTTATTTGGATTGTGAAAATATTTTTTATGGAAACAAAAATGCAATGGCATTTTTGAAATTTAAGAAACTTAACCAAACCATTATGACTTAGGAGAGCAATTGGTACAGCCTTCCAAAACTTCAAAGAGGTAGTGATACATACTTATCCTTTTGGCAATATCAAATACAGTTTCTTCCAAGTTGATCTTCAGACATAATGGTTCAACAGAAGCAGATCAAACATGCCTTTGCTATCTCTATTCCCAGCAGCAAGATGCAAGGGGGACATTGGTATCTGCATCATGATGAAGTAAGAAGAAAGCCTCTCTAATATTATTCCACATATAAGCACTGCGCAGGGTTGTTCAGCCATCTACAGTTATTGCATGAATATCTGCTGCTTGAGCCAACAACTCATGGACAGTGTCTAAGTGTCCACTGTAGGCTTCCTAATGAATATGGGTATACTCATCGTCATCTCTATTATTCACATGAGTGGCTTTTTTGGAAAGTAGTCTCTGCAGTGTAATAACCTGATTATTTTCAGCAGCCCAAAGAAGAAATTTGCATGGATCCTTCTCCATTTTTCTTGCAATTGATACCATTCCTCACTTTTTCATCATGTTCCTCGTCTTCATTAGAATTGCCTAACCTGAGACTTTGAGTGACGATGGGAATGAGGTGTCCATGTATTTCCCTAATAGATCAGGTTAGTTGAACTGTTCAGAAAAATCCGGTGAATTTTCAGCATCTGTGTTTTCACCATGATTTATTTTCCTTTTCCATTTTTACTATTCAAAATTATTCTAACTGGAGAGTAGGGAATTGATGGAGAGCAGAGGAAAGATTTTCCTCCGTATTCAAAGATACAGACTGAAAATAAGGACCAGTGGTGTCTTCATGTGCAGCTTATTCTAGGAATGAGAAAAGATGAAATAATGCCTTCTATATAAATGATTTGGGAAATGGCAGAGCAGAAAGTAAAATGATGCAACCAAAAATATAAAAGCAAAATGAATTATGATAATTATAGAGCAATCCTATTATCTATGAGAAATATTAAAGAGAGAGGAAGAGAGACAGATGTGCAATGACCCAGATAGCCACAAATGCATGCCTCTGATCAATTTACAGAGGAAGAAGAATTTTATGGTTTAAAAAAGATGGAAATAGAATTTATGTATTTACTTGAATTGGGTAAATACATTTTTAGCAGCCTACATGAAGAGACGTAGGTTTAATCATATTGCAGACAAGAATCTAAATCCTTGATAATTCTAGGAACAGATATGAATGAAATCAGTTGAATCACACTTTTCATGTATAATGAAGGAATAGGTCCAGGCTAGGAAAGCAGCAAGAGAAGGCAGGCCGATTGTATCTGTGACAAAACTTTGTGGAAAATGGTATTGAGGATTACTTACTGTTGATCCACTTGCACTGGAAGCATGATTCTGAACAATTGCTTGCTGATTCTCAAATATTACTTTGATCATTATATTCTCCAAAAAGAAAAAGTGAGATTTAACTTATAGCAAAGGACTACTTATACATTTTGATTTCTCATTAAACACCTTCAATCACCACATTATTTCTTTTTTCTTTTGTGTTTTCCCCTATGGTTTATTCCCTGCTGTATTTGATTTAAGTATCCTGTGTATTATATACACATTTATCTTAATTTGGCAAAGGTAGAGGAACAACAAAATGGCGAGACAAAGGACAAAGGGACAACCAATGCAATAGTAATACTCACAAGAAAAGATGTAGGATATTCACATTACAACTTGTGAGGCGTATTGAGATGAAGTAAAAGTGTGAGAAAAATGAGGGAGGGCATAAAAAGTTCGACTTGTTAGATATTCACTACCTTACAATTACTGCAACCCCTTCTATATATCACCTTGACAATAAAATTAAATTTAAAAATAAGCTACATAAAATATAATTTCACGGTATTTCTATAGTAAATGATATTCTATGTGTATTAAATTTTTTAAAAAATGAACAATATTTGTCTTTTAATTTGAATTAATTTCCCCTGTCTTTGTCAGAGGATCATCAACTTGAATGCTATCAAACTATAAAAATTTTCAGAATATACTTGCTATTATTTTTTTAAAAAGCATTATTTTAGTATTGTCTCATACTAAATAGAAAATAGTTCAATTCTCTGGAAACTCCTAATTTTTAAAACTGAATATTTGTTAAGAGGACAGAATGTATGTGTTCTACTAACAACTCATTTTCAAATTCTGAGCATGCCATACCAGAGACATTTAAAACAGTGCCTGTATGCATTTTATTTAATTCTGCAATAGATGCAGTTTCCAATGGGGCATTACATATTTAAAGGTCAACAGAGAAACTAGCCACATTCTGGTAGAAGATAAAACTATGAAGTATCTATAATAATTAATTCCTCTAAAGTAAATATTTGTTTATCATAGTAAGCTATTATTTCAATGACAATCCATCCCAACATTTTATGCAGTAAAGTCATTCTAACCCAACAGTTTCCACCTTGTAAGGTGCACCTTAAAATTCCCTAAATTCACAGCATGACTAGCTTATCAGTATCGTGAAAAAATTCTACACTTCTGCTAATGTTATGCCCTTTCTATTGTTGAAAGAACACTACACTAAACTTTGCTGCATCATTTTCCCTCAAGTGGTGATCTTAAGATCAGAAAACTTGAAAATATTATTTATACATATATTTTCGTCTACCATAGATATTCAGGAGGCAAAGATCTGTATATTATGGTTCAAAGCCCACCCAGGCAGGAAGGTTCCTTAGATTCTTATCTCCAATAAACTGCTCAGGAAAAGCCAGACACAAGTAGCACTGAGGTTCAAGTGGTAGAGCAGTATCCTTGAGCAAAAAACAGGCTCAGGAAAAGTGCCCAGGCCCAGACGTGAAGCCCTAGGACACACAAAACAACAAAAACAAAATGAAAACAAACCCCAAACCTAGCATTTTTCTCATTGTATACAGAGGTATACAATTAAGGAAATTTCTTCCTTTGTTATGTACAGGTAGAAGAAAAAAGATTTCAAACAATATCTCTCTTCATACCATGTTACACCGAAGTCTCAAATATTGCTCTTTTACTAAATTTATAAATTAATAGCATCCATTTATTGTCAACTCTTTCTAGATTATTCACATTATCATGTTATACATGAACTTTTGGAATTATCTATTAACTAAGTCCTAATTACAACTCTCTTAAAAGAATATTCTAGACAAATAGAATGCCAGAATCATTTGTGAATTTGTAAATTAAAACTTCTAATTAAAAAGTATTTTATAGTATCCTATAGAATATGAAATTACAAGAAATAGATATTTATTTTAAATCTAAATTCTAATTTAGTAGGGTCTACAAAGTCCTACATTAGATAACTTTGCTGTTTCTCCAGGCTTAAGCTTTTGTAATCCTTCATTATTTCTTTGGAATCCAACATAATGATGCTAAATTTTTCAAATTTTTGGTTCGGAATCATGAACTATTTTGCATCTAGAAGTATTTTGTAATGAAGAGAGCATTCAAAACATGACTGAGGATGATATATGAGTTGCATTTCAACAGGAAACTTGACTTCTCAAAAAGTAATGACAAAATTAGCCCAAGCTTCCAACTGTGAATTCCTTTCTTGTCCTTTCGTTTGTTTTACTGAGGCAAAATTATACTACCTAGTCCAGGGAAGATATTACTATTTTATCCACTCTCTAATCTCCTGTATTAGAGTGCTAGAATCCCAGACTTGTATCGCATTGCCCTGCCATAGTTTGTTGGTTTATTTAATCGAGAAACATACTAGTAATTCTGAACTTCTCCGATGATCTTATCCACTAGACTGACTGCTCAAAATGTTTCTGTACAATTTTCAAAGATGTTCTAACATTTGACACAGGAGATGAACATTTTCAAATGCACCTGCAGGGGTCTCTGATTCATTCTTCCATGGATCCGATCCCTTTAATAATTATTACTTGGCTCTTTTACTATCTCTGGTGACTACCTATGTAATAGTCTCAAGCTTTTGGGGGGAAAGTTCACGTGACGACTTTCTAATATTAAAAATTATCAATTGCTTCTAGTCTTACACAGGACATATTATCTATTATTTTCTAACTTTATTACACATTGTGAGAGTTGTTTCATATGTGTGTTTGCACATATAAGTGCTTCTGTGCGTATGTATATGTTTGTATGTATGTATGCAAAAACCTCAGGCTATTATTCAGCACTGTTGCTCATAACTAGTATCCCATCACTTGAGCCATTCATCCAATGCAGTTTTTGGCTGGTTAATTATAGGCAATGTTGCAAAGACTGTTCTGCCGAAGCTGGATGCAAACTTAACTTTCCAGACTCTTTTACATTCTTAGTTTTTATTTTTTCAGGAGTATGGTTTTAAACTACAAACATTTTTGTGAATGTAAAGTCTGACTTGTAGCCTAGATTTTTAACTCAAGATTTCATACAAAGGTAGATGAACATACACATTACATATCCTGAGTGTATACTGCTAGAAATGTGATCTTAAGCCTGGTATTGGTGGCTCAAACATATAACTATAGTTACTCAGGAGGTTGAGATCTGAGGATTGCAGTTCAGATCAAGCACCAGTATGAAAGTTTTCTGAGGCACTTATCTCCAATTAACCACCAGAAAACTTGAATTGGCACTGTGGCTCAAATGGTAGAGCTCTAGCCTTGAGCTGAAGAGAGGAGAGACATCGCCCAGTCCCAGAGTTCAAGACCCACAACCATCAAAAAAAAAAAAAACAACTAAAAAAGAAAAAGAAATGTGATCTTATCCACCAGTTCATTGCTACTATATTTCCTGCTCTCTCAATATGGCCTTTTTTTCCAGTTAAGTCCATGCTCTTATATCTGACTTGTTTTGGAACCAGAATTGCTCTTCTGTTCTACTTTTTACAAATTTGCATGATTAGCTACCATGATTTAGACCTAGTAGAAAACAAGATTGGCCTCATCGTCCATTTTCCACTTAGTAGTAATGCTTTCCCTATATAACTCCCATAGATCTACATACTGGCCTTGGATTTTATTGTTTCAAAGTTATCTTATTGAAAGAGTCTTCTATAGTGTATTGAACCATTATACTTAAGCACAAAACTTCTTTTTCTCTTATTATTCCTATTGTTTTTCCTACTTCTAACTTATGTACACTTGGGAAATAATGCACAAAACAAACACTCACAAAAAATTTTTCTGAGAACATTCTTCCCACATAAAATTGGTCTTAATTACAGAGCACTTAGGAAATTTGAACTTAAAGTAGTCCAGGATGTTTTTTTCATGTTTTTTATTGTAAAAATGGTTTAAAGAAGGGTTAGAGTTACATAACAAAGTTAATGAGTACATTATCTATCCAGCATTGTTACCTCCTCTTTTGTTTTTCTCCTACAATCCTTTTCCTCCCCACAAACCCAACTCCCTTCTCCCCTCCTCAAGTTGTAAAGCTAATTTTCTACATAGTGCCTTGTACAACTCATTGATACAATAGGTCATACTGTATACGTGTTTAAGCATTTTGTTATTTCCCTTCCCCTCCCCACATTAGAAAAATGTATATGCAAGATGCAAGTCGCTGACAATAAATATAATGAAAACAGGGGTTATACCATGGAGGAAGAAAATAGAAGAGAAACAAAAATTCACATACTACATGTTAGATACTTTTAAAAAAATAGCATGAACGAAAAAGCAAGTTGTGTCCCTATCTTGGGTTCCATTTCACTTAACATCATCTTATATGGCCATATGTACATGAATAAGGTTTCATAAGCCATGCAAATTCAATATTTTCTCGTTATAAAGTTATCTCTGAAACACATTTTACCTCATGTTCAAAGATATACTTGTGCTATTTCAATGAAGCCAGAAAATATTCATTTTACCTGGAGCAGCACCATAGATTGTTACTGGAAGTAAGTGGAAGGAACTGTTATTGCAAGTGAAAACTGATCCCAAGAGAGGAGTTGAACATAGGAAAATGACAAAGATCATGGTAATTTGTGCTGTCTTTTTTATGATACAAGAAAAGAATCCAAGGCCTGAAGGAAACTCTGTTCCTGACTTTTTCAAGTGTGTCCTTTACTTATATAAACCTTGTCTGTAAACTTCTAGTTAAGAGTATAACAAAAGGAAACAATATGCCATTTTAAGGCCAGCATGGAATAAAAGGAAATAAATTTGTTTTAAAAGTGTTCTCCTGCAAAGAAACAAAGTTATGAGAGTTTTAAAGAGACTTATGGACAGATATTTCACTCCTGAGATGATTCTCTTGTTGCAGGAGTCAGTTACCCAATTCTTTAGTCTGGTCCCGAGTTCTCCATAGCAATAAGGATTCCACAAAGCAGGATCCAGTGAGTACGATCAGCGAAAGGAGCCTTTTCTCAAACCAGTGCTTTAAGGATGGTCTCAAAGAAACATGTGTTTTTTTTTTATTTCTTTGTTTGTTTGTTTAGTTTGTGCTGGTTTGGGGGCTTGAACCCAGAGGATGGATCCTGTCCCAGTACAGTTGTCTTTCGTGCCTAACTTCCCCCAAACCTAGTACTCTATTGCTTGAGCCTAAACTCCACTTCTGGCTTTTTTAGTGTTTAATGACAGATAAGAGTTAGACAGACTGTCCTGCCTGGGTTGTCTGAACTGAGATAGTAATAAATTCAAGTGACTTCAACTGTATGGACTTCTCCTTTGAACCAAGAAATATTAGATGAAGTTTATTATAAAGCTAATATTTGACAATTTTTAAAAGAAGAGAATATGTCCAGCTAAGAAACCATAAAAGAAGGTGCACTGAATCATTTTGGAATTATTTTTCTGCTTGGGAAGATTACTATTGCCTTTGTCGTTCCTTTTGGGGAAACTGAAAGTCATATTTGCACTTTTTTTTTGGTCTTGGGTCTTTAACTCTGATACTGGGCCTTGTCCCTCAGTTCTTCAGCTCAAGTTGAGCACTCTGTCACTTTTGATACAGCATCACTTCTGGGTTTTATGTGGTTAATTAAAGATAAGAGTCTCATGGACTTTCCTGACCAGGCTGGTTTTGAACCACAATCTTGTGGTCTCAACTTTCTGAGTAGTTAGGATTACAGGTGTGAGCCACCAGCATCCGTCTTATACTTGCAATTATGTTTGCTTATTGACACTATGTAGACAAAGAATGGAAATTTGAATCAAATGATGACATTGCAACTTTTCAGAAAAATCGAGGTAGCAATAAATTTATCCTCCTTTTCCATGTTGTTACATTAATGATTCATCTGTTAAGGGACTCTTACATTAGCATCCTCTGCTGTCTGGATTTGTCGACTTAATATCAGAAATTGTTTGTAGCGAAATATAAAACACTGTGATTTTTAGAAAGCAAAGGAGTTCAGGTATGAAAGTACAGCATAGAAGGATATACAACTCATCACACAGAGATTAAGAATTAGACTAATTACTACAATGATAAAGGCAATGAGGAATAAGCCTTGTTGATGACTAGTTCTTTAATAACCAAAAATGGTTCCCTAGAACATTTTGTGGTATAACATAGTTATTATCATTTATTCCTTCCATCTGGAGTTATTCCTTCTCTTCTGTAAAAACTATTAATTAGCCTCTGCCTTTTTGGTGCCATGACTTACCAAAAAGATTCACAAATCTCACTTATAGTACACTTCTAATTGTGATTAGCAGTGACCACTCAAAAGCCTGGAATCTTTGAATTTCCAGAATTAATCTTCACCTGACATCTAAGCACATTCCTGGCATTAATTGCCGTGAATTAATGATTAAAAGTTTTTTTTTTCAAAATAGTATACTAATATAGGGAAAGTACAGGTATCAGCATGGAAGGAGCAATTATATATTCCAAGTATGAATTGTTTATTTTGCATTTACTAACTAAATGTTTGTTGATATTGTTGTTGGTTAAGTCAATTAGACAAATGCCACATCAAGTCTCAATTTACTTAAAGGCACCAACATTTTAGTGTTCATGAATATCACTCATCTTTAGAAAATGACTAGTCACAACAAAGTTTATATTTCAAATTTAAAAAATAAAAATTACACCCAGATTTGATGTGAATATTCTGTTTCCAGAAATACATTTATTCAGCAAACAGGGAAACAAAAAATAAGGGCTTGTCATATAGAAAGAAAGATGTAAAAGCATACTGTCTTTCCTTAAGATGATACATACATGCAAATCGTGTCATTTATTCAAAGATCCTATAAAAATTCATGAGCGGATTTGTCATCAGAAGTGATAGGTAAGCAAAGTAACTGGAAAACTGTATTTGTAAATAGTGCTTTCAATATATGATGACCTTTTCAATAAATAAGCCTATAGATGATGATTTTGTATCTGTAACACACATCCAGTATTCAACATTTTAGACATACTCCCATTCTCTTACCTCAGTTCTTGATTAATATTCTTCTACTTTCATGATGTCAATTGCTACTAAAGTAACAAGGTGGGTTTTATCTTGGTTTCTATATCCAATAAATTTTAGTGTTTTGCAGCGATGTATAAACTCATGGAGTTTTGACTTGGATGTGAAGTTTGAGGATACTCTATTCAGGGTATTAATTGGCCTGAAGCAGCCAGGAACCTATTGTGAATACACAGACACACGGTATACTAAGAATTAGGGAGTTGATCTCGGGGAAAGTTAAAGGTCCAAGCAAGATCTTGAAGCTGAGATAAAGCAATGCAGCAAACATCAATCAACTATCATTACAAGGGAATGGAACTTATCTCTGATGTGTCTGGGTGGCAGCTGTGTGTGTGTGTGTGTGTGTGTGTGTGTGTGTGTGTGTGTGTGTGTATGTGTGTGTGTGTGTGCATGTTTGTGTGTGTGTGTGTGTGTGTGTGTGTGTGTGTGTGTGTGTGTGTGTAGAGAATTTTAGTGTGGCTTCTATGTTTACAGTCCATAGAGCATTACTTGTTAAGGAGAAGGTGCCCTTACCAGAGCTCTGATACCACTGTCATCACTTTTTACTGCAAAAAACACTTGCTTAATCTCTAATTAAAAAGGGAAAAATAAACTAACATCTTACATGATTGTTTTGAAAATTGATTGGCAAATTGAAGGCCAAAGGGAGAAATTGGAGATTAATATAATCCTTTTCCTCTCTTCTGATTATTAAACTGCAATAGCTGTGATTTTCAGGAATTTCCTGTAATATACTTACTGCTGAATTACTAATATGTTTAATAATATGAAACATATGATAGAGAAATAGATCAGGCAGCAAGCACAAAGAACCAGTGATAAGATCGACCTTTTGAGCAGGGTTGCCACATCTTTTATGAATGCAATTCCTTCATATGCATTTCAAATTTTATGGCTTTCCCTGTGTGATTAAAAGGTAAGAAAGTACTGTAGAAACAAAAATTCCTGTTCAGCCAAGTAGAAAGTGCTCATGTTCCCATCCTCATGTTGCAAATTTCCATTTCATAAAGACTCTTTGTTAGAGTGCTTTCATTTAATATACTTCAGCACAGCATCCATCCCTGTTGGAGACATCAAAAAAAGATAATTTTGTTTGAATATTATCTTATGTAAGTTAGTGTGTACGGGCATGATTTGTATAATTACAGAAGTTTGTAATAAATATAAGTAGGGATCATGTCACAAATATAAAATATAATTAAAATCACATAAGACTAGAAGCCACAGAATTTTGTGCATGAAAACATACATTAGATTAGTTGCAGAATTTCTATTTTGAGACAGCCTTTTATTAAAGTATAAAGCACTTTATTAAGGGTTGAAACATTTTATTGAAAAAAATACATTTCTTAGAGATATTTTTGCTTCATATTTTAAGAAGAAAAATGGTCCCAAAGTAATTATTTTTTAAAAATTATTTTCCTGTTTCCATGTGATTAACCTCCAAATTAGAAATCCAGATATTTAATTTAATTTAAATTAACCAAAAATATTTATTGAGTATAAGAACCTTCTGCTCTCTACATTCTTCACACTAACTTTACCAAATATGATGAGTCTGAAATAATCATTCTCTTTGTGACCTGTGTTGCTATTATTTACAATGTGAGCAAAATGTTTAAAAAGTAGTAATTATTTTAGCTTAATTGCTCTGAAGAGACAATAAATGATATAATCAAAGGCTAAAAATGATTAGACTTAAATTTAGAATTTAGGAAATATTTGTGACCACACTGGTTACTGGATCCTTTGCAACAACCTCATGAGATAATTTATATTGATGAAGCAAAAATTCCAGAGGTTAGACATTTACGAATACAAAAAACGTGTCATTCTGAATATGTAGAGCTACATATCAAAAATAGAAATTTTAGCTTTTAAATACCTGAATATATTAATACATTTAATTGCAGGGTAAGTACTTGTTGTGAAAGGAGATAAAATTGCATTTATTTTGAAAGTAAACCTAAGTATTCATTTGAATGAAAGACCATGTTTAAACATCACTCATTCAAGAAACAAGATGTACAGTTAGTTGTTTTTCATGCCAATTATGATGTCTAAAGTAAGTAGATTAGTAAACTTAAATCATTGCTTCATAGGGAAATAGAAATTTAGTTTCCTAAAATTCATGACTATAACTTATTCTCAATTACTAAAAAACTCTTTTGTGTATTTTTCATGGGATCTTATTTGATATATTTTTGTTCATTAAGTTAAATAATTGACCAATAACAATATAAAATATGCATGAACAAAATTTATCTAACACAAGTATTTTATTCCCCAGATATATCAATGGCTCTCTTAAAAAATACTAGGTATTTTGTTAATGGTTATTAATTGTCAGAAGTGGCAATACCATAATATATTTAAAGCATTTGATTATAATCCCTGCCTCTATTTTCTTTTCATTACTTCTTCTTCCAAAGATCTTCTGTATTTCACATAAAGTTTCATCTTTTTATTTGCACATATAATCTAATTTGGGAAAAAAATGAGCTAAACTGCAATTAATTCAAGTTGTATTGTGGATTAACAGGATGAACAAAAACTTGAACATTTTTGTTAACTTCTGAATTGAGCTATCATTATTATTATGTTTAAGTTTAGGATCCCAGACAGAATTAGAATTAGGATTAGTGAAATAGGTTCAATGCAGGATGCAACAATGATACTTAGAAGACCCTATGTTGAAAATTAACTTTACACCATGGGGAACGAGGAGTAAGGGAGGTGAGGTAGTAGGAGAACAACAAAGAAGTGTTTAACAATGCTCAACAAGAAATATACCCATTACCTTACTCGTGTAACTAATTTGACTTTAAAGCATCATTACAATAAAATAAAATTTAAAAAAATAATTAAGATGGGTGTCAGTGGCTCACGCTTGTAATCCTTGCTACGCAGGAGGCTGATGTCTGAGGATCGGAGTTCAAAGCAGCCCAGGGAGGAAAGTCTGTGAGGCTCATATCTCCAATAAACCACTAGAAAACCATAAGTGGCGCTGTGGCTCAAGTGGTAAATCGCTTGCCTCGATCTGAAGAGTGGAGGAAGAGCGCCCAATGCTAGAATTTAGGCCCCATGACTGAAAAAAAAAATAGAAAGATAAAGAAAAAGAAAACCTGACAGGAAATAGAAAAACACTTAAAAATGTAGGCTCAAAATGCAAGTAAAATTTAGACCTACATGTTGAGCAAGAGAATAATAGTGCAATAGAAGCTTGCTATTAACATTATGATTCGGTTATATGTAGGTTTAGGATTAGGCAAGGTGTTCCAGTTAGATTTGGGGTTAGCATGAGAAAAAGATGTAAGATATAAAAAGATGTAAAACAGTAACATATTTTAAGAAGAATGAATGGCATCAAGGTTAGAATGAATGAAAACCAGTGTCTGTGTTACTTTGAACATTCAGACATAATTTGGCTTAAAGGGTGAATTACATTTTTTTCTCTTTAGGTTTAGGGGAGGATACGCTTTAGTGTAAAATTTAGTTTTCCAATAAGAAGTAGAAGCAAAAAAAAAATGTGTGATTGAATAGAATGTAGACAATTTTCCTTACAGTAACTATTTGGTGTTAAATTAGATTGTGATTAGGATTAGGTTTCTGGTTAAAGGGGGTTGAGAATAGGATAAAGAAATTGGTTAAACTAGTTTCTCATGCCTATTATCCTAGCTAATCAAGAAGCTGTTTTCTGAGGATTGCAGTTCAAAGCTTGCCGGGGCAGAAAGTCCATGAGACTTTTATCTCCAATTAACCACCAGAAAACTCAAAAGTGGTGCTGTGGCTCAAGTGGTAAAGTGCACACCTAGAGCTAAAAAACTCAGGGATCATGACCTAGAGCTCAGGGATCATGCCCAGGCCCAGAGTTCAAACCCCATGTTTGACAAAAAGAAAAAGAAAACAAATGTTTTAAATGTTAAGTAAATCTGAACTTATTTTA
Organism: Dipodomys spectabilis; assembly: GCF_019054845.1. Lineage (NCBI taxonomy): Eukaryota > Metazoa > Chordata > Mammalia > Rodentia > Heteromyidae > Dipodomys > Dipodomys spectabilis. The sequence continues at coordinate 3,340,468 of NW_024870691.1, forward strand.
GGTTCTAGGAATTCAGGAAAAGCTTGGATAGTGGAAGTACAATGTATTTCATAATATCAGGATTTGAGATCAATGGATATAATGATTCCTGTTAAGGAACAAGATAGATTCAGAGTTAAGAGTGATAAAATCTATAGCGTTTAGGAAAACCTTCAATTTATTTCAAGAATTACAGGTGGAATTTCAGTAAGGATGACACAAAACAACCATTTTTCATAAATTTTAGAAGTAAGATAACATTAGTGTCAAGGATATGGTTAGGATTCTAGACATGATTGGGATTAGAGTGAAGGAGAAAATATGAGAGTCAAATTGAAGGTAAATTTTAGAATAAGCCTGTCAGGAATTAGCATGAATGTGAACTAGAGTATTGATATTAATATTAAAATCTACTTGCAATTAGGGTTATGGTTATTCTCAATGTTCCAGTTAAGATTAAGTTTAGGGTTAGAAAATGACTAAGATATTGGAAAAAAATGGAAACCTATTTTTGGAAGGCTTATTTGAATCAAGTTAGGATGAGTGAAAACTAGTGTACTTGTGTTAGTGTTAGTATTGACATATAATTTGGATTAACATTAGGGTCAGTATTTTGTTCTGATTGTGAATAGTGTTATGAATAGGAAAGTTTTAATATAATATTCAGTTTTCACTAACATGTGGAAGCAAAAATATGAGATTGAACAGTAACTAGAGCATTATCATTATATTTATTTCTCAGTGATCATTCTCGTAATGATTAATGAGCGTTTTCCAGCCAGGTTTAGGTTGAGAGTTAGAGTTAATTAATGGAATAGATGGTAAGTAAATCTGAAATTGTTTTAGGGCACAGGGGTTCAGGAAAAGGTAGGATCATTGGAAACTACAGTATTTTTCCTGATAAGAGAATGTGAGGACAAATAATATAAAGGTTCATGTTAGGGAACAAGATAACATCAGAGGAAGAGTCAGAAAATTTATGGGAATTAGGGCAAACTGAAACTCATTTCCAGAGTGCAAACTGGAGTATTCATTAGAATGAATAAAAACAGAGTATTTTTCTTAAACATTAGAATTGGACTATCATTAGGGTGAAAGTTAGGTTTCAGTTCCAGCTGGAGTTAGTGTTAGCATTAGGGAAATGGAAAGTTTAGGGTCAAACTGAAAGTAAATCTTCGAATAACAAGCCTAGTTAGAATTAGGATGAATGTGAAGTAAGAAACTGCTAATAATTATTAAGATTAGGGTATGGTTAGTGTGAGGGTTAGCCTCAATATTCCAGTTAGGGCTAGGGTTACAAAAATGGCAAGATAATGAGAAAAACTACAAACTATTTGAGAGATGAGTTGAATCAAAGTTAGGATGAATAAAAACTAATGTATTTGTATGGCTTTTAGAATCCAGAGGCTATTAGTTCTAGGGCTAGGGTTGCTTGTCTAGTTCAGGTTAGACTTAGGATTAGGGAAGGGTAAGCTTTAAGGTAAAACTGAGTTTTCTGCTAACACTTTCAAGTAAAATAAGTTTGAAATTTAACAAATACTCCAGAGTTTTCCTAAGTTTCCTATTCAGGGTTCAATAGGGTTAAATTTAGAGTTAGGTCTCTAGTAAGGTTTAGATATATAGTTAGGGTTAGGAACTAGAGTAGATTTTAAGTAAACCTGCAACTTCTTTTTGGAGACAGAGGAGTTCAGAAAAAGTTAAGATCAGTGGAAACTATGGTAGTTTTCATGATATGAAGATTTGAGCTTAATGATTCATAATAGGGAACGATTTCAGAGTCCAAGTTAGGGAATCTGTAGGATTTGTAGCAAAGTGCAAATAAATCATTTCAAAGACAATGAGAATCTGTTAGGATATATTTTCCATTAATTTTAGGATTGGGTTACTATTATCATCAAGGTTGCTCTTAGGGTTCTGTCCAAGATTTGAGTTAGGATTAGGGAAATGGAAGATTGAGAACTTGAGTGACTGACTTCCTTGTGTATGTATATGCACAATTCTAAGGCTTGAACACAAGGATTGGGTTCTGCCCCTGAGCTTTTTGCTGTAGTGTAGCATTTTACCACTTGAGCCGTGAGTCCACTCCAGCTTTCTTTGGCAGTGAATTGGAGATGAGCGTCTCACAGACGTTCCTATCTAAGCTGACATTGAACTGAGATCCCCAGATCTCTGCTTTCTGATTAAAGGTAGGATTAAAGATACCAGAGCCCAGGAAAGTGCCTGAATTTTACTGATTGTTTGTACTTTTGTTCGAGATTGAGACTTGAATTCAATATCTGACAGCTTTGCTCACTAAGTAGCACTCTGTCACTTGAGCCATATCTCCAAAAATGATTATTTTAAATAGGTGAAAATCATTAAATTTTCTTCAGTGATATGTATCATTAGTATTGTTTTAAAACTTATCCTAACAAAAAAGACTTATAGACCCGGGAGTTCATCTGACCAAATTCTCCTTCTTTGCTTCTAATTGCATAACAGTTTAGGGACATGATTTTTTAATTATTATTTTAAGTAGCATAGGAATTATCATTAAACAGATCATTTTATGCCTACAATATACCTAGATCAATGCCAACCCTTTCAATATTCTCATCCACCCCTCATCTATGCACTTCTTCCTTCACTCTTCTTAATATTGTAGGATATTTATGGATTCCTCTCTGCATTTTCCCCCTTTTCTCCTGTTCATTCTTCTACCTTTTAAACCTTCATGCCTCTTTTGACTACCCACTACCATATGATCCAACAACTCTACTCCTGGTCATTTACCCGAAAGATTACAAACCAGGATATAGTAAAGGTTTCAGCGCAACCATTCTTATTGAATCTGCCCAGATAACCCTCAAGAGAAAAATTAATCAAAAAATGTAATACACACACACACACACACACAAACACACACACACAAACACAAACACACACACACATACAAGAAATTCTACTTAACCATCAGAAAGAATATTTTTAACATTTGTATCTCTCATTTCTCAATTCATCTCCCTGGTATCCCACTGTCATCGTATGGTCCTTGTACTGCAGTCACAGAAATATGCAAACTGTTGTAAAAGATTTTCAGGGTTATGGGCTAGCCATAATTTCCTGAATATGAGTTCTCTGCTCATTCTCTTTTTCTATTCATGCATTTGAGTAGTGATTATACAGATTCATTTGTACCGTTGGCTACACGGAAAAGAGATGAACCATTTGTATGTATATATATACATACATATATACATACATACATAGATATACATACTTACATGGACATATGCACACATATGGATATATATTAAATACTTGAGTACATTTTATGTTTTCAAGAATTATAGAGCTAACAAAAATCACATGCATTTTCCTTTTCAATTTTTTCAAAACCTAAATAACTTTGTCTCTTTTGAATAGCTAATTTTAAAGAGAATGTCACCATCTCGGATCTCTCAGTCGCCTTGAAATTAGATGTTCAAATAGGATAAAGTTATTTAGGCTTTTTGGTGGAAGGGTTCTATTCAGGGATTTTCTGCTTGCTAGACACGACTCTGGTTGTATAGCATCAAGAAGCTCAACTACTTTTACCATACTTCTAGTCCATTTAATTACTTGAGGTCTTGAACTTTTTGTCTGGGTCTGATCTTAGATTGACTGAGACTTTGCTACCTATCCCTCCCACATAATTAGCTAGGATTACAGATGTGAACCACTATGGAAAGCTCATTTGTTGAGATGGCTATCTTGGCATTTTTTTCTCTGGCCTGGCCTCAGACCATGATCCTTGTCATCTCTGCTTCCCAATCAGCAGTTATTATAAATGTGGGCTACTATACTTGGTGTACATGACACCTTCTGTTTTATAAAAGGGGTTTTTACTGTAAAATATAGTATAGAGGGGTTATAGTTACATGAGCAAGGTAATGAGTAAATTTTCTATCAAGCATTGTTACCTCCTCCTTTGTTTTCCCCTACCCTTTCTTCCCTCCCACCTCCACAACTACACTCCCCCTCTCCTCCCTTCCCTGCTTCCCCACCCATATTGTAAAGTTTCTTTTTCAACATAGTGTCTTGTGCATCTCATTGTTACAACGGGTCAGCCTGCCCTATTTAAACATTTGTTTTTTCCCTTCCCCTCCCCAAGCTAGAGAAGGGTGTATACAAGATGCAGGGCACCAACATTAAATACAGTTTAAACAGGGGTTAAACCATGGGGGGAGGAACATAAAAAGAAAAAAAACCATGGTAGACTATAAACCCTATCTTGGGGTTTATTTCGCTTAACATCATCTTATCTGGTTGTATGTACATAGCTTTTGAACTTGTATGCTTGTCTGAGACATATAATAGTTATTGCACGTAAGGGAAACCATAGGACCTATGTTTCTTTGGGTTTGGCTTACTTCACTTGATATAATTTTTCCAAGACTCCAGTTAGAGCTCCCCTATGATCCAGTAATCCCATTTTTGGCATTTGCCCAAATGTTCAAAAAGAAGACCATATTAAGCTAACAGCACAACTATGTTTATTGCAACATTATTTACCATAGCTATGATATGGAACCAACCCAGATGCCCCTCAGTAGATGAATGGATCAAGAAAATGTGATACACACACACACACACAAACACACACACACACACACCATGGAATTCTATGCCTCCGTCAGAGAGAATGATATCGCCCCATTTGCTAGGAAATGGAAAGACGCGGAAACAATTTTATTAAGTGAAATAAACGAGGCTCAAATAACCATTGGTCCCATGGTTAACCTCACTTGCAGTAAGTGGTACATGATACCATATAACATTATAAGAGAATGTTATGTGAAATGAACCCCAAGATAGGGACACAAATCTTTTTTTTATTCCATGAGATTCTTATCTCTATATTATCCCCCAAATAAAATTCGAAGGAGAGCTGTGGTTCAAATACAGAGCACCATGCTTGAGGGAAAAAGCTTATGTGAGAAGGTAAGGTATTGAGTTTAAACCATAATATCAGCACTAAAAAAAGTGATTTGTTTTCCTTGAGGTTTTTATATTGCTCAGAATATAATCAACGTTGTATTTATGTTCAGCATTACTATTAAAATTGTTATACTTATTGATATTATTATTTATTTTCTTAAATTTTACTTACACATTAATATCCAATAATGATAAGAGATGATTACTGTTTCACAAGTTTTTATGGCAGTTGATGAGAGGTGCATACAAGGAATTTAGACTGAAAATAGATGTTTGAAAGCTCTTCACATAAATAAATGATGGCTGAAGAAGCTGTGGACATTGATGAAATAAAATAAAGAAACCAGCAAGGAAAGAAAAGGTATGATTCTGGAAAGCACACAATTTTGGAAAAAACACAAGGAAAATATGTAGTTTTTGGTAAGATCTTTGTAACCCACTTACACATTTGATTCCTTATTTCTAGTGGAATGCATTTCAGTTAGCCTTATTTTACAAAGTTAAACATGATTGAATTTAATATTAACTGGCCTCTGTCTCAGGTAAGCAATAAGCCAGGTGCCAGGGGCTCATGTCTATAATTCTAGCTACTCAGAGGGCTCAGATCTCTAGATCTAGTTCAAAGCCAGGATGGAGAGGAAAGTTGGTGAGACATTTCTGTTCAACTAACCACGAGAACACTGGAAGAGGCACTGTGGCTCAAAGTGGCAACCCAATCGTGAGTAGTAAATCTCAGAGACAGAACCCACGCCCTGAGTTCAAGCTCTCTGAAATTATTTTTAAAATACTTGTTATCAGGATTTCTTTAACTTGTCTAGAAGAATGTTTTAAACTTAGGGTTTTTTATTTCATGTTATCAGCATTGATTTTTAAGATGTGCAGAGGAAAATTATTTATAGTCAGAAATGTTTTGTATTGCTTTGTACTACACATTGCCTCTACACACAGAGATCAGCTGGAAAGCAGATGGCCAAATCCTGGCTGTTGGCAATGAAGATGGATATGTATTTCTTTTAGCAAAGAAAAAACTTATGAATTGGTAGCCTTTATATATAACACCTTAATAGTAACAACAACATTATTATTATTACTATTATTATATTTTGTCAGTTGTGGGGCTTGAACTCTAGGTCTGGGCATTGTCCCTCAACTCTTCAGCTCAAGACTAGCACTCTACCACTTGAGCAACAGTGCCACTTCACATTTTCTGAACTTTTAGTTGGATATAAAGATCTCACACACTTTTCTGCCCTGGATGGATTTGAACAGTTCTCAGTCTCCTTAGTCTCTAGGCCCAGCAATAAAATTATTTTGAAAAAGAAAAACCCCACGATTGTATACTTAAAAAAATCACAATCTGGCAAGTGTATCTATAACATTGTTGTATCAAGTAACCATAGGCAGCACTCATTTTTACATCTCACTGTGTACTTTCTAATGCCAGATAATATTTCATTAATTTATTTTAATTTTTCCTAACAAAGTTCACTATGAATTCCCAACAGCACAATTTTCTAGAGAGTATAAAAATTCTTCAACATATTTATTTCAACGAACAGCAATTTGCACTTGGTTTTTTTTTAATTTTGCCAGAGCTGGGGCTTGAAATCAGGGTCTGTGCACTCTCCCTGAACTTCTTTTGCTCAAGACTAGCACACTATCAATTGAGTCACAGCACCACTTCCAGTTTTTCTGCTTACGTCATACTTAGGAATCAAATCAAGTGCTTCTTGCATGTATGGCCAGCACTCTACCAGTAAACACATTCCCAGTCATTGGTTCTTTTGTTGTTGTTGTTGTTGTTTTAAGATAGCATTTACCTATATGTCCATCTGAAGGCTTAAAACTTAGGCTGGCCTACAAACATTGACTACCATATTCAGCTCATGATTCTTTGTGAGTGAATACTCTTTTCAGATATAGGAAGAGTTAGTCTGTATTTCTTTGACTAGATGGATTTTGCATTCAGCAATTTTAATCACATTTCTTGTCCTGGTATTTTTCCCCTTCTAGATCAATAGAAATATTTCAGGTTCTGAACTTGTAGCTGATCCCTACCATTCAACAACATCACATTCTTGTGAATAGCACAAGAATGGCCTCATGAGCATAGCAGCCAGCTGAAGTTCAGCTATCTGATGGCCTTGGGCTCCAACAATATAATCATTTCTGTGCACAGAAACTGAAAACTGTCATAGGTAATTTTGATTTATTCCATTCTGTTCTCAGCTACTTGCCATCCTCAGCTTTGTATGTTTTAAATTCTGTTAAATTTTAATTACTATTTCCAGCCATTCTCAAAAGTAACATATATGTCTTACTTGAAAACTCATTAAAACATGAAAAAATGTTAACATAGTTGCTTTCCACCAGTGGCTCATATTTTAAAACCTAGCTATTTTAGAGGTCAAAAACTGAGGATTCGGGTTTAAAGCAGCCCATGCAGTAAATCCGAGATATTTCTCCAATTAAGAAAACAAAATTCACTTGGAGTTGATTCTGGTGCAGGGTGATATATAAGGATCTAGCTTTAGTTTTCTACAAGTAGTTAACCAATGTTGCCAGCACCATTTACTGAAGAGACTGTCTTTCTTGCATTCTATTTTTTAGCTCCCTTATGGAAGATTAGATGGCTGTAGATGTGTAGGTTCATTTCTGGGTTTTCAATTCTATTCCATTGGTCCTGAGGTCTGTTCTTATGCCAGTACCAAGCTGTTTTGATTACTATGGCTTTATAGTAGAGTTTGAAATTTGGTATTGATATTCCTCCAGCAGTGTTCTTTCCATTGAGGAGTGTTTTTGCTACTTGGGGTCTTTTATTGTTCCATATGAATTTTTGGATTGCCTCTTCTATTTCCTTGAAGAATGAGGGTGGAATTTTGATGGGTATCGCTTTGAATTTGTAAGTAGCCTTGGGAAGTATTGCCATTTTCACGATGTTAATCTTTCCAATCCAGGAGCATGGGAGTTTTTGCCATTTTCTAAGTTCCGTTTTGATTTCCTTTTTCAAGTTTTTAAAGTTTTCATCATAGAGGTCCTTCACTTCTTTGGTTAAGTTAATTCCTAGGTATTTTATTTTTTGTGGGGCTATTACAAATGGAGATGCTTTCCTAATTTCAGCCACACTTTTCTCATTGTTGGCATACAGAAAAGCCATTGACTTTGGGGGGATAATTTTATACCCTGCTACTTTGCCAAAGTTTTGAATCAGCTTGAGTAATTTGGGAGTGGAGTCTATGGGATTCTTTAAACACAAGTCAAAGCTTACACTCTGAAAACATTAGAGGATGGAATAGGAGAAACCCTAGTTTTCCTTGGCTAAGGCTGAAATTTTCTGAATAGAGACACAGAAACACAAAAAAATCAAGGAAAGTTTGGACAAATGGGATTGCATGAATTTGCAGAGCTTCTTTATGGCAAAGGACATAGCTATCAAGATCAACAGAAAGTGTACGGATTGGGAGAAGATCTTCACTAGCCATACAACAGACAAGGGTCTCATATCTAAAATATAATTGGAACTCAAAAAATTAAATCCCCCAACAACAAATCCTCAAAGAAACAATTGCCCAATAAATAAGTGGCCTAAAGACTTAAAGAGAAACTTCTCTGAAGAAGAAATGGTGGCAAATAGACACATGAAGAAATGCTCAGCCTCCCTAGAGGTTGTATAAAAGAAATGCAAATCAAGCCACCATTGAGATACCACCTCACCCCAGTTAGAATGGTAAAAATCAAGAACTCTAATAACAACAGACGCTGTAGGGGATGTGGACAGAAGGGAACCTTACTTCATTGTTGGTGGGAATGTAAACTTGTTCAACCACTTTGGAAAGCAGTATGGAGGTTCCTCAAAAGACTTCACATATTGCTCCCCTATGACCCAGCATTCCCACTTTTGGGCATTTACCCAAATGTTTACAAAGAAGACCACACTAATGCTACCAGCACAACTATGTTTATTGCAGCAGTATTTACCATAGCTAAGATATGGAACCAACCCAGATGCCCCTCAGTAGATGAATGGAACAAGAATATGTGGTCTATATACACAATGGAATTCTATGCCTCCATCAGAAAGAATGACATTGCCCCATTTGTTAGGAAATGGAAAGGCTTGGAAAACATTATATTAAGTGAAGTAAGCCAAGCCCAAAGAAACAGAGGTCCCATGGTTTCCCTTATTTCCAATATCTATTATATGTATGAGTCAAGTAGAAAAGGTCAAATAATGTGATGTTAGGAAAATGAACCTTAAGATATGTACTTAAATGTGATTTTTTCTTTCATGCATTTGTTTCTAACGCATTTACATGATTATTTCTTTGTTGTTTTTTATGTCCATCCCCCACAGTATAACCCCTGCTTCACTGTATTTGATGTCAGTATATCTTGTGGAGGGGAAGGGATAAAACAAGTCGTTTAAATAAGGATACAGGTGGACCCGTTGCAACAATGGGAAATACAAGTTTTATGTTGAAAACGAACTTTACAACTTCGGTGGGGTGTTTAGGATTGGGTGGGGGTTAGGGGGAGGCTGAGAAGGGATGTGAAGGGTAAACAAATAGGAGGCTGCAATGCTTGATAAGAAATGTGCTTATTATCTTGCCCATGTAATTGTAACCCCTCTGTACTGTATGTTCACAATAAAAAAGTAATGTAAAAAAAAAAAAAGAAACCAAAATCCAGAATCAGAGATGTGGCTCACGTTGTATAGTGTCACCTTTGAGCAAAAAGACCAAGCAAGAATAATAGGCCTAATTCTATCTCCATTATTTACTCATGGAAAACACACAGACTCAGACACAGACACAGACTCAGACACAGACACAGACACAGACACAGACACACACACACACACACACACACACACATACACACACACACACACACACACACACACACAATCTACGTTTTCCTATACTCCCCCTCCTGAGCAGTATACAATGCCATTAACTTAATGTATGTTTTCTCCAAATTATTATGGTAGGGATTTAACTATGTTTGTATTTATGATAATGTTTGTTTTGTACTTTTTGATTTACAATTTTGTGTACTTATGTGTGAGAACAGTGTTTTGTGAAGACTAAATAGAAATCAATGTGTCAGTAAATAAGTAGGTGACAGGTAGACTGAAAGATGCAGATTGAAGCACTTGAAATTTTATTTCTCTAAGTTTAAATATATATGCATATGTATGTATTTAAAATTTCTGCCACGATTTTATTTCTATTAACAATGGTCTATTTGTTACATTATATAAATTTAACATATTGTATGTTTCATCGTAGATTATTTATAGAATTTCTTTCCTTTGGAGACCAGGTTTTGCAGTGTAGACCAGGCTTTCCTCATCTGCTTATTCTCCTGTGTCAGGTTCCTAATTATTGGCTGGTATTACCATATGGTAAGATAGTACCACGCCCAGTTATATTATTTACATTTTGTGCAGTATAATATTACTGTGAGCAGCTTTAAGCCAAATATCTTCATGAGTATGAATGAATTTCTTGCAAATATGTTATAAATAGAGTTGCTGAGTGAAGCCAATTATAGTAGGCCTGCCTGTACTCCCAGTACCCAGGAGGATTGTAAGTTTAGGAGCAGCCTGTGCTACACAGGAAGTCCCTTTTAAAACAAAAAAAATCAGGTGAGCTTGGAAGAGGGAATATATTGTTAAGCGGGGGGTAGGAACACACAAAATTTAGTGTGTGTGTGTGTGTGTGTGTGTGTGTGTGTGTGTGTGTGTGTGTGTGCTTGTGCTGGTCCTAGGGCTTGAACTCAGGGCCTGGGCAATGTTTCTGAGGCTTATGATCCAGTCTAGCACTCTACCACTTGAACCAAACTCCACCTCAAGCTTTTTTAGAGATCATTAGAGATGAGTCTGATCCAGTTTCCTGTCCAGACTTAAAACCTTGATCCTCTTTTCTCATCCTCTTTTATAAGTATGATTACAGGCATGTTGTATTACTGTTAAGTAACATAGTAAACATCATGCCAGTTTATACTCCTTCCAGCAGTGTTTGAGTGTTGCACACACACCTAAGATAAAACCCACTCCATGTTTGATGACAACCAGGTCTCATAATCCCATAAGATATGTATTGTTGTGCTCACTTTACCTGTAAAGAATTTGAGATCCAGAGAGTTCATTAATTTTGAGTCCCCATCTAGTATACAGTGGAGAATGTATTCAAGCCCAACTAGTTCTGTTTATTTCAGAAAACATGGAGTCATCATGTGGTCTAGTAAACACGTGTTCTATTGAGTACTGCTCTTTGCAAGTACAGTTCTGTGCCTGACAGATTATCTTTCTCTTTCTTTAGCTGCACCCCCTTTCATAAGCTCTGGAAAGCACAAGTGAGGAGAAGAGCCATGTTTGAAGGAGAAATTTATAAGGGGTTTGACCTTGGTATCACATACATATTAGTCTGACTTCCCATTTGAGTTATGACTCCAGCACTAAATTTCTGTTTTTTCTTTTGTATTGTTATTATAAATGTGAATTACACAGAGGTTGCAGTCATATAAGTCAGGTATGGATATATTTCTTTTTGAAATGTCAGTCCTTCCCTTGCTCTATCAATTTTTCTCACTAGTTTGGTTTTTTTAACTTCCTTCTTCTTCTTCATCATCTTCTTCTATTATCATTATTATCATTATTATTATTATTATTATTATTATTATGCTGTAAAGGGTTTAGTTACAATCTTGTGGTAATGATTATTTTTTTGTTTTAGTCCGTAATAAAGCTTGAATCCAGGGCCTGGACTGTCTCTCTGAGTTCTTTTGCTGAATAATGGCACTCAAATTGAGCCATAGCTCTAATTCACTGAATGCATTTCTTTTGGACAATGTTAACCTTTCACTTTATCTTTTTCCGTTTTCCCGTCCTTCCAAAAAAACAAATTACATAGGTCATTTTCAACATAGTACCAATTGAATACCAGTGTTACACATATTCATTCCTTGTCCCTCCTTTTCTATGACCCCTTTAACTTCTGAAAGAGAGATAAATGTAAAAAAAATGACAAAAATGAAAGAAAATAAATATCTTGTTTCTTTTTCCTGGTCACTGGTTATTTTTGAGAGAGAGAGAGAGAGAGAGAGAGAGAGAGAGAGAGAGAGAGAGAGTGTGTGTGTGTGTGTGTGTGTGTGTGTGTGTGAATACTGGAGCTTGAATTCAGGGAGCTGACCTTTAGCTTTTGTAATCAAGGGTAAGAGTCTACTACTTGAACCAAACTTCCATGTCTTGATTTTAAATGGTTAATCAGAGATCAAAGTTTCACTGGTTTTTCCTAACTAGTCTAACTTCAATTCACTTTCCTCAGATCTCAGATTTCTAAATAGCTAGAGTTACAGGTGTGAGCCACCGGTGGTGATTGGCCTACCTTCTTTTTGTTATGTAGTTGAAATGTAAAAGATAGTTGCAACCATAATAAAAAAGGAAATCAATTTAACTTTCCCAGATTCATTAACTTTTAATATTTTGTCACATTTGATACATACAGAAAAACATTTTTTGTAAATGCTCCTGCAATTTGGTTTTCATATCGGTATTTTCCTCATGATGAACTTGATTTTATAGCTTTTTACTTACTAAATATTGATGAGAATATGTTCAGAGGGCATTGATGACATTTTGTTGGCTTTCATACGGAAATGTTGCAAGCTAACACTTGATAAATTTGTGTGCAAGACCCCGATGATATATCCACATTCTTAGCCAGAAGACAGTAGTGCCTGTTACAAATCATCTAGATCTGACAAAACCCTGACTCAGGCCTTGTTACCACCTTCATGAATGTCCTCTTAGTGTGCAATCCTGACTCTCCAGTGACCATGACAGAGCCCTGCTGCACGTTCTCATGACACAGCCAAGGTCAACAGTCAGGCGTGGCACCTACAGTGTGATGGGAGACTGGTGACTGTTTCCTTGGATGGAATGACACAGGAAATGTTAGGTCCTTAAGCTGTCATCAGTCCCGAGGGCTCCTCATGAGCATTTGATCCTAAGATTTAAGGAGACATCAAACTCTCTCTTTCTTGTGCAAGTTGTTGCCCTGTCTTCTGGGGCTGTCATCTTCTGTGGAAAGATATGATCTGAGCTCTATAAGTCATTTTGCTTATTCCTAGGCACTTAGTGTAAGTATGGCATTTATACTTAGACAAAAAGAAATGTAGTGATAAAAAATAGGAGACAACATTTTTCCTCGTCTATTTATTACTCAAATATGTTTTCAGATTCTACCAATAATTCTTATTAGTAAGAAGCACTATCTCAAAAATAATCAGTTACCAGGAAACAGAAACAAGATGATATTTATTTGATTTCATTTTTGTCATTTTTTTACATTTATCTCTCTTTCAGAAGTTAAAGGGGTCATGGAAAAGGAGGGACAAAGAATGAACATGTACAACACTGAAACTTTGATCTCCAATTAACCATTCAAAATCAAGACATGGTGCCGCAGACCGGGCTCTGTCGGGACGATGGAGGACACCTAGGGGAGGAACCTAGAATAGGATGGGGAGATGGCAAACAGACAACTCACACACAAGAGGAGTGGATGCTGAGTGTGATTTAATGCAGAGGATAACAAACTTTTATAGCAAAAGTCTTCATGAGAAAGGGCAAAAGGTTACACAATCTTGCTGCATGGCTTCATTTTTGGGTAGTCACCAGCTGGTCACCTGATAGGCACTTGTTTCCGGCTTATCTCTAATAAATACAATGATTACAATGTTTGTCACCAATTAACCATTACCTATCTTTATAGAGGCCTTAACTTTCCCATAAGATCTTTCCTGTTTCTTCTTTAATAGTAAACCTCAAGGAGACCTAGATCTAGCAAGTCTCTTAGTAAATAAAAGAGAGTAGCAGGAAATTCTTTCTCCTAAATAGTTATCTCAGCAATTGCCATACATTCTTTCTGCTCTAGCTGAGCCTACAGCTTCTTGTAAGTCCCTTACAAACAATTCCTTCTGCTGAAGTGACTTCGTGAAACCCCCAATACTTTTATATTTACTTATAACTTGTCTACTAGCCTCCATAAAAGCGGTTTCAGGGTAGCACTTAACTCTGGTGAGTTAGTCATATTTTTTAAGATACTCATCAGATATTGGAGTCGTCAACACTCTTAAGAAAGAGCTTTGAATAAAGGAACGTTGACAATGAGTACGTACAAAGAGCAGTAGAAGCAGTAAAAGATGAATAGGCACTCTTATGAGGAAAAGAAAGGCAGAAACACATCTTTCCAAGGGGTTTGCCAGCCTTTCCAGGAGTAGGCCTCTTAGAAGCCCTATTCTCCGAGGTAGACTTCGGTGAAGTCCCAAAACTCGGAGATAGGTTTCTGTAAACCCCCATTCTCTGAGGTAGACTTTGGTGAAGTCCCAATACTCAGAAATAGGTCTCTAAAGCCCCTTTCTCAGGTCTGAAAGATGGTTTCCCATGCTAAGCAGACTCCACTGGAGTAGGCGTGGCATTTGCCCCTTTTTTATTTTTTAGATGTGCCAGAGAAATTTCTTCTCGTATAGAGGAGATGGAGTGGAAGACTAGTTTGAAGAGGACTGGAAAGACAACAAGAATACATATAACAATTAGTGTTATGACTCCAAATGTAACCAAGTAGTGCCACCAATCTAAAGGATTAAGACTTTTTAATCCTTTCTGTAAGTCTTCTGCCAAAGAATTTATCCCTGCAGTTTCCAAATGAGCTTGACTAAGGGCTGAAATGTCTTCCTGTAGCTGTCCTATATCATGAGTTAAGCTATTGTCCTTCCAGATTCCTTGTAGATGCACTTTGATAGCTTCCCAATCTAAGCTGTCATTATAAGGCAATGGGGTAACACAAATACATTTAAATGACTGATGACATCTAGTGGTCAGCTGGATTTTAAGATTATTAACTTCAGTCCCTAACTTTAAGACTACTTCCTCCAAAGCCTCTAGTTTGCTGTCTAACTTTTGATCAATGATTTGATGCTCTGTTAATGCTAGAGAAACATTCTTATTTAACTCATTAACAAAATGCACCGTGTGCACTTGTTGTATTAGTGCAGTGGTGGATACAGCAAGCGAGGTTACTAATGCTATAAGGGAAGCAATTCCAAAGATCAATGTTGCAACAAATCTTTTTGGTCGTATTAATTCATACAAAACACGAAGTGTTTGCAAAGCAGAATTATCAAACCAAGGATCATTATGCAAATTTACAGGAAGCATTACATATTCAGGTCTTTTTACAATAATTACTACTGAAAATTCTTTATCTATGGAAGCATCAACACAGTTGGTCAACCGACAAGAGTAACATTGAATTAAAAAGGAATTCCCTACTTGTGTAATATTAATTCTTTTATCACTTCCAATTAAAGCTGCATATGGATAAGACAAACAAGCTCTTAATGCAATTGATTCTGGTAGGTTAGCTTTGGGCTTTTTTAGCAATATCATATTTGCAGCTGCAGCAAATCTAAACAAATTTTTATGGGTAACGGTGGTTCCATAATGACTAGATTTAGCAACCCACATTGGGGTGACAAACCCAGGCGTGAACCAACGCCTTACCGGTTCCGGGCCAACCGGAGCTTTATAGCTTGTGAATTTTACTTTCTCATTTTCTTTTAAATATTTCTTATAGTCATAAGTTGGGTTGGCAATGGAAAAATCAAATACCAAATCTGTAGTACCCCTAGGCCAATGTACAGAGGCAGAATGTGGAAATCCACAATCCAACCATGTTGGAAGTTCATTTTCTGTTTTGCTGTCCCAAAATTGATCTTTATCCCGGTAAGCTGTTAAACAATTTGGAAAAGGCATGCTAACATTGTTATCTTTGTCAAAGGTCTCATTGTAATTAAAATACCCAAGTATTTGAAAACTCAATTCCCACATCACCCTCTTACTGCTAGAAGCAGTGTTAGTCTTATCAGGTGCATCAGCATAAAGGGTCCTGTATTGAACAGGCAAGCATGCAAAGGGAGCACGGCCTTTTAAAGCCAAGCATATAGGGGTGACATCAGATCTTCCCTCATAATCTAGATACGTGGAGATCATAGGCTTTTCTGACCCCACTGGAATGCCCCCTAGTATAGAGGTATCATTCATTAGTACTTTTATGTTAGATGGGTGAGTCCAACCCACGGGGTGAAGCAAAGGTGGATCAGGAAAATACTCCCAATACATTGTACAAAAAGCGTACTTCACCTGTAAAGAAACAAGGGAGAAGGATTGGGATTGGGGGGGAGGGGGGAGGCTGGGAAGGGATGTGAAGGGTAAACAAAGGAGGAGGCTGCAATGCTTGGTAAGAAATGTACACATTATCCTGCCCATGTAACTGTAACTCCTCTGTACAGTATGTTCACAAATAAAATTAAATTAAATTAAAAAAAAAAAAAGAAACAAGGGCAAGCATGGCTAAAAACATGTTTTCCGGATTGGGTTGATTTCTGGTGATCTCAACAGTGTGTCGAGCTTCCTCGCACAACTTCTTGATCTGTTCCCACGTAGGTGGTGCAGCGATTTTTGTAGAATCAGCCTGCGGTGGTGATAGAGAGAATGTCTTCATCTTCTGCACCAGTTTTCTCTCCCGATGTATTTTCACTTTCTTCCTGGCTCTTTTTTGGGACCAAGAAAGGCCTGATGAGTCTGTCTGGGACCCAAATGGGGGATTCTGCATCCTGTGGGAAAACACAAGCATAGCCTCTCCCAGATGTTAACAGGATGTCTGGACCACGCCAGGTTCCAGTGAGTAGATCCTTCCATTTTACTAAAGGAAAGTTGTAGTTTTTTCCATGCCCCAATGTCTCATCATCGGGGTTATTCCTTGCTCATCAGCATTGAAATGATTAAGGACCAGCAAAGCATGATTAAGAGTGTAATGGGGGGAGTATTGCTTCCCTCCTCCCTGTCTAATTCTTGTCAATTGGTTTTCTAAGGTCTGATGAGCCCGTTCTATTATTGCTTGGCCTTGTGGATTATACGGATTCCCTGTTTTGTGCACGATTTTCCATTGTGCACAAAATTTAGCAAAAGCTTTGGAGGTGTATGCTGGTCCATTGTCTGTTTTTATTTCCTTGGGAATTCCTAGGTCCACAAAGGCATTAATCAAATGTTGAATAACATCTTTCACAGCCTGTCCAGAATGGGCTGTAGCAACCATGGCATGAGAATAAGTTTCTATAGTAACATGGACAAAGGAGATTTTCCCAAATTCTGTTACATGGGTAACATCCATTTGCCACAACACTCTAGGCTTTAAGCCTCTAGGATTAACTCCCATTTTTTGTGGATGAAAAACTTCTGGGCATGCCTCACATTCCCTGATAATTTGTCTTGCCTGTTCTCGGGACACTTGAAACATCTTTCTTAAGGCATTAGCATTTTGATGATGTAGTCTATGACTTTCCTGAGCTTCTTCTAAAGCTGACATTACATGACTTTCCTTAGTTAATAAGTCTGCAAACTTATTCCCTTGAGACAAAGGTCCAGGGAGATTGGTATGCCCCCTGATGTGTCCCACAAATACCTTTGTCGTTCTTTGTTGTAATAGCTATTGTAATTTTACTAAGTATTCTTTAACTTTAGATTGACCAGTAACTAGGGCTGTTTCAATGGCAGGAAACAAGGAAACCACACACATCTGTGTAAAGGTTAAACTCCTCTGAATAATTTTGAAATGCTAGCAGAACTGCAATGAGTTCTGCCTGTTGTGCAGATACAGTTGGGTCATAAGATATTAATGGTGGTCTTGTGCTGCAATAAACCACAGACTTTCCACTAGAAGATCCATCTGTAAAAATAGTTAATGCCCCGCCAAAGGTTCTGTAACCACAACCTTTGGAAATATCACAGGAGTTTCAGTATAAAATGTAACAAAGGATGTTGGGGCATATGAAAGCTTATTTTACCTGTATAAGTTAATACAGCAATTTTCCAATCATCATCAAATTGTATCAAATGATCTAATTGTTTCTTATTATAGGGGACAATAATGTTAGGTATTTCTTGGCCAAATAATTCTCTAGCTCTTAATCTAGCCTTTAGAATCAAATTAGCACATAAGAAGGGATATGAAGCAACTATTTTTCCAGGGTTATGGGAATAATGGATCCATTCCAGTATCCCATCCCGCCAAAAACATCCTGTGGGAGTGAAGCTTGTAGCCAGAATTATAAGGGACCATGTTTGTGTAATATTAATTTGCTGTATTTTAGCTGTATTCAATGCTTCTTCTACCAATCTTATACAGGATAGGGCTGCAGGAGTTATTTCCCTGGTAGATTTAGGATTAAGATCTCCGTTCAACATTTTCATCAAAGGATCTAATTGTCCTGTAGTTATTTTTAAACTAGGCCGAATCCAATTAATAGTCCCTAATAATTTTTGGAAATCATTTAATGTTTTTAGTTTATCTATTCTAATTTCTGTCTTTTGGGACATAATATAATCATGTCCAATAACTTTTCCTAGATAATTTAAAGGTCGTTCATGTTGAACTTTATCAGGAGCTATTATTAACCCGAATTTTGTTAATTGTTCTACCATATCCTGTAATATTTTCTCTGTCTTTTCTCTAGTTTCATCGGTCATAAGTATATCATCCATATAATGAATAATATATGCCTCTGGATATTTTTGTCTAATTTGTTCTATAGCCCTCTTTACATATTGTTGACAAAAGGTAGGGCTGTTTTTCATGCCCTGAGGTAGCACTTTCCATTGGTACCTATCATAAGGTTGTTTAAAATTAGCCGAAGGGACACTGAAGGCAAATCTCTTGGAATCTTCTGGTTGTAATTTTATTGTAAAAAAGCAATCCTGTAAGTTTATTATTATTATATATCTACCCTGTGGGATTGCAACAGGAGAGGGTAGGCCTGGTTGAAGGGCTCCCATGTCATGCATGGTCTCATTAATTGCCCTTAAATCTTGTAATAACCTCCATTTTCCTGACTTCTTTTTTATTACAAAAATTGGAGTATTCCATGGACTGGTATTCTCTTCTATCCTTCCTTGACTCAATTGTTCTAGAACTAAGTCCTGTATGGCTTGAATCTTTTCTTGAGTTAGGGGCCACTGATTAATCCATACAGGATCATCACTTTTCCATATTATTTTGTCAGCATAAAGCTGTTCCTCAGCGGCCCCTATGAAAAATTTTGCTCCTTTGATGAGGAGTCTATTTGTCCTATTTGTATATTCATGTCCTGCATGATGTCCCTGCCCCATAAAGAAAAGGGCAAGCTGGGGATAACATAAGGTTTGAAGTGGCCTTGCTGCCCTTCACATACCCATTTGAGTTTCTGAGCTGACTGAGCTACATTAGAAGCCATCCCTAATCCAATTAGGGAGTAAGAAGTCTCCTGCACTGGCCAGGTCGTAGGCCAATCTTTTCCAGCTATACCGGATCTGTCAGCCCCTGTGTCTAAGAGTCCTGTTATTTGTTTTCCATTGACCTTAATGGCCTTGTAAGGCCTTTTATCTGTAATTTCCTGACCCCAGGCTACAGTATCTGTGGTGCCAAACCCTCCTTCTCTGTTTTGAGTCAAGGTGGGATTAGGCAACTTTAGATATGAAAGTAAAAGTATTTGGGCTATCCTCTGCCCTTTATGAATTTGAATAGTCTCTTTTAGAGACCTTATCATGACTTTTATAGTGGTAGGACTGTCTGAGTCTATTACTCCTGGTAAAACCTCAAAATTCTTTTTATAGTTTGAACTCCGGCTTATGATTAGACCCATTACTCCAGAAGGGAATTCCCCTTTTATGTTTGTCTCTTATCAGTACAACCCCATTATTTCGGGATATGATATGATCTTGAGCGGCAGCCAAGTCCAATCCAGCACTCCCTGGAGTGGCTCTAGGCAAGTCATGAATAGTTTGCTTTAGTTCCTCTCTTGGGGAGGGGCTGAGAGGTTGCCCCTTTGTCCGTTTTTTGTTTCCTCTTGAAGAGGAGTTCCATCTTTATGGAACTTAGATTTACAATCACTTTTCCAAGGGTTCCCTCTTTGACACCGAGGACATAAGCCTGGTGCTTTTCCTGATCCCTTCTGTTGCTTTTGAGCTTTACACTCCTTTTGAACGTGGCCTGGTTTGCCACAATTATGACATACTCTCTGTTCAGGATTATATCCTGAGCCTCTGGTTACTTTTTTCACATATGTTTGAAAAGGCGTTTCTTTCATGGCAGCAGCATATGCAAGTCCCTGAATCATAGCAGGAGAAGCATCTATGCAAGCCTTAACATAGTCTTGTAGGCTTCCTGTTTTTCTTACTGGCCTGATTAATTCCTGACACACAATATTAGCATTCCCCCATGCCAATTGTTTGAGAATGATTTGAGATCCCTCAGAAGGAAGGAACATTCTTGTAATAGCTTCCTCCAACCTAGCTATGAATTCCTCATATGGCTCCTCAGGACGTTGCTTAATTCCTGATAGAACAGTGGTCTTTCCTTCCCCTGATGGTAACTTTTTCCAGGCCATAACAGCAAGCTTAGTGATGGTTTCTAAAATCTCCTTTGAGAATTTAAGTTGTTTTCTAATGTCTGCAAAATCCTCTTGACCAGTTAACATGGAGACTGTAGGCTTAGGGCCTGAAGTAGTGAATAATCGCCGTTTCACCTCTCCGTTAACAAGGTCCTCATATTCTGTTCTCCATAATACGTATTGCCCCGGGGTTAGCACTGATTTTGCAGTTTGATACCAATCATAAGGAGTTAGCCAATCAGTTGCTATGGAATCAAGGATTGTTAAAGTAAAAGGGGCAGAAGGACCCATAGTTTTTACTGCTGTTTGTAATTCTTTTAGCACTTTTAAGAATAATGGCTCCCACTGAGGCGCACCATGGTCTAGGTGGCTTCATTGAATGAATTAGGTGGTGGACTTTCTCTTTCAATTTTATTGAAGACTTGGAGGAGTATCGGTGTTAGCTGTGCTTTGAAAATCTTGAAGAATTCGTCTGTAAAAGCAACTGGTCCTGGGCTTTTCTTAGATGGGAGGTCTTTTTGTGCTGTTTCTATTTCAGTGCTTGATATGGACCTGTTAAGATGGTTTAACTTACCTTGGTTGAGTTTCATGTCGATATTTGCTAGGAAAAGCTACATTTCTGCAAAGTTCTCAAACTGATTGGCATAAAGTTTTGAGAAATATTCCCTTATAATGTTCTGAATCTTGGTTGTTTCTGTGGTGATGTTTCCATTCTCATCTCTGAGTTTATTTATTTGGGTGTGTTCTCTTCTTTTTCTGATAAAATTTGCTAAGGGTCTCTCAATTTTGTTAATTTTTTCAAAGAACGAACTCTTTGTTTTGTTGATTTTTTTTCTATGATTTTTTTATTCTAATTCATTTAATTCTGATTTAATTTTAATTATTTCTTTCCATCTACTGAATTGGGGTTTATCTTGCTGCTCTTTTCACGGAGGCTCAGATGTCTCATTAAGTTGTTGGTTTCAGGTCTCTCCAATTTGTTGATGTAGGAACTCAGAGCTATAAACTTGCCTCTGAATACTGCCTTTACTTTGTCCCAGAAGAGCTGGCAATTTGTGTGTTCATTTTTGTTGAATATCATGAACATTTGAATTTCCTTTCTAATCTCTTCCATGACCCACTCGTGATTAAGCAGTGTGTTGTTCAGCGTCCATGTATTATAGGACTTTCTTTGGTGGCTTTTGGTGTAGAGTTCTAATTTTATTCCCTTGTGGTCTGAGAGAATGCAAGGAATAACTTCAATGTTTCTGAATTTGTACACATTTGCTATGCGATCTAAAATGTGGTCTATTTTGTAAAATGTTCCAAGTGCTGCTGAGAAAAACGTGTATTCTGATGCTGTTGGGTGAAACATTAGGTAGATGTAAGTAAAATCTACTTGATCTATGCAGATGTTTAGATCTGCAGTTTGTCTGTTGAATTTTTGTCAAGTTGATCTATCTAGTGTGGATACTGATGTGTTGAAGTCCCCAACTGTAGAGAACATGGGGAGCAAAGATAGCATTGAGAGGGAATTGAGTGGGCAAAGCCCAATTTGCCTTATGTTCAGTGCATAACCAGCCCGTAGAAACTTAGGTGCATGATAGGGTATGACCTTTAGAGTCATTGGTTCCTCTTCCCCAGTGCTATGGCCCTCGCTGTTTTTTGCTTTAAAAAGGGCTTGCTCTGTGTTAATAAATGAATTTTCCTGCTTGACTTGACTCCCTGCTGAGTCTGATTATCTCCCAGGCTGAGGGAGGCTGGGGATGGGGCGGGTGGTTTCACTTACCTTTCCTCGGACCCCGTCCGTCTTTCGTGGAATGGATGAAGACCCTACATGTGGCACCCAACGTGGGCCATGAAAGGAAAAACTACCAGCCTATGCTATGCAGTCTCTCAGGGTAAGAGAAACCCTTACTATGGGTAATGCTATCTCACAGAAGAAGGAGGAGGAGGCAACATATGCCAAGAGGGAGTAAAGGAGGACTTGGGAAGTGAGAAGGAAAAGGAATGGGCCAAATTCTACCGAGAACGCACTGAAACATGCACAGTGGAAGTCAAAACGATGGTGAAAGTTACTCCCTCTGACTCAGGTGACCATGACGGTCATAGGTCCCCTCCCTATTCCCCCGATTGGGGGGGGAAGTACAGCATCCTACGCAACCTGCAAGACCATTATCTCTACCAACCTTCCATGGAGGGGCCGAAGTCTGGCGAAATAACCTACTCTGAGGCCTACCCTGGAAAGGAAGAGCCACCCGGGAGCCCGAACCCTAGGCCACAGGATTCGCTTCCCAAGGGTATCTAGTCAGTCTGGCACCAGGGTCTAACAGGCCCTTGGAATGGTATCCATAGGAAGCTAAGGATCTTAAAGAGCCCCAAAAGGCGGTGGCAGAGGATGGTCCAAACTCTCCTTGGGCCCAGACCCTATTACAGGACATTGCTTATCACCCATGTGTCCCTAAGGACTGACTGGATGTGGCCAAAGTCATCCTTACTAGTTCTCAGTTTATTAAATGGTGTGCTTTCCTTAAGGAGGAATGCAGAGTGCAGGAGGAGAATAACCGGCAGGCTCAATCAGCGATACCTATTACTTATGCCATGTTAACAGAGATATGGTTTGGGTATTCCACTGCCGTCCAACATTCCACAATACCTGGCCTATACCATGACCAGGTGAGACAGGCTTGACTTGCTGCGTGGTACAAACTGGATGATGGGCCTACTGAGTCCCGCATAGCAGGAGTGAGACAAAAACTTGGTCAGCTGAGTACAGCAGTCTGCAAGCTGCCGGCAGGGAACCTTCAAGGTCAGTTTGTAAAGCTGCTGGTCTGGGAAGGGATGAATGCAGACCACCGCATGGGATTGAGAGAGAGTTTCCTGGGCAGATGGGAGGTGGCCTCACAGGATGTAGGAAAGCAACAGAATCAGTCCCAATCACTAGTTTTAGCTTTACAGGCTAAGACATCTGCAATGACTGAGTCTATTACCCATGTGCTAGCAGCCCAGGGCCTAGGAACCCCAAGACCATTGGGGAGATGGGCTTATTTTAAATGCAGGCAGGAGGGGCACTTTGAGAGGGACTGTTCATAACAATCCCCAGCCAACTTGCCCAGGGGGAGCCAAACTGCCCCCTATACTCTGCCCAAGGCGCAGGAAGGGATACCTTAGAAAAAAGGATTGTCGATCCAATTTTTTTTTTTTTTTTTTTTTTTTTTGTCGGTCGTGTGGCTTGAACTCTGGGCATGGGCGCTGTCCCTCAGCTCTTCAGCTCAAGGCGAGTGCTCTACCAATTGAGCTACAGCGCCACTTCCAGTTTTCTGGTGGTTTATTGGAGATCGGAGTCTCAAGGTCTCTCCTGCCCGGGCTGGCTTTGAACCGCGATCCTCAGATCTCAGCCTCCTGACTAGCTAGGATTACAGGCGTGAGCCACCAGCGCCCGGCTGTCGATCCAATTTTGATTTAGATGAGAAACCCTATCTGGGTGGAGCAGTGGCCATTGACCAAACCTAAACTTGTAGCCCCCCACCTTTTGGTAAAGGAACAGATAAACCTTGGACACACACCTTTCTATGAGTCCTTGGAACACACCGTATTTATTATTCAAAAAGCTTCTGGGACTTGGCTTATGTTCCAAGATCTATGTAAGGTAAATGAAAGGATGGAGCTAGTAGGAACGCCCCTAAGAGGCATGACCTGGACTCCTGCTATACCTTCAGAATATACCTTAGTTGTGATTGATATTAAAGTTTTTTTTTCTATCCCCCTGCATCCAGATGACTGCGAGAAGTTTGCTTTCTCCATCCCTTCTCTTAATTTTTCCCAGTCTGATCGGAGGTTTTAATGGACCGTGTTGCAACAGGGAATGGCCAATAGCCAGGCCTTTTGCCAACAATACTTGGCCACACTTTTAGGGCCTGTGCTGGGTTCAGATACCTCCCTTGCCTATGCCTACATGGATGATATAATTCTGGGGCACCAAGACCGGAGCCGCCTGGAGGGTCTTCTGGTCCAGGTTTGTGCCATATTAAAAAGGGGGGTTTTACCATAGCCCTCAATAAAGCTCAAAAGGTGCCTCCTTTTAAGGTGCTCAGAACCCACCTTACCTTTACTCAGGCCAGCCCCCTTAAGCCTTTGCTGGATTTCCAGGTTCTCTGACCGTAACCTAACTTCAGAGTCTTTTAGGGGAAATCAATTGGCTGTTGCCATGGGTTTTTGTCCCTAAAGATAGTTTTGTGTCCTTATTCACCATACTAAAAGACAGGATACCCCAAGAATTTATTACAATTACAGACAGACATCGGGTAATATTTTTTCAGTTCCAAAAAGCCCTGGATGAAGTTTCCCTAAAGAGGTATTCTATTTTTAAACCCATTTCCCTTTGATTGTTTGCAGGTGTCACAGTAATACCTGCAATTTTAACTCAAGGGGGGGAGCCATTAGAGTGGGTTCACACTCCAATGGGGGGCACACCTTGGGTGTACTCTCAGGCAAACCAACTTGCAGATGCTATCCTCAAGGGAAGGACCCAAGCCCAAGGGCATTATGGCCTTGATCCTCACTTCATTGTTTTTCATGTTTGGAAGGCAGACGTTGAGTGGCTCACTCTAGCCAATGCTCATCTTACTTTCTCTTTGGAGAGGTTTCTAGGCCGAATTGACTGCCATTATGGGTCATCCAAATGGACTGTCATGTTATGGTGACTTCCCCTCAAAATGCTATCTCTATTTTCTCCTACGACTATTCCTGGCGCTCTCCATGTTTCTACTGACGAAGGTAAAGGCTCTGTGTATGCAGCCTTTGAGGAGAAACAAAAGACCCGAAGCCAACAAAGATTTCAACCTTGTCAAGGGTCAGCACAATATGAAAGAAAAGCTGGCCATAACTATGGCCTTTCAGGACATTCAAAAACCGTTTAATTTGTATTATGATAACCTATAAAACAAAAAAGAGTTGAGTTAGCCGCCATATACAGTTACAGATAGCTTTGTTTACAATTAACATTTTAAATTTTTCAAAAGGGGCAACTGAATCCAGATTTCAGAAGAACTGGGGACAACTAAGCCCTAAGCCCCAAGTGAAAGTCAGGTGGAAGGACCCCCTGACACAACAATGGAGAGGACCTGACCCCCTAGTTACCATGGGCAGAGGATTTGGATGTGTTTTTCCCATAGGGGAGAGAGCCCCCATTTGGATCCCTGCCAGGAACCTTAAGTTTTTACCCATCATCTCTATACAGGAGGATGTACAAGGATAAGCTGATCAACAAGGAAAGAAAAACGTCTATGGTGACCGAGGCTTGTGTTTAAAAGAGGAAAGCCAGAAAGATAACTAGTAACCATCCCCATGGACAACCTGCCCATGAGAATCTGTTGTGTTCTTTAGCAATTGCAGATGGCGATAGTCCAGCTGTTGTCTGTCCTGACCCTCCCAGTCCCGGTAATGGCCCTACGGAACCTACATCAACCTCAACATGTGACCTGGGCAGTGATCAGTGCTGGCAATGCAGAAATCATCAATAGTACTACAAGAAAAGCTGTCCCGTCTACCTGCTGGCCTGACCTTCATTTTGATCACCACCCTATGTCATTATGTATGGACCGTTTAATATTTCTGTAGGAGCTATTTATTTTAATGCTACCTGCTCTAATTGTTCTTTTACTCATTGCTTGTACAACCACCTTTTGTTATGCTTTCCTGTAAACATGTCTAAAACCTGCTCTAGAACAAGCCCCAGCTCTGGACTCTGAAGTGGCAAAGACTGCTATCCCATCCTTGACTAATGTTCAAGGACTGCTAATGACATTTCTTGGCCTGGTAATGCATTTGCTGATGGTTTTTCTATGCCTTCCTTGCATTATACGTGCACTGCAAACCTCTTATGAGCTTAGCCAGCCAGTTACATAAGATCAAGCTCCAAGTGAATGAATTTCCCCTGAGAGGAATTGCAGCCAGAGATGGGTAAGAGGGGGTGTCAGTCTGACCAACCTAAGACAGGGCTTTCAGCTTTGCTCTGAAGAAAGTCCCGATGATGGGTCAGGCATATAAGGCGATCCACCCAACCTAAGGCAGGCAGTTCACTTCTTTAAAGAAAGACGGTAGAGATGTTGGGAGCCATTGGGAGCTGACAGTAAAGCTCAACATCATCTTGACCCCTGTGCTCACTTAAAGGCATGTAAAAGGAACTGGCTTACTTAAAAGACACCAGATGCCCAGTATTGCTTTACTTTGTCTGCAGTTTGTTTTAAATTTTCCTTGTTTTTCTGGACTATAGTAGAATGGCCTGAGTGTGGGGGCCCACGAGGATGCACCTTGCTGCATTTGTGGAACTCCCAATACCCAGGTTGCTCCCATGTTCTGAAGAGGAAGACCTTATGAGATACTGACTTTTATATATGCCCAGGAATTAATTGAACTGCTTTGGACATTGCTAACTGTGGTGAGACAGATGTTTATTTCAGTGCTATGTGGGGATGTGAGGTAACTGGGACGGACTCTTGGATCATGCACACGGACCATCCCTATCCTTGTCTAGCGAATCTCACCCCCAGACTTGCCTCAAACCACTTGTGTGGCCAATGCTATCCTTACCAATGTAATCCTGTTAAAATAACCTTTACAGAGGGGGGGAAACGATAACTAACTGGGAGGTGGGTCTGCCATTAAAACAAAAAAGGGGAATCTGTAGAGCACATGGACAGCAAAGATGGCACTGAAAGGGAGTTGAGTGGGCAGAGCCCAATTTGCTTTATGTTCAGTGCGAAACTAGCCCGTGCAAACTTAGGTGCATGATAGGGTGTGACCTTCACAGTGATTGGTTCCTCTTCCTCCCCTGCCATGCCACCTGCTCTTTTTTCCTTTAAAAGGGCTTGCTCTGTGTTAATAAATGAGTTTTCCTACTTGACTTGACTCCCTGCTGTTGCTTCTGATTGTCTCCTGGGCTGAGGGAGGCTGGCGATCGGCCGCACAGCCGCACTTACCTTTCCTCAGACCACATCCATCTTTCATGGGACGGACAAAAACCCGACACCCAACAATTAATGTCTTTGGATCTATGTGAGATTTGCGGGAAAGTAGTGTTTCTCGTTGTTTGGCAAATAGATATTTATAATTGTAATATCCACCTGAAGGAGAGATCCCCTAATTAGTATGTAGCAACATTCTTTATCTCTTCTCACGAATTTTAATATAAGTCTATTTTATCTGATATTAGGATTGCAACTTCTGCCTGTTTATGGGTTCCGTTTGCTTGGTAGATGTTGTTCCAGCCTTTCACATTTAAATATGTTTGTTTTTATGGGCAAGGTGTGACTCCTGAAGGCAACAAATAGAAGGATCTTGCTTTTTAATCCAACTAGACAGTCTATGTCACTTAATTGTGGAGTTAAGTCTGTTAATGTTGAGAGATAGGACTGAGAAGTATTTGGGAGTTCCTGCAATTTTATCCACCTTCTTGGGGGCTGTGGCAACTAGGTTCTCCTATGGTTCTTGGATTCTCATTTTCAGTGCAGTTTCTTGACCTTCATTGTGGTCTTGTTGGTTTTCTATGTGTAGAACATCTTTAAGAATCTTTTGTAGGTCTGGTTTGTGGAGATATATTGTATCAGTGTTTCTTTGCTATGGAAGGTGTTCATTTGACCCTCAGTTATGAAGGAGAGTTTAGACTGGTACAGTATTCTTGGTTGATAGTTGTTTGTCTTTAAGGCATCGCATGCATAATTCCAAGATCTACTTCCTTTAATTGCTGAGAAATCTTTGGTGATTCTAATTGGTTACCCTTTATAGATGGTTAATCTTTTCTCCTTGACAGCTTTCAGGATCATTTTGTTGGTCTGAATTGATCCTGTATGGATTATAATGTGACAGTGGGATAGCCTGTTCTGGTCTAGCCTATTTGGAGTTCTAAAAACTTTTTGTATCTGAATAGGCCTATCTTTTTGCCAATTTGAGAAGTTCTTTGCTAGGATCCTGTTAAAAAATTTCCTAGACCATTAATTTCTGTCTCTAGGTGCTCCTCTACAACCATTATGCTTCTGATGGTGTCTTCCAAATTTTGAATAGATCTATCATATATCTTGGATTTGTCTTCGATTGTTGTAGGTTCTTACTCTATAATATCTAGGCTGTCTTAAATCCCCAAGTTTCGATCTTCCGGATGGCCTCACCTACATTCAGAAATTTCTACTTTGTTTCTTTTGTTTATTCCTTCTAATTGGTCGCCTTTGATGGCTTCAAGTTCTTTGTTGAAGCTTTGTTATAGAAATTGTATGAACTCTTTTACATCCTTAATTTGGTGTTCAGTGTTTATTCTCAAATCACTTATTTAATTGGTTATGGTTTCCTTGGATTTCCATTCCTTCTGTTGGGTTCCATTCAGCATTCCCTTTGTAGTCTCCCTGACTTCTTTCAGCTCTCTGTTTATGGGTTCCATAGATTCCACTATTGATCTTCGTCTATTCTCGTCCCACTCTCTCAATTCCTGTATTATTCTGATTAGCTTCCTCATATGAGCCCAATTCCTGTAGTTCTCTTTAAGTGTTCTCAGCCTGCTCACTCCATTCCTGACTTTCTCTTTGTCTGGTCTTGGCCTGCTCACGTAATTCCTTTATTTCTTATTTAGTGTTCTCAATCTGCTCATGTAATTCCTGTATCAGTCTTTGAGTAGCATCCTCACGCTCATGAGATTCCTGTACTGATCTTTAGTTTGCCTCCTCTTTCTCCATATCATGCTCTTACTGATCCTTTGCAGGTTTTCAATCTTTTCATTTACCATGTTTAACATTATTATTTGTAGAGCTTTTTGGGAACTCTTGTCTGGATTATTCATGATCTGTTCTGCCCCCTGATTATCATGAGTGGGAGTTGAGCTCCCCGGACTTGCCATTTTTCTTGTGTTTTTTTCCAGCTTCTTCTGCCCATTTGAGATGAGAGTAACATCAGCTTTGTGGTAGAACACTATTTTAAGGCAACCATGAACCAATGTCCGTAGTTGCACAGTCAAAAGTCTGCAGATACAATCTAATTCAAAAGATACAATTTATTAAATACCAAACAATTATGTATTAATCGTCCACAAACAACAAAGAAGAATTTGGCAGAAATTAGGAAGAAATGTGGGTAAAAATAAGACTAAAGGGATGTGGAAAGGTAAAGGGAGAGTGTAATTAACCAGGTCCTTATCTCAAGGAGGGAAATGGATTGGACAGGATGATAGTAGAGAGAAAAAAAGAAGAAAAGAAAAAAAGACAAGAAAAAATGGAAAAACAAAAATTTAAAATTAAAAAGTGAAACACTTAGAATTATGCAAGTTTAAAGAAGTAGTATTCTAAGAAGAACGGGGATAGGAAGAGAGGAAGTGAGGGATAGAAAGGAGTTGAAAATCTAAAAACTAAAAAATGCTTAAAATATTTTATAGGTATAAAGCGTTAATACTGCTACTAAGGAATTTAAGTCTAAGGTTTTGAATTGAGTAATAAATTTTTGGATTAAGTGTGTACACAACATGGGATAAGGTCTAATAATCAATGTCAGGTATATCTGGGGATGAGCAGAGCAGCAATTAAGTCATGCAAAAAAGAATGAAAGAGAAGAAAAACGAAAAAAATGAGAAAGAAAAAAAAAAGGATCAAAAATTCAATAGAGCTAAAAAATAGCACACACACATATACACCTAAAATCTAAAATAAAAATTGTAAGAGGAAGAAAAAAGAGGTTAA
This sequence comes from Dipodomys spectabilis, assembly GCF_019054845.1. NCBI lineage: Eukaryota > Metazoa > Chordata > Mammalia > Rodentia > Heteromyidae > Dipodomys > Dipodomys spectabilis. Next base: position 3,370,593 of record NW_024870691.1, read on the forward strand.
TAAAGAACAATTTTTTCAAAAAAATTAAAAAGTAAAAATTTAACAAAAAATTTAAAAAGTTTTTTAAAAAGGTACAAAGAAAAGATTTCTTTGATTTTTTTGGGGGGGGTGGGAAGATCCTGTATCTCCCTTGTGTCCATAACCAGTGTCCTGTTGGAGTCTCTGGCCTGCTTGTGGTGTTTGGTTTTCCTGTGGCTTGATTGGTTACTTAAGTCAGTTTGTTTGGGCAGGCAGAAAAATGCACTGCTTTACCCAGGATTTTGTGATCCTCCTCCTCCCAGGCTAGTTCAGAGGGAGGGAGATCTGCTTTGAGCATCACAAAAGAGGGAGATGGCTGTTTCCTCTAGTTTAGAGATGCTGTGATGAGGCTAGGTTCTGGGTAGTGTTGAGGCCTTTCAGCAAACAGTAGCTTTTTCCTGAGGGGCTAGCTTCTGAGACACTCACAGAGACTAGCCTGTAGCCTTTCTCAGGGTTTATGTTTACTGAATTTCAATTGATTTTCTTGGGTGCTGTAAGGAGTGGCAGCCTCTGGCTCTGTTTACCCTGTGAAGAAAGTCCCTCCCACAGGGGCAGAGTTTTCTTTGGTCTTTGTCAGTATCAAAGACAGAGATTTCCGGTAGTTGGGTGGGGGGGACGGAGGGGTGGCCTTCCTTCCTCTGCTCTCTGAGAAGGAGTGAGAATGTCAGGGTTCTACTCAAGAGAGTCTTGTTTCCTGGGTTGTCTCTGGTCTGCAATCTGCAGGATGAAGATATCTGACACTTGTCAGTTCTTGCTGTTGTTGAATAGAATCCACTCACCTGCTGCCTCTGGCGCCTTTGTCCCGGACTCTTTCTGTTGTAAGTATGACGGCTACAGCCGTTGCTGCCGCTGCCAACACAACAGCAGCCATGGCCTCTGGCACATGCTCAGATCTGTCTCCTTGCCTGTATTTTCCCTCTCTGGCCAAACTCTCTGTACTGTAATGGCACACTTGGTGAAATTCTCTGGCCTAGGATTGTTCACTGGAACACTAAAACTGCTTCCTATGTGAGAGCATGTTTAGCCTCCAGCTTCTCCTCCCCCATCTTCACAGAACTCCTTAAATGTGTTTCTTAAAAATAGAAATATTTTTAAATTCTCATGCACACTTCCCATTAGGCAGTTCAGATGATGTTAATCTGAATTGTGGTCAGATTTATTTTTGCATATGTGAGATGGTCTTTGAATATGAAGTTTGGCCCTGGATGCTGTCCTCTGTCCCCACCCCTCCTTTTGGTTTTGTTTGCTTTAGCAGCCTCTCACTTGAGCCACATCTTCCAGCTTTTTGTTTTTAGTTGGAGGTAAGAGTTTTCATGGTTTTCAACCATGATCTTCAGATTTCAGCCTTCAGGTGATCTACTGAGTGTTTTCCTGTCCTCTTTTGTGAAAATACACACCCTCCTGGCATCAAAGGTAAAAGAACAACTTAAAAGTTGTTATGATACTCTCAACCCAAAGAAGATACCTGATATATTTGATTTAAGTGTTAAGATATAAAATTTGGATTTTTGGAAAGATTGAGTCTCTTTAGTGTCATTTTGGGAAAAGTGAATCAAAGGGAATAAAGTAAACCTGTTTTCATGAGGAGTGTTAATGAGAAGAACAGTAGTTTTGTCATTATTGTAGCCTACTTGAAACAGTTTCAAAGTACAGATGCTAAAGTATATTTTCTGTGTAATAATCACTGAATTCTAAAATTATTTGTTTTCCTCAGCATTTTCTGTTTGTCCTTATCTGCTATCTCATTTGAAACATACATCTTGGTAGGAGGGCCTTGTGTAGTTAGTTTACATTTTAGGGAAGGAATTTTAGGTTTTTAAAAATCAGAAAAGCTAATAATGATAATCATTTTCAGATATCCTTCACATTTCTCCACATTTCATTATATTGGTTTAATATGCTATCAGTATATTTATAGGCTATGAAGTATGATTTTGGTTTTGGTTTTTGTGCTGGTATTGGGGCTTGAAATCAGTACATTGGTCTGTCACTAATGCCATCATAGATGGCTCATTCCTGTGATTCAGGCTAATCAGGAGGCTGAAATCTGAGGATAAAGGTTCAAATCCAGCCTGGTCAGGAGAGATTATGATGCTCTTTTCTTCAATTCATGACTAAAAAGCCAAAAGTGGAGTGTGGCTCAAGTGGTAGAGCACCGGGCTTGAGCAAAGAAGCTAAAGTGTAGTTATGTGTAGTTCCTAAAGGATAGTTCCAAAGTCCTGATTTTCAGTACCAGTACCAACACACAAGAACACACACACACACACACACACACACACACACACACACACACACACACACATGTTTTCTTTGTCCCCAAAAGCATTATGGTTCTCTTTATGTGCCCCTGAAATCCACTTTGCTTTTTCATTCGGTTGGTGATGTTTTTACAGGGAGAGCAAAGAAGTGGCTGTTACCTGAGTCTTGGCTGTCTGTGCTTTTGCTGGGATGACCGCGGTCTGCCTTATTGAGCATTGAGTCCCAGAGAAAACTCCATGAAGCACATGGAGGGAAATATATGAGAAGACATGCATTCAGGTAATTCTTCAGTCCATCTTCCTCCCGCCAAGGGTTTTCTCTCTCTGTAGGGCGAGTTCCTTTTTTTCCACATAAAGCTGAACATTGTATAGCTTTCTGTGTGTGCCCACATGCAAATAAGGCTTTTGTAAAATATCAGCCATCGCAAACTTGCTCTTTTTTCTCCTCTCACCATTAGTGAGTATCTTGGCAGCCTTCATGGTTCTGAGAAAAATGGAATGATCTAGAAATTGTCATGGGATGTTTTTAGATGTAAGTCAGAATTTATAGTTCTTTTGCTCTAGAGAATTGAGCAACATCTATGTGAATTTATAGATAGCCTTTAGGGAACTTATTTATATGGTATAGATGAAGTTTTGGATATGATATCTCTATGGAAGTCCAAAGATATCTTTAAGTACTTTGTCCAAATTAAACAGAAATTGAAAACACTTTAAAGTTTTTAGTTTTAATCAGGGTCTTCTTTTAATTTGGGATGTAGGATTTTTAAATGTTGGAATAAATTAATTTTCATTTGTAGAAAAAGTGACAAAAAGGAATGTACCTGAAGATACAGCATAAGTTTTCCCATTTGATGAGTTACGAAGTTTAAGTTTGATTTCAGATAAAGTATTGTGAGAAATACCAATATACAAATCCAGTTACTGAGATTAATTAGATTAAATTAGTAGGAAAGGTACTTTGTTTGCAGTAACAATTACAATATGCTATATTGAAAAGTGTGTGACCAACACATTTGTGTAGTTGTGTAGTTAGATATCATTAACGTGGTGTTATAGATTTTAATAAATTTCTTCAAGCACAAGCAAGAAGTGTGAGAGATGTTAGAGTTTTACACAGAGCAGAGAAAACACCAGATGCTCTTCAATAAATGCTCTCATTTTTCCATTATTTTTTGTGTATGTACTGGTATTGGAGTTTTAATTTAGGGTCTTGAGTTTTACTTAGCTTTTCCCTTAAGGCTGGTGCCGTATTACTTAAGCCATACCACCATTTCCAATATTTTTGCTATTTATTGGCAATATGAATATCACAGACATTGCTGCTTGAGATCCATTTGAATCTGGATCCTCAGATCTCAGCTTCCTATGTAGCTGGGATTACAGGTGTGAGGCACCAGTACTCTGAGAGATGCATTTATTTAGTCATGATATGTGGCAAATTACCACAAATTTATTTGTTTGACCATTAAATACCAGCAATAGTAGGACATAAGTTTGGTAGTTTGGGTGTAGTTTGTCTCTAGCAGCTGCTCAGTTTCTACCAGGGGGCCACCAGGCTATAGTCTCTCATGGAATGTGGGGATCTCTTCCAAGCTTAAGGGATGCCTGGTATGCTTTAGGTTCTGTGGTTGTGAGACTGTGATTTCTGGTTTCTTGTCTCCTATCATACAACCACTTTTGTCAGCTCCTAGACACCTCCATACTTTCTTGACAAACATATTCTCTTTATTGTTTGATTCATCCTGTTGGCAGCACTGACTTCAGAAAGGCCTTATTTTGCATTCTCTACTTGGAAGTAACTCATACCCAAATCTTGTGGGAACTAATTACATTTGTAGAATCTCTTTAATTTTGTTGTCTTGCAGGGCATATTGTGGGGTAAGATCCTTCCCAGACTGGAAGACAAAAGATATCCCAAGGTTCTGAGTTGTTGTGTATCACCTGATACACATAAAAAGCTATTTATTAGCTGGGCAGCCGTGGCTCATTCCTGTAATCCTAGCTACTCTGAAGGATGAGATCTGAGGCTGCCGGTTCAAAGCCAGCCCAGGCAGGAAAGGCTGAGAGACTATTATCTCCCATAACGCACTAAGAAAACTGGAAATGGCACTGTGGCTCAAGTGGTGAAGCACTCGCCTTGAGCTGAAGAGCTGATGGACAGCGCCCAGGCCCAGAGTTGCAGCACCACGGCTGAAAAAATAAATAGAAAAAGCTATTTACTATTCTAAGTGTCCTCAATTTCAGACACTGGTAATTGAGTTGTTCCTTCATTTTTAGCAAATGAAGTGTGAAATTTAAGAAAAGGAAAGATAGTTTCTTTGGTGGAGTGGAAAACAATTCAGCAGTTATAGGGAATGAAAGGCAGTTACGAGTAAAACTGAGGATAGATTCAAGAACAGTGGCAGTGGCTTCAGAAATGGGACAGAAGTAAACATGACAGATATATTTTCAAAAGAGATCATGTGGCTTGGAATGTGGTTTAGTGATAGAGTGTTTGCTCAGCATGCATGAAGCTCTCGGTTTAATTACTCAGTAACACATAAAAAGAAAAAGCCATAAGTGGCACTGTGGCTCAAGTCATAGGGTGCTAGCCTTGTGCAAAAAGAAGCTCAGTGACAGTGCCTAGGCCCTGAGTTCCTGCCCCAGGATTGCAAAAAATAAAAAGAGAGAATATATTAATAATGGATGAGGGAAGGATGCAGAGAACAAATTCATCACTGAATTTTTCCTCTATTTCAAAATCAAGACATCATTCAAGAGACAAAAATGGGTCATAAAGATAGTCCAGAAAGAACATATCTTATGAAGAAATACAAGATTTTTTTTTTACTGCAACTATCCTGTACAGATAATCCATTAGACATAATTGTGACTTTAAAAAGCACAAGAGCTCATTGTAATAGCTCAAGTGCTATCTGGAGATTTTGTATGGGTGCTGGTCCTTAACCTTGATAAGAGCCTAGGTGCTATTTCTATTTTTTCCTCGAGAATATTACTCTATTACTTAAGCCACAGCTTCTCTTCCGACATTTTTGGTGATTAAATGGACATAAGCGTGTCATAGACTTTTCGTGGCTCACCTTGCTTAACAGTGTTATCCCCAAATCTCAGCATTCTGAAGAACTAGGATTACAGTTGTGAGCCACAAGCACGCAGAGAAGCATTTCTTTTTTAGTGAAAAGAATTAGAATGCAAAATCATCAGGAAGATTCACCCTCAGTACAAAATAAATCACCAAGACCAGTACCCGAATACACACATACACACACACACACACACACACACACACACACACACACACAAGCACACACACAAATACACATAAGCTTCTTCTCAGGGGTCTGTATCTCTCTTCCCAAAAGAATAGTATATTCGAAGGGGTAAACTGGTGTCACAGGCTCTAATCCCAGATATTGAGAGTTAGAGGTATAGGAGGATGGGGTAATGAGGGTGGCTTGAGTGAAGTTAGCACAAGACTACATGAAAAGCCAAATGAAAAAGAAAAAAAAATGATTGGGGGAATGCAAGCTCAAATGGTAACGTATACGCCTAGTAAGTGTAAGGCTCTCAGTTTATTCCTCAGTTCCATGAAAAAGACAAAAATTATAGCATCTCAGTCCATTTTGTCATGGTTTAACAAAATCCTTGAAGCTGTATATTTCATACGGAAAAAAGGTCGATTTCAATCAAAATTAATAGTAGATGCAATGTCTAAATAGCATGCTAGCACATGGGTTAAGGCCCCCTATGTGCATTATATCACAGAGGATCTTGGCATCATGGCATGTGCTAGAATGACGATGATGTTAGTCCCTTCAGAGTTGATGAGATGGCATTAATCTATTTATGACTGAAACCTCTCTTACAGGTTCCACCTCCTGACACTGCTACATTAAGAAGTTAAGCTTCAGTGTGAGCTTTGATGGTGACAGACCATCAACAGGCTTCTGACAGAGGCAGGTACAACCATTGGAAGCCGAAGTCATTCATACAACTAGGAACCTTGGATAACTGCTTCGATCTCTTTGATTCTGATATTTGCTGTATTTGGGGCCATCTCACAGATAGGATCCATCGAGTTCATGTCTGTTCTATGTGCCAGCCTCAGTTATGCTCAGTGTGATATAAGCTGCTAAACAATAGGGAGGACAAGGACGGAGTTGGGCACAAAAATGGAGGTTTGGCATTCTTCATGGCACTTAATTAACATTAATAGATTTTATAGCTAAGTCATTAGAAAGTTCTATGTCATTATACAATACTTACATAGAGCCATGTAATACCTACTGTATGACATGGAAAGATACCTTGTAGAGCAGCCTGTTTACACATAATACAGACAATTCTATGAACACAAAGGATGGGGTAAAAAACAAGTTCTGGCCTACAAAATTGTCAACCTCAGAGTCAAAGCACACACCCTGTAAACGATATTGGAAGGAATAGGAGAAACCCTTGTTCTCCTAGGCACAGGCTGAAATTTTCTTAATAGAGACCCAGAAACAGAACAAATCAAAGAAAGGTTGCACAAATGGGGATTGCCTGAAAGTGCAGAGCTTGTGCATGGCATAGGACACAGCTAGCAAAATCAATAGAATCCCGTGGATTAGGAGAAAATCTTCACTAGCCATACAACAAACAAGGGTCCCATATCTAAAATATGCTTTGAACTCAAAAAAATTAAATCCCCCAACAACAAATCCTCAAATAAACACTGCCTGATAAGTAAGTGAGCTAAAGACTTAAAAAGAAAATTCTATGAAGAGGAAATAACAATGGCCAATAGCCACATGAAGAAATGTTCAACTTCTCTAGCCATAAAAGAAATGCAGATCAAAACAACATTGAGATTCCACCTTTCCCCTGTTAGAATAGCTATAAATAAGAAATCTAATAATAGATACTGGAAGGGATGTGGCCAAAACGGAACTCTACTGCATTGTTGGTGGGAGTATAAATTTGTTCAACCACTTTCAAAAACAATATGGAGGTTCCTCAAAAGATTCCACATAGAGCTCCCCTATGACCCAGCCATCCCACTTTCGGTCATTTACCCAAATGATCACAAACTAGGCCATACTAAGGCTACCAGCCCAACTATGTTTATTGCAACATTGTTTACCATAGCTAAGATATGGAACCAACCCAGATGCCTTTCAGTAGAGGAATGGATCAAGAAAATTTGATATATATATATATATGAATTCTATGCCTCCATTAAAAAAAATGACATCGCCCAATTTGTTAGGAAATGGAAAGTCTTGGGAAAAACTATATTAAGTGAAGTAAGGCATGCCCAATGAAACATAGGTCCCATGGTTTCCCTTATTTGCAATAACTAGTACATATCTAGGACAAGCAGAAAAGGTGAAAAGCTATGTACATATGACCAGATAAGATGAAGTTAAGCGAAATAAACCTCAAGATAGGGACGCAAGTAGTTTTTCCTTTCTTGCTAATGTTTCTAACCTATTTATAAGGTACCATGTGATTTTTGGTTGCTTTATATATTCCTTCCCCATGGTATGACCCCTGTTTTCACTATATTTTATTCTGGTAACCTGCATCTTGTATATATAATTCTCTAATTCAGGGAGTGTAAGGGAAAACACAAAATACTTAATTAAGGATACAGGTTGACCCATTGTAAAAATTTTATGTACAAGACGTACAAGACACTACCTTGAAAACGAACTTTACAACCTCGGGGTGGGTAGTTGTTTAGGTGGGAGGGAAGGAATGGTAGGGGAAAAACAAAGGAGGAGGCAACAATGCTTGACAGGACATGTACTCATTACCTTGCTCATGTAACTGTAGCAGCTCTGTACAGATTTTTATAATAAAACAGGTAGAAAATTAATTTTATATATGGTTATGGGTCAGTACTAGGACTTGAATTTATGGGCCTTCCACTTACTTTCACACTTCAAACTGGGATCTATATCTGTGTTTAATTTTTTATTCATCTTTTTGTAAAAGATAAATCTAGTAACACTGTCCCCTAATGTTTGTATGAAATAAGTTTTGGAAATTTTACAATAACTTAAGTGTTTTATTTTACATTAATCATTCTACTATCTTTCAGTTTCTAATGTTTCTTGGAAGTTAAACACAGGCTCTCTGTTGCATTTATTAGGAAATGTTTTGCCTGGCCCCAGTCTATAATCCTAGCACCTAAGGAGGCTCAGATGAGGAGAATGTTGGCTTGAAGCAAAAGCAGAGAATTCCATGAAACTCCATCTCCATAATTATGTATATTTATGCATATATTTATATATAACATATTTAATATGTAATATATTTGTGAAATATATACATATATACATGCTATATATCTGCAGAAGATTGGCACACTGAAACAATTGAAGGCACTGATTTAATTTCACTGCTGTCATTCTACTTTAATTATTTCATTGAATGTCCTGTCCAATATAGATTTGTGCTTATCAGGCAGGCTATACCCCATGTCACATATGAGTGCAAGAATAATAGGTTTTAGCTCATTACATAGTAGCTCATCAGGTCAGAGGAAATATTCCTCAACTTGGATGAGCCAATCTTTATTGTTTGTTCCATACTGTGATGCTCCCTTGAGTCTGCAGTTTACAGTTTCAAGATGATATTTTGTTCTTTTGAAGACAAGTGAATAGAGAAATGTATGTGACCTTCAAGACAATTACCTCTATCTGGCTAAACTTCATATATTCAAATGGGAAATGTGCCATCCCCATAGAATACAAACGAGGACACCCAAGTACCAGATGTCTACATTGCAGGCATTGTAATTTCCATGCAGGAATATTTTATAGGGACAAAATTAAGGTACCAATATGAACTTCAGCAACTACCCTTGGGAAGTGCTTATGCTCATGCTAAAGCCATTGACCTTCACATTGCCTTTGTCATCCATCACGATGTTATTGGGTTTAAGGTCTCATTGTTCATTTATATATTCGTTAAAGTAATGCACAGTACTCACAATCTGAACAATCTCCTGACTTCATTCTTGAATATGTGGTATAATTTTCACATATATGTTAGGAGGTCTCTGGATGACAAGTTCCACTGCCAGGTATTGGTGCTCATCCTTTTCCCTCACCTGGTATGACCTCATCATGGGTCAGTGATGGAAAAACTTAATAATATCCATCTCATTTTTTAACTTTTTGTGGGTCCTAGGGCTTGTAGTCTGGGCGTAAGCACTGTGGCTTATCTCCTCAGCTTAAGGCTAGTGCTCTACCACTTGAGCGACAGCACCACTTCCAGCTTTTTCTGTTCTTGTGGTGCTAAGGAATTGAACCCAGGGCCTCCTGGTTGCGAGGCAAACATCTACCACTGAGCCACAGTCCTGACCTGCCCATCTCATTTTTGATCTGACAATTGTTGAACTCTCCCTTTAGGGTTATTTTCACTACCACCTTATGGTGCTAGGCCAACTTTATATATCCATACTACCATAGTCAATGATCTCCTCCTTCACACTGTATTGTTCAGGGAAAATCTCCTGTCGTAGCCAATGATTTCCTTCATACTGTCTTGTTCAGTGAAAATATCCCTTTCCTAAGAGCTTGAGCCTAATTCACTGTGTTCTCCCATCTTTTGCTAGGATGGCAAGAAGTAAATCTACCTAAACTTAGCTAAGCAAATAACAACCCCAGAGCAATAACCAAAAGGAAATACCCAAATCCAAAAAAACATAGCCCCCCCCTCCAAATAAAAAAAAAACTACCACACACTCAAAATTGTCAACGTAGAACTGAGTTCAGCAGGTCACCAGGAACTCCCAGCACTTTAATGGACTGCAGAGACCACTCACAATGGTTGCAATGGACCAATCACAGGTTGGCATGAACCCACTGGCTCTTTTAGTCTTGAGCCTGTAGGACTGTTGCCAAGGTTTCTACAGGTATGTGAGGGGCACAGAATGATGCCATTGCTACAGCCATGGCAGTGTTGCAGGAACTACAAGGGTATCAGCCAATGCCTCTGTCCTCAGTGGCTGCCAGGTCCCAGTGTTTGCTCCCAAAGATTTTGTCCTTCAGTACTATCCATGTCCTCATGTATGCTCCTGTTAGAACGCAGGCCATGTGCAAGAGCCAAACATACACCAGTGGCTTCCATTCAACATATGTGCAGGTCTTGGAACTTGCTCCAACAATTTAAAAACAAAGTGAATTTCTATGTATTTCTAGGTGCAGAGGGTTCATGACAAAGGGTCCAATTGGAAACTTTCACTAAAGTGGATCCAGATTTTTTTAAACTTGACAATAAAGAGAAAATTCAAAGAAGTAGTTAAGGCATATGAAGTGTCTGTATTTGTTGAATTATAACCCCCAAACACAACTGCTTAAAATAATACTAAAGTCTTTATTTGGTATGGACTTGATTTATTGTTGGAAACATACAATACATCATTTTTTGGTCTTAAAACATTGTGATATCAGAGCAGGGCACTGGTGGCTCACGCCTGTAATCTTAGCTACTCCGGAGGCTGACACCTGAGGATCGCGGTTCAAAGCCAAAACATACAGGAAAGTCCGTGAGACCCTTTTCTCCAATAAACCACCAAAAAACCAGAAGTGGCACTGTGGATCAAGCCCTAGAGTGTTCGCCTTGAACTGAAGAGCTGAGGGATAGCACCCAAGTACGGAGTTCAAGCCCCATGACCAACAAAAAAATAAATAAATAAAAAGTTATAATATCAGTATGCACTTTGGTGTTTTCTTAATGGAATCCAAGGTTAACCGCATAGCTCTTGAGAAGAATTAAAACAATAACACACTCAAAAATAGCATGTGTTTGAAAGAATGCAGGTAGTATCAGCCTACTGCAAAGTCACTATTGCCAGGATGAATCCCCTATAGAAATACTTTTTTTTTTGCCTTTTCAGTATTTACTAATAAAATACATCCTTGCATTAATGGCAATATATTACTACTTTAATATAAATTAAGCACGTTCTCTATTCAACTCAGTAAATTTTGACAACTATTTAACTATGTAATGCGGAGTCCCTTATGAAGTCACTAAATTGGCACTTTTGCCATTTACCTTAAAATGCAACATAACTAAGACCAAGAAAGTTTTATAGTTAGGTGGGTCATGAAAGCAGCTGTTTTCTCACTTAAAAATTAAATCCAGTACGATACTTCATGGCATCCATAATCTGAAAAGCTGCTCTATCTTTTGGATTTTAAAGACCTCATCAATTTTCTGAGGATATTTAAGGTCTTTTTCTTTAAATCTAGAATGACTGATGTTAAAAGAATAGTGGAATTACTTCAGAATCATCCGATAGTGGCTGAGAAGTTGGCTCAGTTGTAGAGTGCTTGCCTTGCATGCCTGAGGCCCTGAGTTCGATTCCTCAGCACCACATAAGCAAAAACAAAAACGCCAGAAGTGGTGCTGTGGCTCAAGTGCTAGAGTGCTAGCCTTGAGCTGAAGAGCTGAGGGACAGCGCCCAGGCCCAGAGTTCAGGACCCATGACCGGAACCCCCCCCCAAAATAAAAGAATCATCTAATATTGTAGCAAAATGCCCTATTCCATACAGCTCCATGAAACGGGTTATTAACACCTATAAGAGTGAGAGAAAAGTGAGCATCATCCTTTCCAAAGATAGTTTCTTAACAGATAGTTTTCATCAGCATTCTTGAAATCCATAAGGCAGTGTGTTGATATGCTCAAAGTGAAGAACAAGGGTTGGAGTAAGGACTTATGTAGTAGAACCCCTGCCTAGAATATTGGAGGTCATCAGTTTGAACTCTCCTACTGCCAAATCCATCAGTATTCCTTTAGAGAAAGAGTTATAGCTGTGTATTTCAATTTCATTGTGATGCTATAACAAAATTCATTAAGACCGTAAGAAAGCCCCCATTTGACCACAGGTGTGCATTATAGGAAAAAAGATAGATCAATAAAAACAAATTCAAATAGTCTGAGACACTTACACAAGTTCTGGACATCATTTTCTCTTGGGCTGCTGCTGTGCAGGCCCAATATTTGATCTGAAGTGAATCTTGGAATTACAAAAGTTAAAACCCAACGTCTAGTAACCTCTAAATGGTCTGTGTAACTCCTTAGTTCTCATACCTGACACTGTGATTTAGTGGGAAAGGCAGAGGGCTGATTCCCAGCTATTGCAGACTTCTTCTATAGTGAACAATGAGCTACCACCTTCAGTCATGTGGTTCCATCACAGACTTGGTTCAGGTCTTTGAACCTGAATGTAGAAGTTTGAATCTCCATTGTGTGAATTGGAAATTTGGCCTCTTAGTAAGATAGGTTTGGAGGACCTTGGGTGACTCTCTTTTTAATAGCTTCCCCTTTGTGCACATTTGGTTTAGATGCAGGGATACATAACTAACTAGTAGGAGTGGTCACCCTATGGTAGAGCAAGAGAGCCACAGGAGAGGGACAGAGATCAAACTCATGACATCTGCCATTTTATGTTGCTTGAATTGACATGTTCTGCATGAATTTTAGTAATTCAAGAATAAAAACTATGGGTTGGGAAGGTGGCTCAGTTGTAGAGCGCTTGCCTTGCATGCATGAGGCCCTGGGTTCGATTCATCAGCACCACATAAGCAGAAAAATGCCCGAAAGTGGCGCTGTGGCTCAAGTGGTAGAGCTCTAGCCTTGAGGTGAAGAGCTGAGAAACAGCGCCCAGGCCTTGAGTTAAGACCCACGACTGCCCCCCCAAAAAAAGAATAAAAATTAACATTACATATAGATTTTTAATTGCCTCTTTGCTTCTGAAAAAAAGTAAAAGTAAAAATGAATTTAAATGGAAAGGAAGAGCAGGGAAAAGGAATGAAGCAATGGTCATGGACAGCTCCTGAAGTCCAATCTGGAGGCTTTATTTACCAACAATGGAGAATAAAATGAAACTATGTAACAAGAAAGGACCATATATTTATGATATCACAATGGTTTTCTGATATCAACCCACATGCCACATTTGAAATAGAATGAAATAAGAGAATAGGTATTTACAATGTGTCTATGACATCACAATGACAATAATGTCATAATGATATGAGGTCATTGTAAATTGGTGATGTTGCAAGGAGGTTATGGTGTCATAATGAATATGTGTTATCACACTGGTGATGGGTTCACAAAGGGTTTGTGATGTTACAATGGCGTATATGAATACAATTGTCATGTGTTCACAATGAGGATATGGGTACACATAGGGATTGTGATGTCACAAATGACATATGTGTTTTCAAAGATACTTAGGGGTCATGATAGCTTTATGATACACAATTGTGATGAGGTTACAATGCGTTTTTGATGTCATGATGCTTTTGTAATATCTTAAACACATGTCCAAATTCAATTGCTACTATTTGACAATGAGCACACAAGTTCACAGAAGGAGCTTGAAATCTTAATGGACATGAATTTTTTTTAATGTTTGAGGTCATATTAGGTTTGTGAACACACAATGGGACAGTGATATCACCATGGCAATATCAACTCACTACATCATGTCAAAATATTGTTTTGGTGTCAGAATTAGTTGATGATGCCACATTGGTGATGATGTCACAAAAGATTGGTGATGTCACAATATGTTGGGGATTTCACAATGACATAATGGTTCTCAATTGTCTTTAACTTACAATGAGTATATAAGTTCAAAAGGGTCTGTGATTTCTCCAAAAATATGTGTTGCACAAATACATTGAAATCCTACAAGGTTTGTGATGTCAGAATTTGGCACAATGGTTATGACATCTGGCAGTGTGTGATATCACCATGGTCATGATGTCACTGGGAATTTGTTATATCACATGTCATATGTGAAATCTAATGTGGTCAACAACAGATTATGAGGACATAAAGGCCTAACGTATCAGAATTGCAGCATGTCACAAAAGTTATGATGACAGGATAGATTTGTGATGTCACAGTGGGTTAGTAATATCACAATGGCAATGTGATGTACAAAGGGATTGTGATGTCACAATGGCTATGAATTCAAGATTTGTTTATGATATCAATGTATGGGCCACATCTGAAAGAGAATGATGAGATCACAGAAAAGGCATTCATAATGTGTCTATGATGTCATAATAACAATGTGAAGTTATAATTCTATCATATCATTTTAGTTTTTTGATTTCACAATGAGCACACAGTGTCAAAATGACAATGTGATGTCACAATTATGATAATCTCAAAAACTGTTTTTGATGTTAAAATGTCATGTCTGATTCTCAATTAATAGTTCACAGTGGGGATTTGGGTACACAAAGGGACTGTGATATCACAAAGCTATGTATTTTTTTCAAAGGATATAAGAGGTCATAATAGATTTGGGAGGTCACAATGTGATTCTGGTGTCAAAAGAGCAATGTGATGTCACAATGGGTTTCTGATGTCACAGTGGTGATGAGGTCACAATGGGTTAGTTATTTCACAAGTTTGTAATATCACAATTATTTGTTCAATTTCAATTGCTCCTAGTGCACCATGAAGACACTGTAATAACCATCAGTGCCCCTATAATCCACGGGAACATATAGTCATCATGGCCTCCTGGTCTGGACCACCAGAGAGGGGAGTGCATGCCGTTGGAGGGAGCAGGATATGCTGCTGAAGGAGATAGGATGTCAAGCCTCACATGGTGGGCTGCCAAGAAGTGATTGTGCATGGACATTTGGGAAGTGATGATTGAAAACTGTTATGCAAGAAACATATTGCAGTGGGGGAAAGGTACAGCCTATAATCAGGCTGCATGTTCAGAGCAACAGAAGGGGAGAGAAAAAGGGGAAAGGCCTGGAAGAAAAGAAGTGATGAGACTGCAGGAGGGTAAAGACCTGGGAGGAGAGGAAATTGAGGGAGACCAGGAGGTGAAGGATGGCAGCTGACCATCTGGATAAGGCAGGGCAGGCCTATCAAGAGTAGAGCAGCCTGAAGAAAAGAAAGGAATGGTTGCAGGAAAAAATGAAAAGACCTGAAATATAGGACAGGTCTGAAAAGGAGGATGAAGAGAAAGTAAAAAGCCTTGTCTTTTGAAGTGTGTAACTTTAGAGATCATTATTTTGTGGGTTGGTTGTTTGAAGACTAGTTAACAAATGGCTGGGCTGCTCTTTGGATGTCTGAGGGTTCATGGTTGAGGCTGCAATTAGCTCTGGGCATGCAACCCAGGTCAAGGTAGTTGCTTGTTACAAAATTTCTGAGGACAAGACAGATTTGTGATGTTACATTGCATTAATGATATCACATTATCAATATGAGGTCACAAAGGGATTGTAATGTAACAAGGGTGATGTGGGCACAATGGGTTTCTGAAATCAACCTATATGCCACTTTTGAGATAGAATGAAATCACAGAATAGGCAATCACATTGTCTCTATGACTTCACAATGAAAATGTGATGTCATGATGCTATGATGTCATTTTCATTTTGGGATGTCACAATGGGCCGATGGTATCATTACAAGAATGTGATCTCATTCTGGAGATGATGTCACAAAGCATTTGTAATGATACAATGGCGTGTCTGATGTCAGTTGTCTTTTGTTCACAATGAGGATATGGTTACCCAAAGGACTGTGATGTCACAAACACCATGTGCTTTTTCAAAGGTGCTAAGAAGTCACAACCGGTTTGGGATGTCACAAGGTGATCTTAATATCACTGTGGCAATCTGATTTCACAATGGGTTTGTGATGTCCCAGTGGTGATAAGATTACACTTGGCACAACTGTAATGAGTCTTAACAGGTTTGTGATGTCACAATGTGACTCAGTGGTCATGACATCTGGCAGTGTGATGTCACAGTGGTCATGATGTCACAGTGCATTTCTGGTATCACATGTCATACCTGAAGTTTTATGAGTTAAAAAATTTATGAGCTCAGAGAGGCCAGAGATCACACTGGCAGCATGTCAAAACATTTATGAGGATAGGACAGTTTTGTGATATCACAGTGTGTTAGTGATATCATAATGGCAATATGGTGTCATCAAGGTATTGTGATATCATAATGGTTATGTTGTAACAATGTCTTTCTGATATCAACCCACCTGCCACATTTGAAATAGAATGAAATCACAGAATAGGCATTCCAATGTATCTGTGATATCACAATGACCATTTGATGTCATAATGCTATGATGTCATTGCTGTTTTATAATGTCATGATGGGCTGATGTTGTTATAATGACAATGTGAAGTTACAATGGTGATGATGTCACAAAGGTTTTGCGATGTTAAAATGGCATGTCTGATCTCAATTGTCATTAGCTCAATATGAGGATACGGGTACACAAAGGGCCGGTGATGTCACAAAGCCATGCTTTCTTTCAAAACTTCTGAGGTCATAATAGGATTGGGATGTCACAATGTGATCATAGTGGACAATTGCAATGTAATATCACAATGAGTTTGTGATATCACCTCAGTGATGAGGTAACAATGGGTTATTGATGTCTCATCAAGTTTGTAATATAACAATGACATATACAATTTCAATTGCTTCTAATTCACTATGAGGATAATGTAATAACCAGTGGAGCCAGAATTATCTGTGGGAGCCGATAACCATAGTAAATTCTTGGCCTGGCACACCAGAGAGTGTGGGGAATGCCACCAAATGTGGAGGTGTCAAGCTTCACATAGTGAGCTGTCAAGAAGTGATTGAGCATTGGGCTTGGGAAGTGATGGTTAGACAGAAGACCCATTGGAGTGAGGAGGGATAAAACCTATATATAGGTTGCATTTTCAGAGCACTGGAAGGGGAGATAAAAATGGGAGCTACCAGGATGGAAGTAAGTGGTGAGATAGCAGGAAGGGAAAAACCCGAGAAGAGAGGAAGTTGAGGGAGAGCAGAAAGTTGGAAAGTGGTCACTGGGGCAGAGTAGGGCAGGCCTGTGGAGAGTGGAAAGGCCTGAAGAGAAGAAGGAAGTGGTGGAAGGGAAAAAGGGAAAGACTAGGAAGGAAGGACAGGTCTGTAGCGAAGGAGGGAAGAATGGAAAAGTAAAAAGCCTTGCCCATTGAGGTTTGACACTTTGGAGATGATAGTTTTTTGGCTGTTGGTTTGCAGACCAATTAAGAAAGGGTCTGGCTGCCAATTGGAGGTCTGAGGTTTGGTGGTCAAGGCTGCTTTTGGACCTGGGTATCCAGTCCAGGATAAGGTAATCCCAGGCCCTTTCTAGTGTAAACTAGTTCATTTTATTAAATGTGACTCGATCGTTTTTCTCCTTGCCTTAGAGGTCATAAGTACACGAGTTCACAGAAAGAGCTTGAAGTCTCAAAGACCATGAATTTTCTAAGATGTGATGTGGCCATAATAGGTTTGTAAAAACACAGTGGGATAGTGATATCACAACGGCAATACACAATATCATGTCAAAATAATGCCACAATTAGTTGTTGATGCCATTCGCATGATGAGGTCATGAAAGACTGGACAATACTGATCAGGTTAATATTATAGTTACTAACTGCTTGTTTTGCTTCTGTAATTTGCTTTTTGCTAAATAAGTAATTTCGTGTTGCTTGAACCTCAACTCACTGCAGATAAAAAGGGCTTGATGGAGCAATTCTCTGAACCACAGATGGTTCTGGTCTGTTACACAAACACAGGATATCAGCACAGATGGTGCCTAACAGCACAGATGCCTTATCAGAACAGTTGGTGCCTTAAAACCACAGGTGGTGCCTTATCAGCACAGTTGGTGTCTTATCATCACAGCTGGTGCCTTATCAGCACTGAGGGTGCCTTATCAGCATATCTGAAATGCCAGAAAGCCCCTTCTGGGCTCTGGAGATCACTATCTTAGTCAAGAGCACCTGCAGGTTAGCAAGTAGCACTGGAGTTTACCTAGTATATCCCACCAATCAGTTTAAAGCACATCGGCTCTTAAACCACCCAATCCCCTGTCCCTTATACTTTCCTGCTCTGTAATACGCCAATCATATGCTAAAGTAATGTTATGATTTTTCTGCCATGTGTGATGATTTGTTACAAAATGTTATTATGTGTGTTAAGTCTCTGCCCTACCTCAAGAAGTATATAAAAATTTTGTAACCCAAGCCTTGGGGCCTCTTAGCATCACCGGTTACCGAGTGCACGGAGAACCAAGCCTGGGCTTGCCAATAAATGACTCTTTGCTGATTGCATTGGTCGCAGTCTCTGGTGGTCTCTTCGGGGGATCCCGAGTCGAGGGGATCACTTCAGTCACAATAAGCTTGTGATGTCACAATGGGTTCATGATGTCAGAGTGGCATGGCAGATCTCAATTTTCATTAATTGGCAATGAATATATGAGTTCAAAAAGGGACTGTACTATCTCCAAAGGCATGTGTTATCACAAACATGATGCCATTCTAACAGGTTTGTGATGTCACAATGTGATACAATGGTCATGACATCGGGCACTATGATGTCACAGGGGATTTCTGACATCACGTGTCATACCAGAAATACGATATTGAAAACAGATTATGAGCTCAAAAAGGGCCTAATATGTGAAAATGGCAGCATGTTACAAAACTTATAAGGACAGGATTGGTTTGTGATGGCACAGCAGGTTAATGATATCACAATGGTAATGTAATGTCACAAAGGATTTTGATATCACAATTATTATATGGTCAAAGTGGATTTCTGAAATAGAATGAATTCACAGATAGGCCTTCATGCTGTTATGTCTATGAAGTAACAATGACACTGTGATTTATAATGCTGTGATGCCATTGTTGTTTGGTGATGTCACAATGAGCTGATGGTGTCATAATGACAATTTGATGTCACTGCTGATTTATGATGTTACAATGGTTATGAGGTCACATTATGTTTCTTTTATAACACACATGTCAAATTTGAATTAGAATGAAAAAGCTGGGCACCGGTGGCTCACACCTGTAATCCTAGCTACTCAGGAGGCTGAGATCTGAGGATCACAGTTCAAACCCACCTCAGAAAGGAAAGTCCATAAGACTCTTATCTCCAATAATAACTCGTAGAAAACCAGAAGTGGTGCTGTGGTTCAAGCGATAGAGTGCTCGCCTAGAGCTGAAAAGCAGGGACAGCACCCAAACCCAGAGTTCAAGCCCCAAAACCAAAAAAAAATTAGAAACAGGCATTCACAATCTGTCTATAACATCACAATGACAATGTGATCTCATAATGCTATCTTGTTGTAGTTTTGTGATGTCAAAAGTAGTTGATGTTGGCCTAATGAGAATGTTGTCACACTGGTGATGTCATAAAGGTTTCTTGATGTTACAATGGCATGTCTGATATCAATTGTCAATTCATAATGAAGGTATAGTTACACAAAAGGACTGTGATGTCACAAAGGCCATATGTTTTTTCAAAGGTGCTAAGAGATCCTAATAGGTTTGGGATGTCACAATGTGATAATGATGTCAAATGGCTATGAAAGCTCACAATAGGTTTGTGATGTCACATTGGTGGTGAAATCAAATAGTTTTGTGAAGTCACATCTCATAATCACATGTCCAATTTCAGTTGCTACTATTTCACAATGAGGAGATGAGTTCACAGAAGAAGACTGAAGTATAAAAGGCCAGGAATTTTCTAAAACTCTATGAAGACATAGCAGGTTTTTGAAAACACAATGGCACAGTGATATCATGATGGCAATGTGATGTTTCAATATGATGACTTGATAATGTTTTGATATCACAATTGGTGATGCCACACTGGTGATGAGTTTACAAGAGGTGTGTGATGTCACAATGGGTTGGTGATATCAAAATGACACATGTGATCTCAATTGTCAACTCACAATGAGTATATTAGCTCACAAAGGGACTGTGATGTCTCTAAAGGCATGTGTTGTCTCAAAAGTGATGTACTCTTAACAGGTGTGTGTTGTCAGAAAGTGACAAAATGCTCATAACATCTATCAGTGTGATGTCACCATGATCTAGATGTCACACTGGATTCGGTATCACATTTCATACCTGGATTGAGTATGAAAGGATTGGAATCTCACAGTAGGTTAATGATATCACTATGGAAATGTGGGGTCGCAAAGGGATTGTGTTACCACCATGGCTATTAGATCACAATGTGTTTCTACTACAATAGGTTTGTGATGTCACAATTGGTTGGAAATGTCACAATGGTATGCCAGTTCTCAAATGTCATTAATTCACAATGAAGATATGAGTTCGCAAAGGGACTGTGTTGTCTCCAAAGTCATGTGTTGGCACAAATGTGATGAAGTCCTAACAGATTTATGAGTTCACAATGTGACACCATGGTCTTGATGTCTATCAATGTGATGTCACAATGTTCATAATGTCAGAGTCAATTTCTGATATGATATGTCATACCTGAATTATTATGAGTTTGAAAACAGAATATAAGCTTGCTAAAGGCCTAAAATATCCTACTGTCAGCATATCACACAAGTTATGACTAAAAACATATTGTTTGGAGCTTAAGATTCTTTCTTTGAAATTGTATCCTCATTGTGAATTAGTAGAAATTGAAATTGGACCTGTCACTGTAATATTGAAAACTCATGTGACATCACAAACTCATTGTGACCTCCTCACCACTGTGACATCACAAACCCATTGTGACATCCCGTTGTTGTTGTGCCTTCACAATCACATTGTGACATCATAAAGCAATTGTGAACTCTTAGCACCTTTACAAAACACACGACCTCTATGGCATTACAGACCCTTTGGGTACCCATATCCTCATAGTGAACTAATGAAAATTATGATCACACATAGCACTGTATCATCACAAATACTTTGTGCAATAATTATGACTGTGAAATCACATCATCATGACACTATCATCTCAGTGTGACAACACCAAACCCCAATGACACCATACCAATTTTTTCTTCTGTGCATTTTTTTGTAAGTATAGTGTACAGAGGGATTACAGTTACATGAATAAGGTAATGAGTACATATCCTATCAAACATTGCTGCCTTGACAACACATTGTCACTTTGATGTCATAGACCCATTGTGAATGCCTGTTCTTTGATTTATTTCTATTACAAATGTGCCATGTGGGTTGATATCAGGAAACCATTGTGAACTCATAACCTTTGTCACATCAAAATCTCTTTGTCACATCACATTGCCTTTGTTATATCACTAACCTACTGTGACATCAAATACCTCTCCTGTCCTCATAACTTTTGTGATATGCCATTGTGATATTTTAGGCCCTTTGTGAGTTGAAAATCTCTGTTTGATCTCATATTTCAGATATGATATCAGATATCTAAAATCCAGTGTAACATCATGATATCACACCACTGGATATCATAACCATGGTGTCACTTTGTGACATCTCAGTCCTGTTAGTTCTTTAACTCTTTGACTATATATACTTTGGTGACATCAGAATCCCTTCCCAAAATCATATACTTATGGTGAGTTAATGACAATTGAGATCAACCCACATGCCACATTTCAAATACTATGAAATCACAGATTAGGCATTCATAATATGACTATGATGTCACAGTGACATAAGGGAAAATGCTATAATGTCATTGTCATTTTGTGATGTCACCATTAGCTAAAGATATCATAACAACAGTGTGATTTCACACTGGTTAAGACATCACACAGGGTTCATAATGTTACAATGGTTATGATCACAATGTGTTTCTGATATCAACTGATATGCTATATTTGAAATAGAATGAAATCACAGGATATACATTCACAATGTGTCTATGAGAGCAAAATGGCAATGCGATGTCATAATGCTATGATGTCACTATAGCTTGTCATAACTACAATCTGATGTCACACTGGTGATGATGTCACAAAGGGTTTGTGATGTCACAATGGCATGTCAGATCTTAATTGGCATTAGTTTACAGTGAGATTTCTGTTGTCAAAAGTGTTAATGATATAAAAATGGGTAAGTGATGCCAAACTAGTTTGTAATATCACATCTTATTTCAAATTTCAATTGCTACAAGTTCACAATGATACAAGTTCAAAGAAGGAACTTGATGTCCCAAAGGCCATGAATGTTCTAAGATGTGATGAGGTCATAATAGGTTTGTAAAAACAATTGCAATATGATGTCAAATTATGATGTTGTAAGAATGTTGTTATGTCACAATTAGTTGGTGATGCCATAATAGTGATGATTTCAAAATAGTTTTGTGATGTCGCAGTAGTTTGTGATGTGACAATATCATTCCAGACCTCAATTGTCCCTAACACACAGAGAGTATATAAGTTTAGAATGGGATTGTGAGGATTCCAGAGGCATTTCTTGGCACAAAAGTGATGAAGTCAGAACACATTTGTGATGTGACAATGTGACACAATGGTCATTATATCTAGAAGTGTGATGCTACAATACTCATGATGTCAAAGTATATTTCTAATATTTCATGTCATATCTGAAACAATATGATGTCAAAAATAGTGAGCTCTCATGTGCCTAACATAACACAGTGGCAACATGTCACAAAACTTATGAGGACAGGACATGTTTGATTTGTCACAGTTGTTTAGAGATATCACAATGGCAATGTTACGTCACAAAGGGATTGTGATGTCACAATGGTTATGAAGTCAAAATTTGGTTTTGATATGAACCCACATGCCACATTTGAAATATAATGAGATCACATAATAGGCACTGATAATGTATATATGATGTCACAATGAAAATGTGATGTCATAGTGGTATGATGTCATTACAGAATTGTGATGTCACAATGAGATGATGTTGTTATAATGACAATGTGATGTCACACCGATGATTATATTGTAAATGCTTTGTGATATTGTAATGGCATATCTAATCTCAATTGACATTTCACAATGAGGATATGGATACACAAAGGGACTGTGGTGTCACAAAGGCCATGTGGTTTTTCAAAGGTGCTAAAGATGTCATAATGGGTTTGGGAGATCTCAAGGAGATTGTAATGTCAAAACAGCAATGTGACATCACAATGGCTTTGTGATGTCACATTGGTGATGAGGTCACAATGGACAAGAGAGGTTTGTGATGTCACAACAGGTTAATGTTATCACAATGGCACTGTGATATCAGAAAGGGATTTTTCTTACAATGGTTTTGAGGTCATAATGGATTTCTGATACCCACCAATATTGCTTGCTTGAAATAGAATGAAATCACAGAATAGGCATTCACAATATGTATACAATGTCACTATGACATATGATGTCATAATAGTATAATATTTAAGTTTATTCATGTCAAAATGGCATGTCTAATTTTACTGGTCATTAGATTACCATGAGGATCCCAGAGGTTGCTATGTGCTGAGTCTTTCAAAAGGTGCATCGTGCTGAGTCCAATACATAGGGTTCTTTGTGCTATTTTTTTTTAAAGTGTGCTGTGTGCTGACATCCCAAAGGGTGCTATGATCTGAGTCCTTGAGAGGGAGTTATCCCTGACAATCAGACACACACACACACACACACATACACAAACACAAACACAGAGGGTCACCATGCACTTGCTTGGTGTGTGGGGTGGATGGAGAAGAGTCTCTCCCAGCGGTTGGGCTGAGGGGAAATTTGATCCCCCCAGGCAGCTGCTGGGGTTGGGGGTAAGCCCTGAGCTGAGATGAGGCTGCTTTTTCCATGGCCTGGTAACCTTAGGGCAGAGACAGGGCAGCACAAGGCCAGGGATAGAGGGCTTGGCCGAGGGGATAGGGGGCGTGACCGATGGGAGGACAGGGCATGGCAGAGGGGGCACATATCTGCTGTAGCCAGGGGCAGGCTGGAACACTTGTGCAGTGGGGGCGGGGCAACACGGCAGAGAATTGGGGGCAGAGAGAGAGAAGGGCAGACACATGCACCAGGCCAGGCGGCGTCAATGGCTGGCCTCTGCTGCTGTAGGAACATGGGTCTGGGCAAAGAGCACAGAGCACACAAAGCCAGCACAGCAGGCACATCCCTTGCACAGCCCCAGGGAGTCTCAGAAGCCACATAGACCCTGAGCCTGAGGTCCCCATGTTGGGAGCTCAGCTGGGGCTGGGGGGCACTCAGCCCCACAACCTGCCTGCTACTGCCCCAGTCCCCTCTCCTGCCCTCCCTACAGCATCGCATTTCAAATATGTCACTGCTGGCTCAGACCCATGGTGCCTCTTGGAGTCATCTACAATGGTGCGCCCCAGGCTGGCTTGCGACCCTGACCAAGTCCCGGGCCCCATTCCTTTGCTCTGGGCCCGAGCATCCACCATGATGCTGCCATTGTTGTCCACTGCACCCAGTACCACAGCCTACAGCTTCTCCCAGCAGCACATGTGGGTGGCCCCCCCACGAGCTCGAACCTTGTGTCCTACCCGAACACCCCCCTCCTCACTGTGGAACCAGACCCACTACTCCAGCCTCCCCGCTTGCATCCCCACCATGCCTCCTCAGTGCCAGGAAGGCCAGCCCTGGCTCTGCCAAAAATGTGCCCCAAGGGTGGGGGTTGGTGGACCCAGGGATTCCACCCCCATTCCTAGTGGTCAGTGTGCCAGGAAATGGGGAGATGCAGGTTTGGGTGAGAAAGGGGCACCACCGAGCCCCTGGCCTGGAGCAGTGGGAGACCCACAGCCCCACATCTGCACCCTTTCTCTCCCTGGTGGGAGCCTGGTGGTTTTAGTCAGAGGTGGGTTGCAGCAGCTCCACACCTGCCTTCTTGGGTCTTTTCCTTTTTTCTGGGGTGGGGGTGTTGAATGCAGAAGATAGGACCCCCTTGCTGTGTGAGTCCTTGACCTCTGTTCTCAGTCTCCCTTTCACGTGAGGAGTGACCCAGAAAAGCCCACTAGGGAGGTGAGGTCACTGGGGGTCAGATAGAAGGTGAATATCTGGGAGGAACACACTCCTCCATCACACATATACCCAGCATGACCCCTCCCACCCCAGCTGTCAACAGTAATCATAGGGTTATCACATTTCCCAGCTCTGCCAGCATCTGTTGGTGCTCCCAGTCCATCTGGTCTCCTTGTCCTCCCCAATAATCCACACAGTCGCCCAGAAGTACCTAAGCTGGAAGTAGGGAGTACTTCCATGTATGTAGCCTTTAAGACCCCATCCATTTCCTCAACACTGCCCCACTCCAGGTCAGACACCCCCTGGGGACCCCATAACCCCCTGCTTGTTTTCAATCCTGCCTCTGAGGACCACTTCTCTGAGGATTCCTTCACTGCACATCCTGGCCTAGGGTTTTGGTGAAAGAGGAGTTAAGGCCGGTTGTTCCCAAGGGGAAGGGTCTGGCCCTGGAGAAGGTGAGAGGTGAGGTGGTGCTGTGTCATTAGAGTGGTGCTCCCCTTGGGTGGGAGCCCTTGGTTCTGACAAGGGAATGGGGAATCGGAACCTGCATGCTCCAGCTTGTACATTGTCCCCCATGAGGAAACAACAAACTTAGGAGAGGCACTACTCTGAGTCTGTGTGAGTGTGTGTGTGTGTGAGAGAGAGAGAGAGACTGAGAGAGAGAGACCATGAAAGAGAGAGAGAGAAAGAGGGAGAGAGAGAGAGAGAGAGAGAGAGAGAGAGAGAGAGAGAGAGAGAGAGAGAGAGAGAATCATCTTTCTCCTTGTACAGCTTGACTGTACTCAGGTGAGTGATCATTTGGCAAATTGCAGGTGCTGTATGGAAGAGTCTTCTGTCACTGTTCTGGATTTGTGTGTGTGTGTGTGTGTGTGTGTGTGTGTGTGTGTGTGTGTGTATGTGTGTGTGTGTTAGGAGAGCAGGGAGATGAGATCAATGAAAATATATTTACATCATCATGTCTAAAAACAGCAAAAGCATTTTATTTCTCTCTCTGTGTGTATTTGTTTTTTTCTTTCTTTCATCAATACCAAGTATGAGCCCAGCCACAATCTTTGTTTTCTCCTTCACAGTTTCATGGCTCCTTTATGGAAAATTTCAGTAGATATTCCTTTCCTCCCCTTTCCACCTCTCTCTTCCCCCTTTCCTATAGCCCACAGTAGATGCTGGGCCTGCATGTGCCTCCCCTAGGAGACCTGTGTGAACCCTGGACTAGAGTGGACACCTGTCTTTCTATCCCCAGCCAGAAGTTTGGTGAGGCGAGTGTGACCACAGCCACAATCTTCCAGCCAGACACTCTCCTCTCATGTGTATAGTTGGAGATAACTCAAGGGTTGAGAATGTGTCTGCCAAACATAATTAGGTAATGAGATGGGAGAGAAGGCAGGGCAGGGTCTTTGAAGCTATGAGGTTTTGGGGGCTTGCGTACAGTGTGACATGGCAGATGGTTCACCATGATGGAGGATGAGAGGGAAACCTTACCTAGGGCATTCATGATCTCTGTGGGCATCTGGGCACAGGGCTCCATGCCCCTATTGGTGGCGTGTATTCCCTCCCACGGCAGTGCACCAGTGGTCAATCCTCCCTGGAGTCCTGCAGACTCTAATCTGTGTCCTGCTTGAGCCATTTCCAGCTGGATAGTGGTAGGCAAGTCCATTCCCCCTGCTGGAGCCCACTCAGTATCAGGACATGTCAGTTAGCTAGGGCTCACTGAATGCCAGTTTCTGTAACCTGCTGTAGGCTGTAGGAAGGGAAAGGGGACCATTGACTTTGGAAACTTTTAAGTTTGATTGGGATAAATTAAATGCCACATTTTCCAGGGTTTTTGTTGTTGTTCTTGTTTAAGCTGGCAATTTCCACTAACGCCTGGGATTATGGGTCAAATTAGATGGACCATTTCAGCCACCAAACAATGACATTCAAAGCTGCACAGGCAGAGTTCACAAGCCATATTGTGTCCTGCTTTGAACGTTGTGCCTTGACTTCCTTTCTCCATCAGCTGCTGAATCTCTTCCTGCTCTCTTTAGGGTGACCACCACAGTGGAGGGCATTGTGGGGAGCAGAGATTGTGACCTCACCATCCTCAGCCTGCCAGCTGTGAATAGAGACAATACCCAGCACCTACACTGAACGCTGGGAGATTCAGAGGCCCCAGGCTGCCTCAAGGATCTTTTATCTGCAGCATGAAACTTGGGGGCCGGATGTGGTAGACCATCCTGGCTGGTCCCAGGGGGAGGAGAGGAGGCCCCTTGAGCTAGACGTTCAGCTCATGACAACCTCGTTCACACCTGAGTGGGGAATTGAGTACCACAGAACTGATCAGCCGCTAGGCAGAGATCTTTGAGAAAATAGGCATCCCAGAAGGCCCAGAATCCAGCGAGTATATTGTGGCTCATATCCTCGGAGTCAAAACAGTTAAGTGCAAGGTCACCAGGAGGGCATGAAGAGGGAGGAGGGAGAACTGTGGGAGAGCTATATGAGGCTTCGTCTCCCCTCCCCCACAGAGGATACTTACCTGAATCAGATGGGACTTTTCTGCAGTATTGTCATAGACAGATACTAATTTATTTATCTAACAAACTATTATAGTGTGTGCCAGGGTCTGGGGGGATCATAGACAATGAAGGTTCCAGGACTGGTTCCAGAGCACTGGGCTCTGAGCAGGGTTGCTTCTTTAATAATACTCACAACACAGGAACATTCCTGGGATAGATCAGCCCTTTTTATCTTCCCAAGAGAGAGGGACCTAGAGCCTCCCTCCCCCCCCCCCCCCAGTCTCCGTCCCTTGACCAAGAAACCCTTTGGTTCCCATATCATGTGGTTGGATAACTAGGCCTCACCTCACTGCCCAGTGGTTAGGCAGGACTGTGAGAGATCCTGAGTCTTTGATAATGTCAGAGGATCCTCAGTATGAGACTGTACTTGAACGTCCTAACTTGGTGCATTGTCAGTCCCATCTAAGACTGCCATGATGTAGGACATAGAATCTAGTGAATCAGATCAGGATGGGGTCTGTTCTTGGAGGCTTGAGTATTATGTGTGAGCTTTGAGCTTCCATGTGCCAACCTGCTTCCTTTTCTTGGGTGGGTCTATGCTAGACAAAGCTTGAAACTAGGGTGTGGTCTTGTATTTTATGCTATAAGATATCACTCTACCATTTGAGCCACAGCTCCACTTCCAGATTTTTTTGGGGGTGTTTAATTGGAAATAAAGAGTTCTCATGGACTTTGCTGCCAAGGGCAGTATCCATCTGTGCAGTCCTCAGATCTTGGTTTTCCGAGGGGATAGGATTCAAAACCTTGGAAAAATATCTTTGGATACTCATGGCTGTTATTCCTAGGTACTCAAGAGCTGAGATCTGAGGATTAAAGTTCAAAGCCAGCCTGGACAGGAAAGACCCTGAGACTCTTATCTCCAACAAACCAATAGAAAACCGGAAGTGGTGCTGTGGCTCAAGTAGTAGGGTGCTAGCATTGAGATGAAGAGCACAGGGACAGCACCCAGGCCCAGAGTTCAAGCCTCACAACTGAAAGAAAAGAGAGAAAGTAAAACATCTTTGCCTATAAAGATGTGGAGGTGTGTGTAGGGGTGCTGTGTTTGAGAGACTAGGTGCTGGCCTCATTGTACAGACATTTCTAAGAACTCCCCAAGTTTGTCCTAGTTTGAAACTACATTAGAATGGGCGTTGCCTTATGAAGAACTCAAGAAGAGGAGACCCGTGGCAGGCAGAGTGGGCTAATGGTTCAGGGGTGGGATTGATGTGTCTGTATTCTCTCCATTGAAGGATAGATTTGGATGCTGGATGTCAAAGACTGAAGTCAAGTGTTGCAAGCAGTATGTGGCCTGACGAATTGAGTTTCCTCTGGGTATATGAAGGTGGTTGAAGCCTGGTGCTGCTGGTGGCTGACAACTGTCATCCTAGATACTCATAAAGTTGAGTTGTAAAGACCACGGTTCAAAGCCAGCATTCGCAGGAATGTCTGTGATAATTGATAGCCAATGAACCATCAGAAAACAGGAAGTGGTGCTGTGGCTCAAGTGGTAGAGTGCACATCGTCAGCTGAAGAGCTGAGTGAGAGCACCCTGGCCCAGAGTTCAAACCCCATGATCAACAATAAACAAAGAGGTAGCTGAGTTTTCCACATACCAATGTATACGGTAGGAAATTACATGCTGGGTTATGAGACATTACAGGTATGTGAGAGGCTCAATGTTGTGTCTACAGTTGGTGTGTGTATGATAGTGCCATCTTCTCATGGGTCGGATGTGATCCTAATGGACAGAGTTCATGGTTCTGTTCTCAGGAACTGCTGAGGCCTTGGAATGTCCATGTGTGTGTGTGTGTGTGTGTGTGTGTGTGTGTGTGTGTGTGTGTGTGTGTGAGTAATTTTCCCTTGTCTTCCTCTGTCCCCTTCCTGGGTGCCTGTCTGCCTCTTCCTGGCCTGAGATGGTGCCCCTCCTCCACGTCGACCTTGACTTTAGCCCCCTATCCGGGTCTACAATGAGTGCGAAATGGCCAGAGGCCTGTGTTCCAGCTTTTCTCTGGGGCACAAGTCTGGCTGTCCAAATATTTGGCCGGCCCCAGGGGATTCTGGGACAACAGTGCTTGCTGGTTTCCTCTGCCTCAGAAGGAGGGCTTCAGTCACAGGATGTCCTGTCCTTTTCCTCAGCTGGTCCTCTGCACATCCCTCTAAACAGGCTGGCAGTGGAGTAGGGAATGGGGGGTTGCTGGTGGTTCTGGCCAACTCGAGCGTGACAGCTGACTGAAGACCACCCAAGCAAGGGGATCCAGGGCTACATGGAAGGTGAGGCCAAGATGGCTTGGAAGTATTGGTCAGTGTCTAGGAAATGTAAACAAACTTTATCACAGGAAAGTCTGTCTTCCAGCCCTGGCTGGGACTCTCTGGTCCTTCTAGACAATTCCAGATGCCCAGAATACAGAGGCACAGACTTTAGATTCCAGGACCTGGGAACTGGGGGATGAGAGACTGGTATGGCCAATACCTCAAAGTTCTGGGGCATTAGCTTGACCTGGATCTGTCCCCATTGAGTATGTTCACCCAGTGTTGGCCACACACTGGCCACTTGTGGCAGTGCTGTGGAAATGGCAGGAGTGGAAGTGAGATTTAGTATGACCAAAATCTGGATTTATCGGCTGTGGGGCTGGCAAAGGGTGTCTAAAAAAAAAATATTAGAGCTGGAGGTCAGGGCCTAGGCACTGTCCCTGAGCTTCCTTTGCTCCAAGCTAACATTCTACCACTTGAACCACAGCTCAACTTTCATCTTTTTTAGTAGTTTAGTGGAAATAAGTGTTTCATGGCCTTTCCTGCCTGGGCTGGCTTCAAGCTGCCATCATAAGATCTCAGCCTCGAGTAGCTAGGATTGCTGGTATGAGCCACTGGCACATACTAAGGATGTTAGAGTATGTGAGTGTGTGTATGTGTTTATGTGTTTACCGGGACTTGAACTCAAAGCCTAGATGCTATCCTTTAGCTTGTTTGCTCAAGGTTGGTGTTCTACCACTTGAACTACAGAAGCACTGCTTCCCAGCTTTTTGGTGATTCATTGGAGATAAGAGTCTGCCCAGGCCAGCTTTGAATCCTGATTGATTTTCAGGTCTCAGCCTTGAGTAGTTAGGCTGCCAGGTATGAACCACTGGCGCCCAGCTGATAATGGCCTTTCTCCACATTGGACTGGGTACTCCTGAAAGGTTTTCCTTATTTTTTCTGTGCCAGTACCAGGGCTTGAACTCAGGGTCTGGTCTCTGATCTCTTAACTTTTTCCCTCAAGGCTGGCACTCTAACACTTGACCCACAGCTCCATTTCTGGTTTTTGGTAGTTCATTGGCATGAAGAGTCTCACTAACTTTCCTCCCCTGAGCTGAGTTTGACCCATGACCTCTCATCTCAGTCTCATTCATGGAGTAAGAAGCCATTTTTGAAACATTTTTTTTCCTGAAAAAAAGCCCTGGGTCTCAGTATGATGTATAGTCCATATGCAAATATATCCTGTGTGATAGGATGTAATAAATGAAATGTTGTATGTGTAATAATACTAAATAAATAAGGATAATAAATGCTATACTCACTTTTCCAGTGCTGGCACTTCAATTCAGGCCCTGGGAACTGGTCTGAATTTCTTGTCTTCAAGGACAGTGAGCTTCCTCTTCACTCACAGTGCCACAGAGTTACCCAGACCCTGATTTCAAATACCAGGCCTGCCAGAAAAATGTTGCAAATTCCAAGCCAGGGCTTTTAATTTATTTTTAATTTATTTTTTTGGCCAAGCATGGGGCTTGAACTCAGGTCTTGGCATCTCTACCACAGCTGGCCCTGTATTATTAAGACCCAAGTTCAAATCTCGGGGTTGGCAAAAATAAAAATAAAAAGGAGAAGTTTAAAACGGAGAACTTCAGGAAGGTGGTTTTACATTGTTTCCCCTTGCATTGTGACCATCCTGGGTCTAAATAACAAGGCCAAACAGTGCACATGACCTTTCATGCTGATGTTTGGCTGGCTATTAGGGAAGCCATAACTGAAACTTCAAATTAGGCCTGGAGGTTGAGTCCAGGTCTGCCACTAAGGATTGGTGGCAGATTCTAAGAAATGCATTGCAATATGCATCTATACAAATGTTAGAAAAGTAAAAATTAAATTAGTACTTAGTGTATGAGTATAATATAAAATTATACACAACAATTACACTACATTGACTAATGTTCAATTAATACTTTATTATGTATTCAACCATGATACTTAAAAATGGAAGGAATAATTTGATTGTCAATAATTGGTAGTAATATATGTAATTTCATAATATACAGACATGTTTCTCTTGTTTTATATATATATATATATATATATATATATATATATATATATATGCCAATCTACACCTTTATGTGTTTATACACTTGTCACTAATGGGGCTCAATGGTATAGTGATGGCTAGTACATCCAAACCCTGGATTCGATTCCTCACTACCAGATGCACATAAAAATCAGGAAGTCGTGCTGTCGCTCAAGAAGTCGGGCACTAGCTTTGAGCATAAAACCTTAGGGACTGTGTCTAGACCCTTACTCAAGACCCAGGATAGGTACCAAAAAATATTGAATGTTGTGACAGCAACTCTGTATGGATAAGACTTCAAATACCTCATCACAGAGCAAGCCGGGAGTCTGGTGCTGACAGCTGCCATCTAACCTGACTTAGCCAGAGGTATATCACTGCAGCCCAGCTCCACGGAACCAGATGCTGCTGGCTTGCTCACCCCTGTCATCCAAGATACTCAGGGGCTGAGATCTGACACTGATGGTTTTAAAACCCAGTCCTAGCAGAATATATGTGAAAGTCTGTGATGTGGGTCAAAGTGGTAGAGCTCTAGCCTCGAGAAAAAGATCTTAAGACAGTACCCCCAACATTTTAGTGCAATCCCTGTGGCTGACTACTCCCCTCCAAAAAACATTCCTCTGAATCATTAGATGTTAACTTTGTGCAGTTTGTGATGTGTTTCTGAAAGAATGGTGATACTGATGAAAGCACCATAATAGTAATGACAGCTTGTGGGATATAACTATGCGATGAGTCCTTCCTAAGGTGCTGAGTACTTCACGGGGTGCTGTGTGCTGAGTCCTGCATTGGGTGCTGGGTGCTAAGACTTTCACAGGATGCCTTGTACTGAGTCCTGTAAAGAGTGATATTTGTTTTGTCCTTCAAAGGCTGCATTCTTTCATCTTATTCTTGTAGGAGCTCCACAACTGAGATGATTATGCAGACAAGAATATTGAGGTTCAGATATGTCCACATGGCAGGGACAAAATTATGTATTACTGAAGACTCATGAGTTGCCTACTGAAGACAATTGTTTGGTTTTTTTTCTCTGTCATGAACCTTGAACTCAGAGCCTAGCACTGATCCTTACTTCTTGGGCTCATGGCTAGCACTCCACCATGTGGAGCCAAGGACCCCCTTGCAACAGTGTGCCAGGGCCTAGGGTTCTATAGCCGAGGTCTGCCATCCTGCCTTCTCAGGAAGCTGAGATCTGAAGATCTGGGTTCCAAAATATCCCAGACAAAATGTCCCATGAGACTATTATCTCCAATTCACCACTAAGAAACCTGAAGTGGAAGCTGGGTGCTTGTGGCTCATGCAGGTCATCCTAGCTACTCAGGAAGATGAGATCTGAAGACCATGGTTCAAAACTAGCGTGGGCAGGAAAGTCCTTGAAACACTTAGCTCCAATGAACCACCAGGAAACCAGAAGTGGTGGTGTGGCTCAAGTGGTAGACCATAAGATTTGAGCTGAATTGCTCAGGGACATCAGCCAGGCCTAGACTTCAACTCCTACAACCGACAACAACAAAAAAGAAAGAAACTAACAAACCTGAAGTAGAGAGCTGAGAATATGCCTTAGTGGTAGAGTGCTTTCCATATACAAAACCCTGGGCTTGATTTCTCAGTACCACATCACTAGGAAAAAGCCCGAAGTGCCTTTGTGGTTCAAGTAGTAGAAGGCAATCCTTGTACAAGAGAAACTAGGTACAGAACTCATGTCCTCAGTTCAAGCTCCAGTACTCGTGTATGCACGCACGCGTGCGCACACACACACACACACACACACGCACACACACACACACAGAGAAAGCAGAAGTGAAGGTGTGACACAAAATGGGAAAGCATTAGACTTCTGCTCTGAGCTCATGGTCATCACGCAGGCCCTGTGTTCAACCACAAAACCTAGCCACCCAGGGCCTATATAGGAGAGGTCAAAGGTTTCAAAACCTGACGAGCTTCACCAGCCCTAGATGAAAGGAAACTTTGTGATATCCAACATGTGCTTGGATTTCCCAAGCTTCTGGAAACCTATGAGAGCTTTCATAGGCCCATTATCGCTGTGATTGAAACACTTGATTAGGTTCAGTGCCCTAGTTGTCTCCCAGAAGGACTCCTGAATAATATTGAGCATTTAACACCGGAATATAGTCTCATAAAGGCAGGATAAGAGCACAGAACATGGCTTGCCATGGTAGGTGGCACAAATGAAGGCTTCCTGTCAAAACATTGCACTGGGAAGAGAGAGAGCTTGGGGTAAGAGGGGCCTTTTTCTCCTGACCTTCAGAGCTCGCCCACACTCCTCCTCACTAATTGGCCCAGATAGAGTTATCTGTTACAGAGCTGTACAGGAGTGAGGCCTTTTGCCTGCCTATCCAGACAATGAGAGAGACTTCTTCCAGCAGGCCTAGCATGCAGAGAAACCCTCTGGCTACCCTGGGATCAGTGAGGGGAGCCCTGGAACATGCAATGTCATAAAAGCAGTCTCTGTGTTATAAACTCATTGTATTGAATACATATTTCCTAGCTTGGTACAATTCCCAGTCATGAGGCCTTTTGCAGTTTGCCAGGCTACCAGCATTTCCCTCACACAACCACAGAGCAGGAAGATATCACTTTCCCACTTCTCAGGCAGCCAGAGACCCCAGATTCAAGAGGGCAGAGACAGGTTCTAACTCAGCTGCTGGGAGACAGAAGAAAAAGTGCCCTGACTCTTCTTGGACTGGGGATTTTCATTAATGTTGTGGAGAATGAAGGAAGGAGAATGGACTGGCAGAGGTAAAAGAAGGGCCTTCAAATCTGACAGATGGAAACTCAAAAACCCATTCCCTAAGACAAGAGAGCAGGGTTTTTCTACTCTGCTCTTCCCCTCTCTCTCTCACTAACCTGGCTCTCTATTGGTAACTTAAAGATAGCCTGAGGCTCCCTTCACCTGAGGGAAGAAGGTTATTAGTCATTGTTTGAAGAGGCTGAGAAAAGCCTGGCCCTGGTGTAACTCTAACAAATTTCTCAGTTTTCCCCCCATCGCTGACTGTGCCTGGAATGAATGAAGTGGTTTTGCAGCTCACTTCCCTGTTGAGTGTGTACATTTTGCCTCCTAATCCTGCAGGCCTTTGTGTCTTCACCCAACCTGGCTTTTGCAACTGTTTTCTGCCTTCAAATACAGTGTTATACTGGATTCCTTTCTGCCAACAGTGGTAGGGCTTGGATCCTGAGAACCTCATTTGAACCCAGGGTGGGTCAATGATCTTTCTTTCCTTCTTCTATAGCTTGAGAACTCTAAGAACATTTAGAGTGCAAGTAACTTCTCATCACCAAGGGAAACACAGGAAGCTCTTGATCATCTGATCTTTTAGAAGTAGAAGCCAGTGTGTCGTAAACTTTCCTGCTCTGGTTGCCTTCACACTGTGATCCTGAGACCTCAGCCTCCTGAGCTAGGGTGATGGGTGTGAGCTACTGGTGCTATGCTAGGTTCAGAACTGTAATGACATTGACAATACAAGTCAACTGCTTATCACAAAGGGCTTGGGGAGCATATTAAGCCTTTGAACATTGGACCTTTCAGATCCCTTTAGCACAAAGGTTGTAATGGTAGAGTCTGAGAGGCTGGGCATATGGATGTGCTACACTTGATCCTTAAGCTCTGACTCCAATTCTGGTGTACATCAGGGTTCATTTTCTAAAGAATGTTCTCATAATTATAAAATAGGAAAAGTACTTTGATTAACCCTTCCTTTTTTCCAGTTGTTTGACTTGTATCAACCCTGGGCATTGTCCCTGTGTAATTCAACTCAAGGCTAACACTCTACCACTTGAGCCATAGCG
Organism: Dipodomys spectabilis; assembly: GCF_019054845.1. NCBI lineage: Eukaryota > Metazoa > Chordata > Mammalia > Rodentia > Heteromyidae > Dipodomys > Dipodomys spectabilis. Next base: position 3,406,311 of record NW_024870691.1, read on the forward strand.
CCACATTTTTTTGTTGGTTCATTCGAGATAAGAGTAACAGGCTTTCCTTGCCTAGGCTGTCTTTGAATCTCAGCCTCCTGAGAAGCTAAGATTTCAGTTGTGAGCTACAGGCATCTGGCAGTTTCTTTCTTGTATACTCATTTTTCTTGGTAGCATTGTTTGTTTATAAATAAAATCGTTTATTTCCACATTTTGATGGACAAAGATGTAGTTTTCAACTTAGTGTGATTAGTTAAAAAACTTTCTCATATAGATGCTTTTCAATAACCAATGTTTTCCAATGATTTATTGAGTATGTTCTTCAATACAGCTGTAAGCACATTACACAATTTACATAATACCACTTACATATCTGCAGTTACCTTAAAAGGACATAGGCCTTAGAGCCAAGAGGTAAAATTTATTTTTATTTCTGCATGAAACTATTTGTGACTTTATACCAACAAAGTAATGGCATCCTTTTCAAAATCTATTGACCATAAAACTAAAAATTTATTTTTGATAAATCTGTTACATTCTTCTATGTGTCTGTTCTTATAGCAGAGCTATGTTGTCTTCACTACTAAACATGGTAATAAGATTCAAATCTAGTATGAGGGCTCAAGCTATACGATTTAAAAAAAAATTTTCTGGCTGACCTGTATTCCTTGATTTTACATATGAGTTTATTGAGTAGGTGGAACAATTTTCTACAGAGATATCTAGATGTTTGATAGTCACTCATATTTTGCACCTTGTGAAAACAAAAGACCCCAGATATATATATATATATAGAAAAAAAATGTCTTTAATTAATGCTTGAAACAGCTAAATTTAATTTAGGAATGAGTTAAAATTTAGGAACACTATAGCATAATAGAGCTGAGTGATAACGACTTGAGCTGTACAACAGAGGAGAATGAGAAGGGATAGAATAGAATGATGGACCACATAGTAGCTGTATGTCATTGGTATTGTGTTTCAAAAATCAGAGAGACTTCAGAGAAGAGAAGGAGGAAAATAATCAAAGTTTCCTGAACCATTTCTTTTTAATCCACCTAATACTGTGCACTGAGAGACAGAGAAGATGGGAAAAAATAAAATAGAAAATAAAGCCTTTTATAGACTGTTACAATGTAAAGAGATTGTAATAGTAATATGATAATTAATTTCCAAAGAAATAAGAGAAAGAATAGGTAAACACTCAAGGCAAAAAGAATGAAGAGAGAAAAGAAGCAAAGTAAAACCTTTATCAATAGCAAACACAAACTGAATTTTACTCTTTCCTTATTTGTAAGGTAAGGTGGAAAATGTAAGGACTCTTCACTTTTCTTTTTTCTTGCTCTAGAAGTCAACAAATATATTCTCCATTACTTCTGGTAGATTACATCCATTTACAAATGAGAAATGTAAGACTAACAGTCAATATAGTGAGTAAATAATACTAGAATATATGTCTGAGCTCTTCACTCTGTGTGCTTAGAAAGAGAGTAATTTGGTTATGGAGAGGACCAATATGAAAAGAATACAGGGAAAAAGCATACTTTGGAAATGGTTGTTTTAGGACTAGGTGACAGTGATGAGTAAATGAAACAGGCTGGTGTCAGGGGCATAAAAAGGAGTACATCGAAATCATATTAGTGACAGAAACTCAGAAAATCTTGATCATTCATCATATCTAATGGGACGGAGTAGAAGGGTAAGAAGAAATCTTAAGTGCTTCCATAGGTATGGCTGGCAACTGTGTTAGTGATATTCTTAGAGATAAGGACCACAGGTGGAAATGATGGATTTGGAAGTGGAGAGGCAGTGGAAATATTCTAAATAACAATAAAATAATAAAAATTGCTATAGTGGATAGAATATGGATCACATTTTATCATATATAATTTTCAAAAAACATACTAAGAATGAAAATTTAAAAGTAATAAAACACTATTTACATTAAAACTAGACAGGATAGTTCAGTGATAAAACATTGGCCTAGCATATGTGAAACAATGGTGTGATCTCCCAAACACTACAAAGTACACACAAAGCACACACACACCAAAACCAAATAAACACACACACACACACACACACACACACACACACACATACTACATACACACATTTGGAATATTGATATTATCATATTAAACAGAGGAAATTATCACAAATAATAAAAGTAAGTTAATATATGAAATCATAATATTGTTCTTACTATGTAAAAGTTTAGTAGAAATAAAATAGTCACAATATACTTGGATTCTTAGAGATTAAATTGAAAATTAAGAAATAGAAGACATGAGAACCTTTGCAAACAAGTTTTAAATAATAAACATTTTGAAACATATTTCCTTATTTTGACAAAAGATTGATGTTACTGGTGTTGTAACTCAAGATTTAGAATATAATAACCAGGTGCTCTATATCTCGCTATGGATGGCTATATGTCTAATCATTTCACTCTAGATATTTTTATAATAAGCTCTCAGTTTCTCAGGCTCTCCTGAATTACAAACCCTATTTGCAGTTCCTACCATAGCTAGAAAATGGAAGCCATAAATCACCATGCCCAGCTCAAACTTTTTTTAAATTCAAGTACAAATATTTACAAAAAAGTGACCAGGTAATGAAGCCCTTCTTAATAAAGTATGTGCTTCTTGAAAATACAGTAAGTATTTATTACCTGAAAAATATGTATAGAAGTATAAGAAAATAAATTTATTTAAATTCACCAACCATAAAAAAATTAGAAAATAATTTTTAAATATTCACATGATAAATATTTTAAAAGCAAAATATATGTGTCTGAATAATCTACATGTATAAAAATCATGCAAAATTAAATTAACTAATCCAACACTCTGAAAAAAGAATTACCCTAGGGAATCAAAAGAAAATATATAAGTTCAAAATTTGAAACTTAGAAAATAAAATGAACTGTACACTTTAGTTGACTTAAGTAACTGTAAACCCTCTGTATATCAATTTTATAATAAAAAATGCATGAACAAAGAAAGCAAAAGTACCCATTGATCCATAGCAACAGCAAAAGCATCAGTAGTTGTTTGAGTGTACAAACAAAATCGATGGAGGGAGCATCTAGATTTCTAGGTGTGTTCTCCATCATGCCTGACACCCAGGACTCTCCCATGAAAGGAAAACTGGTGGCACATTTGGCTTCTTACTCCAAGATTAAATTTTTGGCAGTGCTAGGATCTGAACTCAGGGCCTAGTAGGCCCAATTCATGAATGATAGTTCTAAAGTTTATATTATATTAATATAATAATATAGACATCATCAATATTTTCACAATATACTTGTCATTATTTTGAAAAACACATTATTTTAGTAATGTCTCATAGTAAAACAGAATACAGTTCAATTCTATGGAAACTCCTAACTTAAAACTGAATAATTGTTAAGAGGACAGAATATATGTGTTCTTCAAAATTCCTTTGACTACTAAATACTCATGTTCAAATTCTGAACATGCCATCCCAGATTCATTTAAAACAGTATCTGTTTGCATTTTATTTAATTCTGCAATAAATGCGGTTTCCAATGTGACGTTACATATTTAAAAGTCAACAGGAAAAAGACCCACATTCTGGTAAGGATAAACCTATGAACAATCTATAATAATTAATTCCAGAAGAGTAAACATTTGTTCATCAGAGTAAGCTATTGTTTCTATGACAATCATTCCCAAGGTTTTATGCCGTAAATTTATCCTAACCCAAAAGTTTCCAACATGTATGATGCACCATAAAATTCTCTAAATTCACCTCATGACTAGCTTAACATTATTGTGAAAAAATAGTACACTTCTGCTGTGATGCCCTCCCAATTGTGCAAAGAACACTACACTAAACTTTGCTGCATCATTTTCCCATAGTAATATTATTGAGATAAGAACACTTGCAAAGATTATTTATTTTTATTTTATATTTATTTTAGTATATATGATTATTATTTTATCTATCATTGATATTCAGGAAATTTGAATATCTGAATATTAAGATCTGAAGATTAGGTTCAAAGCCCACCCTGGCAGGAAGGTTCCTTAGATTCTTATCGCCAATAAACTGCTAAGGAAAAGCCAGACACAAGTGGCACTGAAGTTCAAGTAGTAGAGCAGTAGCTTTGAGCATAAACAAGCTCAGGGACAGTGCCCAGACCCGGAAGTCAAGCCCCAGGACAAACTAAATAGCAAAACAAAATAAAAACAAACCTCAAACCTAGCTTTTTTTCTCATTGTATACAGAGTTACATAATTAAAGAAATTTCTTCCAGTGTTATGTGTTCGTAGAAGAAAAAAGATGTCACACAGTTACTACCTTCATACCATGTTACACCAAAGTGTCAAAAAATTACACTTTTTCTAAATTTATAAATTAATAGCATCCATTTGTTGGAAACTCTGTCTAGATTATTTACATTATTATGTCATACATGAACTGTTGGAATTAGCTATTAACTAAGTTCTAATTATACCTCACTTGAAAGAATATTCTAGGCAAATAGAATGCCAGAATTGTCTGTGAATTTCTAAATTACATCTTCAACTTGAAAACAATTTTGTAGTATCTGTTAGAATATGAAATTATAAACAAAATATTTATTTTAAATCTAATTTCTGATTTAGCCAGGTATACAAAGTCCTACATTAGATGAACTTTGCCATTTCTCCAGGCTTATGCTTTTGTAATCTTTCATCATTTCTTTGGAATCCAAGAGAATGATGCTTACTTTTTCAAATTTTTGATTGGGAATCATGAACTGTTTTGCATCTAGGAATGTTCTCTAATGAAGAGATCATTTAAAGCACAACTGAGGATTATATATGAGTTGCATTTCAATAGGAAACTTGACTTTTCAAAACATAATGACAAAATTAGCCCAAAGTTCCAACTGTGTAGCCCTTTCTTGTTTGGTATGTTTCATTGAGACAAAACTACACTATCTGGTCCAGGGTAGGTATCGCTATGTAATTCCACTCTCTAACCTCCTGTCTTAGTCTGAGTGCTAGAATTCCAGGCTTGTATCACATTGCCCTGCCATAATTTGTTTGTTTATTTACTCGAGTAACAGACTAGCAATTCTGAACTTCTCCGATGATCTTATCCACTAGACTGACTGCTCAGACTGTTTATGTACAATTTTCAAAGACGTTCTAACATTTGACACAGGATATGAACATTTTCAGATGCACCTGCAGGGGTCTCAGATTCATTCCTCCATGGATCCAATCCTTTTAATAATGATTACTTGACTTTCTTACTATCTCTGATCCTTACTTATGTAATATTCTCAAGCTTTTTTGGGAACTTTCTAATATTAAAAATTATCACTTTTTCTAGTATTACTCAGGATATATTTTCTATTATTTTCTAACTTTTGTACACATTCTGAGAATTGTTTCATATGTGTGTTTGCACCCATAAGTTCCTCTGTGTGCATGTGCATACTTGTATGTATGTATGAAAAAAATTCTCAAGCTCTTATTCAGCAATCTTGGTCATAACTAGTATTCCATCACTTGAGCCATTCTTCCAATGCAGCTTTTGGCTGGTTAAGTATAGCTAGTGTCCCAAAGACTGTTCTGCTGAGGCTAGATGCAAAATGAAATTCCCAGACTCCTTTACATTCTTAGGTTTTATCTTTCCAGGAGTATCAACTTTTAAACTAGAAGCATTTTTGTGAGTGTATAGTCTAAGCTGTAGGAAAGTTTCTGAGGCACTTATGTCCAATTTACCACCAGAAAACTGGGAGTGGCACTGTGGCTCAAGTGGTAGACTGCTAGCTTTGAGCTGAGTAGTAGAGGGACAGTGCCAGGTCCAGAGTTCAAGCCCACAAACATAAAAATAAAGAAAAGAAAAAAAAAGAAATGTGATCTTAGCCACCAGTTCATTGCTACTATAATTCCTGCTCTCTCAACATGGCATTTTTTCCAGTTAAGTCCATGCTATTAAATCTGACTTGCTTTGGAAATAGAATTATTCTTCCATTCTACTTTTTACAAATTAGCATGACTAGCTGCCATGATTTAGAGCTAGTAGAAGAAACAGTGGCCTCATCCTTCATGTTCCACTTAGTAGTAATGTTTTCTCTATATCACTCCATCAATCTACATACTGGCCTTGGCTTTATTGTTTCAAAGTTGTCTTATTTACAGTCTTCTATACTCTATTGAACCATTATACTTAAGCACAGAACTTCTTTTTCTCCTATTATTCGTATTGTTTCTTCAACTGTTAACTTACATCCACTTGGGAAATAATACACAACACAAACAAAAAAAATATTTCTGAGAACCTTCTTCCCATTTATACTTGGTCTTAATTTACAGGGCATGTAGGAAATTTGAACTTAATGTAATCCAGGATAAAAGTTTTATATTTTTTTTATTTCTTTTTTATATAGTTTTTTTTTATTATGAAAATACTGTACAGAGGGGTTACAATTACATGGGCAAGATAATGAGTACATTTCTTATCAATCATTGTAGCCTCCTCCTTTGTTTCCCCTTCCCATCCCTTGCCATCCTCCCCTCGCCCCCCCCATGCTTTCCCCCTAAAGTTGTAAAGTTCGTTTTCGACATAACATCTTGTACATCTCATTGATTCAATGGGTCCACTTGTATCCCTATTTAAACGAATTGTTTTCCCCTTTCCCCTCCACAAATTATACTGACATGTAATACAGTAAAAGCAACTCCTCCTCCTGTTTTTTATTGTAAAACTTCTGTATAGAGGGGTTAGTTACATAAGTAAGTTAATGAGCACATAATCTATTAAGCATTGTGACCTCCTCTTTTGGTTTTCCCCGTCATCCCTTTCCTCCTCGCTGCCCCAAATTCCTTCTCCCCTTCCCACGTTGTAAAATTCGTTTTCTACATATTGTCTTGTACAACTCATTGTTACAATGGGTCATGCTTGGGTCATGCTGTATCCTTGTTTCAACATTTTGTTATTTCCCTTCCCCTCCCCACATTAGAAAAAAGTATATGCAAGTCATTAACATCATATACAGTAAAAACAGGATTTATACCTAGAGGAAGAAAATAGAAGAGAAACAAAAAAAAATCACATAGTACATGTTAGATACATTAAAAACAATAGCAAGGAAAAAAAACAACTTGTGTCCTATCTTGGGGTCCATTTCAGTTAACATCTTATAGGGCTACATGTACATGGATAATGTTTTATAAGGCATGCAAATTCCATATTTTCTCATTACTAAGTTGTCTCTGAAACACGTGGTACCTCATGAACAAAGATGTACTTATGCTATTTCAATGAAGCCACAAAATGTTCACTTTACCTGGAGCAGCACCATAGATTGTTACTTGAAGCAAGTGGAAGGAACTGTTACTGCAAGTGGAAACTGATTCCAAGACAAGAATTGAACAGAGAAATGACAAAGTTCAAGTTAATTTGTGCTGTCGTTTTTACTGTACAAGAACAGAATCCAAGGCTTTAAAGAAACTCTGTCCCTGAATTTTTCGAGTGTGTTATTTACTCATATAAAAATTGTCTGTAAACTTCTAGTTTAGAGTATTACTAAAGGAAACAATACGCCATTTGAAGGCCAGTATAGAAAAAAAGGAAATAACATTGTTTTAAAAGTATTCTACTACAAAGAAACAAAGAAATGGAGATTTTAAAGTGCCTTATACATGGATATTTCACTCTTGACATGACTCTCTTGTTGAATGAGTCAGTTATCCATAACTTTAATCTGGTCCTGAGTTCCCCATAGCAATAAGGATTCCAAAGAGCAGTATCCAGTGAGTCTGATCAGCAAAAGGAGCCTCTTTTCAAACCAGTGCTTTAAGGATGGCCCCAAAGAAATATGTGTTTTTTTTGTTGTTTGCTTGTTTGTTTAATTTGTGCTGGTTTTGGGGCTTGAACTCAGAGGCTGGACTCTGAGTTTTGTTTAAATGGACTCTGAGTCTTGCTTAAATGGAACTTTCTTAAGATGTCATTACATTTCATTCCATTAATATGTATTATAATTTAGGCCAGGTGGTAGAAAAGGAAGTGTAAAACAATACTAAGTCCAGTAAGGCTGACATTAATATCACATCACTAAAGAGGTAGTATTAAGACCTGCAGGACTCATAGGGCTGTTGCATGTGACATTATTATGTAAAACACTATTGGCCATTATCTCCGACATCCATAACATTCTGTTTCCATTTTCCAGGTCAAGAGCCAAATATCTAAGCCTTTTTATAGATTTGGTGTGTTTCCCAGGAAGGAAGAAAGAAGGAGGTTGTGGAAAGTGATGGTGGAAAAATATGTATATTGGCTCCCTGTCCACATATTTTGCGTTTTTAAAAAGTGCTATTGATGAACTCCCACTTCCATCTAATTGACTATATTGTCGGCACAAGATGCAGATAAATGAAGACATTTATTCTGGTGGATAGTCACATATATTAATAAAAACCATTTCTGAAAAAAAAAAGATTCTAGGTAAGAAAGTATAAATTATTGTATATAAAATGGTTTCTTTTCTTTGCAGACCAAAGGTAGTATTGAATGATTACTCCAGCTTTCTTTGAGATTTTATGCTGTCTCAGTATCAAAATGTTCTCTAATTCCAGTAATATCCAAGCATAAAAGACATGATTTGAAGATCTCAGTAGTTTTAGAAACAAAGGTACATAATAGTTTCCTTCCTGCAGAGACATGTGATGATTGCAAGTATGATTGATTTTATTATAATTCTCTTCTTTTCCCTCTTTATCCCAAGTTTTGCATATCTTGACATATTACTCTTTCCTGCATCAGCTTCCAGTAGGTGAGATTTACCTCTACTCTGCAATGTCAAGATGGGTCATGTGACTTAGTTCAGTTTACAAAAATGAACCACAAATGTTCAAAGGCTATTACTAGGGGAAGATTTCTATCCCATTGTCTGTGTCTAAGAGTAAACTTCTTTTCCCTTAGCTATAAAAATAGAATATATAGAGAGGGAATCTTCTTTCAACTTATATACTGGGAGAATATAGCTTGTGAAATTGTGGCAAAACTCAAAAATAGTAAGAATTAAGCTAATATTAGAATATGTTAATAAAATACTAGTTTCTTACCATTCTTGTATACCTTTATGATAGTTGACTATAGCATACCAGAATTTAACAAATACTAAACATGTACTAAACAAATAGAGAACACTTTCTGTTTGATGTTATTACATTTTTTAATAAATAAGCATTCTTTACTTGATCACTTGTGGGGCTAACTTTTTCTATAAATGTGTTTAATCACTCTAGAGCACTGTATCTAATATCCACTATCATTATCCAGACCTTGTGATTGAGATAAGGAAGAACAAAATATCTAGATTTCTCCTTCTCTTTTCCTCTTCTACTTTTTCTACTGTGAATTCTCATCCTTTCACCAAATTCTCCTATTTATAAAGGAAGAATGACACATTGTGGATAACAAGCAAAAGGCTTCAAAGCCAGAATTTCATTCTTTCAGAAATATATGAAGTATATCAGAGTGGCAAGAGGAAGAATAAAAACATGATTTTATTTTCCCTTTCTGGCTTCCATCATAGAATCTGAACATGACTCTAAAATATCTAATAAACCATTTGCCCTGACTAATTTTTTAACATATAGTTTTTAAAATAAATGATATTTTTTTAAATTTTTAAAAATAATTTTTAAATAAGTAGTAATTTGTTGTTTGCTTTTGGGAGGCATTAAATAAGACTACATTAACACTGTGTGAGTTGAGAGGCTAAATTTTATCAGAATCTAAACATAATGAAAAATAGATGATTTTAAGATAAATAGCTTTTAGATACATTTTTTTTTTTTGTCGGTTGTGGGGCTTGAACTCTGGGCCTGGGCGCTGTCCCTCAGCTCTTCAGCTCATGGCGAGCGCTCTACCACTTGAGCTACAGCGCCACTTCCGGTTTTCTGGTGGTTTATTGGAGATAGGAGTCTCACGGTCTTTCTTGCCCCGGCTGGCTTTGAACCGCGATCCTCAGATCTCAGCCTCCTGAGTAGCTAGGATTACAGGCGTGAGCCACCAGCGCCCGGCTCTTAGATACATTTTTGATGTGACATATCCACAGAGACATCTTTATTCTTCTTTTCCTCTCCACTCCAATTCAATTTCAATAAGCAGTTCATGTAATTCAAATGGCTGTGTTTCTTTCAGAAATAGATTAGACCGAAAAAAGTTAGAATAAAAGAACCAGTATTGGGTGGTGCATTCTTTAAAAATAGCAGTCAAATAAATATTTACCATAATTCCAAAATAATAATAATCAAATGGTCTTGAAAAGTGAAGATTGTAAGCAGAATGTATAAAAAGTGATAGTGCCAGAACTGCTTCAGGAGCTGCTCTCTGGCATTTAGTATTTCTAATACTTGTCAATATTTTAATCAGGATTAATTGCTTTCAAGGACTAAATTTTTTCTAGTTATATTTCATTGAAAAAACATGTTGTTCAAAATTAATGAAAGGAAAACAGCTTATAGTAGAAAGAATACTACACTCATTCTAAAACCAAAACCTGCCCAATATATCTGTTTTCCCCCACATACCTAATCCATCAAATGTAGATTTTCTTTATACATACATACATACATATATATATATATATATATATATATATGTATATATATATATATATATATGTAAAATAATCACCTTTCATTACCCAAGGAACACAAATTTGAATAATTATCAGATGGGGAAAGTAACACAAATGGGTACTTAAAAGTCCCAGCTATAGTTGAAAAGGGAAATGATTAGGTAAGTACCATCAGAAATATGTAAAAATAGAAGATAAAGGAAAAGACGACAACCCAGATTCTGAATTTCTGAAAAGCAGAACAGGAAGTAAATGCCCTTTCCACTAAATCATTTGAAAAATATTTTAACTCTGTAGTTGGCTCAAATTTAATCTAGTGAGACTTCTTTTGGATGTCTGTCCTTTAGAACTGTAAAATGATAAATACGGATTATTCAAGCCAATTAACTTGTAGAAATTTTTTACAGCAGATTTGGTTTAGTAAACTAATTCAACTACAACCTTTTCCTGATGCAACTACAGGGACACCACATTACTACATTTCCTAGTTTCTGAGAATAAGAAAATTTTGCCACTGGCTTTGTGCACATGTGTGATATGTCCATACCACTAAGGGCCTTACATAAAGGAAGACTCGAAATTCTAAATAATATTTAAATAAGAAGCTCCCTATCTTTATTTTCACATTTAGGGAACACTAAGTTCCAAAGCTATGTACAAGGCTAGGGTAAGATTATGGAAATCAAATCTGTCTCCTTATATTATAAAGATCATTTATATCATTTTGAGTTACATTTTCTAAAGCAATAATAATTAAGGTAAAATAGAAACAGAAACTCAATTTTCTATCCTTCCTAACTTTCCAACAGAAATTAGAGAATCCAGTAAAGATATAGTCATCCCAGGATGGTGTATGATATTATAGGAGCACTAGATGTTGAAAAAGAAGATAACAAAAATGGGTCCCCTGGAACAATTTAAAACAAAATCTGCACCTACAAATTGTGGTATAGCTAGAAAATAGTTTCCACTCTGCTAAGTTTTTGGTATTTTGTTTGTTTACCCAACAACAATCCTTTCGTAGGAAATGACCCTTTATTAGTACTCAAGGGTTTGCAGTTTATAACCCAGAAAAAATAGTGCTTCAAAATGTAAACAAGCATGATACTAAGAGTAACCCAGGTTACTTCCATCACTATAGCTGATAAATAAGAATGATATTGGGGAATAGCCAATCTTGAACTTTTTCATACTTTTTCTCTTCTCCAACCTGAGAAGTCCTAGTCAAGATAAGTAAAACATTAATACAAGATTTTCATATTTTCTATTGTTCATACCAAAGCAAATACACTTTCCTCTTTGCAAGCCTGACTTTGAAAGTGTAAGATGCTCACAATTGTTTTACAGCCAAAAGTTTACTGCTTTGGCTTAGGTGTTTTCCTGCCTTTGGGTGTTGCTAGCTATTATTTTGGCAACTACATAGAAAAACAAGATAAATCCATTATACTTATATTGAATTCTTCAAAGTCAAGGTGTCTTCAAATAAAGTTTTCTGTTCCCTTCTTCACTGCTATCTAAGGTTTAATTATTGCTCTTTTAATTTTTTTAATTATTGCTATTTAAATGCAACAAAAACATGATACATTAAGGTATATTCTTGTTCGAACCGGTGAAAACAGGAGTGACTGTGATTGATTTTTTAATTGTTTTGAAGTATTTTCCTTAGATATTTTCATTATTGCCTTTGTTCCAGTCTTTTAATCAGGAAACACAGGGTCACCCAAAAAGATTTTCCTAAGATATAAGATGTTAGGAAGAAAAAAATAGATGTATCATTAAAGATTATCATCTATTAAGAGACTGATAAGCTCAGAAGACATTTGCTATTAATATGACTTCAATGTTTTGGGTCTTAAATTAAGTGAAATGTATGTAAAATGTTACAGTTGTTCCAAACAATGATTATGGCTTATACTTTTCTGCTCCAATGCGATGCAACCTCTGACAAGGTTGGAGGGCATATCAATTTTAGGGTAGAAGGGTTAACGTTAGAAAGCCAAGGAAAATTCCTAAAACAGAGTGGCAGGAAGATTGCAGAGGACAAGCTCTCGCATAGAAAGCAGTTTTAGTGTTCCAGTGGACAGTCCTAGGCTAGAGAAATACATCAAGTGTTACATCTCAGTACAGAGAGTTTGGCCAGAGAGGGAAAATCCAGGCAAGGAGACAGATCTGAGCACTTGCCTGCAGCCATGGCTGAAGCGGTGGCGGCGGCAGAGGCGGCCATAGCTGCCATACCTGCAACACAGAGACTCCGGGACAAAGGCGCCAGACATAGCAGGCCGACGCATTCTACTCAACACTAGCAAGAACTGATAAGGAGCAGATATCTTCATCCTGCAGATCGCAGACCAGAGATGACCCAGGAACTAACATTCCGGCAGCATGAGTGGAAGCCTGACATCCTCACTCCTTGTCAGGGAAGAGAGGAGGGAAGGCCACCCATTCACCCCCATCTACCAGAGATCTCCATTTTTTTATATTGACAAATGCCCTGCTGAGCTGCTATCTCCAACTCAGGCTTTGGAAGATAACAAAAGGGTCATTTAGTATGTCACAGGAATCTGCCCAGACCTGTCAGGCTCAACTCAACAGGGCTCAACAGGGAAAACTCACCCAGCAAAGGCAGAGCAAAATACGCCCCCAGGAGTGGTTTTCTTCAATGGGTAAACTGAGCCAGAGACTGCCAGTCCCTACAGCAGCCTAGACAATCAACTGAAATTCAGTAAACATAAACCCTGAGAATGGCTCCAGGTTGGCCTTTGTGAGTGTCTCAGAAGCTAGCCCCTCAGGGAAAAGCTACTGTTTGCTGAAAGGCCTCAACTCAACCCAGAACCTAGCCTCATCACAGCATCTCCAAACTAGAGGAAACAGCCAACTCCCTCTTTTGTGAACCTCAAAACAGATCTCCCTCCCACTGAAGCAGGCTGGCAGGAGGATCAAAAAATCCTAGGTAAAGCAGAACATTATTCTGCTTGCACAAACAAACTGACTTAAGTAACCAATCAAGCCACAGGAAAACCAAGCACCACAAGAAGATCAGACTCTCCACCACGAGACTGTTTATGGACACAAGGGAGATACAGAATCTTCCCATTTCCCCCCCCCCCCCCCAAAAAAAAATCAAAGAACTTTCTTTTTTTTGTACCTTATTTTTAATTTTTTTATATTTAACTTTTAATTCTTTTTTTAAATTTTTGTTTTCTATTATTTTTTCTTTTCTTCCTCATATAATTTTTATTTTAGGTATATATCTATGTGTGCTTTTTTTATTATCTCTACTAACCATTTGATCCTTTTTTTTCTTTCTTTCTTTTCTCATTCTTTTCACTTCTTCTCTTTTGTCCTTTTCTGCATGATTTAATTGCTGTTCTGCTCATCCTCAGATATACCCGTCGTCGATTATTAGATCTTATTCCCCAACGTGTACACACTTAAACCAGAAATTTATTATTCAATTCAAAACCTCTTAGACTTCAATTCCTTAATAACAGTATTACCTACTTATACCCACATAATATTTTGAACATTTTTATTTTTCTAGTGTTTCATGTCTCCTTTCTATCCCTCCCCTCCTCTCATCCAATCCCCATTCTTCTCTGGATATTACATCTTCAAACTTGCAGTTTTTAAGGGTTTCAGTGTTTAATTTTTATTTTTTTTTCCTTTTTTTCTTGTCTTTTTTATTTTTCTTCTTCTTCTTCTTTTTTACTTTTTCTTTTTTCTATTTTCTCTCTCTGCTATCATTCTGTCCAATATATTTCCCTCTTTGAGATTAGTACTTGGTTAATTCCACTCTCCCTCACCTTCCCACATTCCTCTAAGCCTATTTTATCCCACATTCTTCCTAAACATAATAATTTCTGTTTGCCAAATTCTCCTTTCCTGTTCTTAGGCCATCAAGACATGGTTGTGTGATGTAGAATAGATTGTATCTCTTGAACTAGATTGTATCTGCAGATTTTTGATTGTGCAATTATGGGCTTTGGTTGATGCTAACCTTAAAATAGTGTTCCACCACAAAACTGGTGTTATTCTCATCCCAAATGGGCAGAACAAGCCAGAAAAACACAAGAAAAATGGCAAGTCTGGGGATCTCAACTCCCACTAATGACAATCAGGGGACAGAAATCATAATGAATAATGCAGAGGAGAGTTCCCCAAAAGCTCTACAAACGCTATAGATAGATAGTGTAAATGAAAAAAATGAAAAGCTGCACAGGTCTCAGTGTGAGCATGATAGGGAGAGAGAGGAGGCAAACCAAAGATCAATACAGGAGTCTCATGAACGTGAAGAAGCTATTCTGATTGTTATGGGAATATCATGAGCAGATTGAGAACACTCAAAGAGAAAGAAAGGAATTGCATGAGCAGGTTGAGATCAGTCAAAAAGATAGGAATTGCATGAACTGGCTGAGAAAAGACAAAGAGAACATAATCAGGAATGGTGTGAGCAGGCAGAGAACACTCAAAGAGAACTAGATAAATTGCATGAACGTGAGGAAGCAAATCAAAGTGAAATAATTGAACTGAGAATAGACAAAGATCAATGGAGGCATTCATGGAATCCATAACCAGATGGTGGAAAGAAATCAGGGAGACTACAAAGGGAATGCTGAATGGAGCACAACAGAAGGAATGGCAGTACAAGGAAACCATAACCAATCAACTAAGTGATTTGAGAATAAACACAGAACACCAAATTAAGGAAATAAGGAAGTTCTTACAAGATCTAGAACAAAGTACCAACAAAGAATTTGAAGCCATCAAAGCCGACCAATTAGAATGAAAATAAGTTTAAAAAAAAAGTAGAAAGTCTTGACAGTAGGTTGGACCATGCAGAAGATCGAATCTCGGGGACTGAAGACAGCCTAGATATAATAGAGAACAAACATACAACCATCCAAGACAAATCCAAGAAATGTGAAAAATCTATTCAACACTTGAAAGACACCATCGGATGGCCTAATCTGAGGATAATGGGTGTAGAGGAGAACCTAGAGACAGAAGTTAATGATCTAGGTAATTTGTTTTTTTTTTTTTTAAGTCTTTTTTTGTTGTTGTTGTTGTTTTGTTTTTTTAATTTAATTTTATTTTATTTGTGAACATACTGTACAGAGGAGTTACAGTTACATGGACAGGATAATGCGTACATTTCTTACCAAGCATTGCAGCCTCCTCCTTTGTTTACCCTTCACATCCCTTCCCAGCCTCCCCCCTCCCCCCCAATCCCAATCCTTCTCCTTCCCCCCCTTTCCCCCCCTTCCCCCCTTCCCCCGCACCAATGTTGTAAAGCTCGTTTTGGACATGACAACTTGTACTTCTTATTGTTGCAACAGGTCCACCTGTATCCTTAAACAACTGGTTTTTCCCCATCTCCTCCACAAGTTATACTGACATCAAATATAGTGAAAGCAGGGGTTATACTGTGGGGGAGGGACATACAAAGCAACAAAGAGATAATCTTATAAATGTGTTAGAAACACATGCATGAAAGAAAAAAAACATTAAAATACACATCTAAGGGTTCATTTTCCTGAAAAACTTGGAAAAAATTATATTAAGTGAAGTAAGCCAGGCCCAAAGAAACGTAGGTCCCATGGTTTCCCTTATTTGTAATATCTAGTATATGTATGAGTCAAGCGGACAAGGTCAGATAATGTGATGTTAGGCAATTTGTTTAACAGGATCCTAGCAGAGAACTTCCCAAACATACAAAAAGATAAGCCTATTCAGATACAAGAAGCTTTTAGAACCCCAAATAGACCAGACCACAACAGGACATCACAATGTCACATTATAATCTGCATAGGATCAATTCAGACCAAGGAAAAGATCCTGAAAGCTGTCAAGGAGAAAAGATCAATCACCTATAAAGAGAAACCAATTAGAATCACCTAAGATTTCTCAGCAGAGACAATTAAAGCAAGAAACGCCTGGAATGATGTATGCCATGCCCTAAAGACAAACAAGTATCAACCAAGAATACTGTACCCAGCTTAACCCTCCTTCAAAACCAAAGGTCAAATAAAAACCTTCCATAGCAAAGACAAATTGAAACAATATATCTCTACCAAAACAGCCCTAAAAAGATACTTAAAGATGTCCTACACATAGAAAACCAACAAGACCACAACAAAGGCCAAGAAAGTGCACACAAACTGAGAATCCAAGAACGATAGGAAGAACTCAGTTGCCGAGCCCCCAAAAAGGCGGATAAAATGGCAGGAATACCGAAATATCTCTCCGTCCTATCTCTTAACTTTAAAGGGCTTAAATATCCAATTAAAATACATAGACTCTCAATTTGGATTAAAAACCAAGATAATTCATTCTGCTGCCTTCAGGAGTCACAACTTTCCCATAAAAACAAACACATTTTGAAAGTAAAAGGCTGGAACAAAATCTACCAAGAAAATGGCCCCCATAAACAGGCAAGATTTGCAATAATAATATCAGATGAAATGGACTTCAAATTAAAATTAGTTAGAAAAGATAAAGAAGGTCGCTACATACTTATTAAGGGATCTCTCCTTCAGGAGGATATTGCAATTCTAAATCTCTATTCGCCAAGCAACGGAGCACACAAATTTTTCCAGGGAACAATATTTTCTCTCAAATCTCATATAAATCCACAGATATTAATTGTTGGGGATTTTAACACACCACTATCCACTTGGCAAAAACTCAATAGAGAAACCACAGACCTAAACAACTGTATAGAACAACTAGATTTAACAGACATTTACCAAATATTTTACCCAGCAACATCATAATACACGTATTTCTCAGCAGCACATGGAACATATTCCAAAATAGACTACATTTTAGGTCACAAAGCAAACTTGTCCAAATTCAGAAACATTGAAGTTGTACCTTGCATTCTCTCAGACCACAATGGAATTATATTAGAACTCAACAGCAAAAGCCACCAAAGAAAGTCCAGTAACACATGGAGGCTGAACAGCACACTGTTAAACCACCAGTTGGTCATGGAAGAGATTAGAAACGAAATACAAGTGTTCATGGTATTCAACCAAGATGATCACACAAACTACCAGCTCCTCTGGGACACAGCAAAGGCAGTACTCTGAGGCAAGTTTATAGCTCTGAGTTCCTCTATCAACAAATTAGAGAGATCTAACAATTTAATGAGACAGCTGAGCCTCCTTGAAAAAGAGCAGCAAGATAAACCACAATCCAGTAGACAGAAAGAAATAATTAAAATTGAATGAATTAGAATAGAAAAACCATAAAAAGAATGAACAAAACAAAGATTTTGTTCTTCGAAAAAATTAACAAAATTCACAGAACCTTAGCAATTCTTATCAGAAAAAGAAGAGGGCACACCCAAATAAATAAACTCAGAGAAGAGAATGCAAACATCACCACAGAAACAACCAAGATTCAGAACATTATAAGGGAATACTTCTCAAAACTTTATGCTAAGTTTGAGAACCTGGAAGAAATGGACCTCTTCCTAGCAAATATCAACATGCAGAAACTAAATCTAGATGAGTTAAACCATCTTAACAGGCCCATATCAAGCAATGAGATAGAAACAGCAATAAGTAACCTCCCATCTAAGAAAAGCCCAGGACCAGATTGTTTTAGAGCAGAATTGTACAAGGCTTTCGAAGCAGAACTTACACCAATACTCCTTAAACTCTTCAATGAAATTGAAAGAGAAAATTCACTACCAAATTCATTCTATGAAGCTATAATTACCTTCATCCCAAAACCAGGCAGGGACTCATCAAATAAAGGGAACTATAGACCAATATCTTTGATGAATATTGATGCAAAACTTCTTAACAGAATTTTGCCCTATCGACTTCACCAATTCAATCAAAAAATCGTACACCACCATCAAACAGGATTCATTTCAGGGATGCAAAGCTGGTTCAATATATGCAAATCAATTAACATAATTCATCACATCAACAAGAGCAAGGATAAGAACCACATGGTTATCTCAATCGATGCAGAAAAAGCATTTGACAAGATCCAACACGCCTTTATGATGAATGTTCTGGAAAAATTAGGAATCCATGGAACCGTCCTCAATACTATAAAGGTTGTATATGTCAAACCTACAGCCAATATTATATTCAATGGTGAAAAACTAAAGCAATTTCCTCTATACTCAGGAAGGAGATAAGGATATCCAATCTCCCCACTGCTCTTAAATTTAGTATTAGAATGCGTAGCTACAGCAGTAAGACAAGATGTAAACATAAAGGCAATGAAAATAGGGAAAGAAGAAGTAAAACTCTCCCTCTTTGCAGATGACTTGATCTTGAATTTAAAGAATCCCACAGACTTCACTCCCAAATTACTCAAGGTGATTCAAAACTTTGGCAAAGTAGCAGGGGATAAAATTAACCATCAAAAATAAATAGCTTTTCTGTATGCCAACAATGAGAAAAGTGTAGCTGAAATGAGGAAAGCAACTCAATTCAGAATAGTCTCACAAAAAAATAAAATACCTAGGAATTAACCAAAAAGTGAAGGACCTCTAAGATGAAAACTTTAAAAACATGAAAAAGGAAACCAAAACAGAATTAAGAAAGTGGCAATAACTCCCATGTTACTGGATTGGAAAGATCAAAATCCTGAAAATGGCAATACTTCCCAAGGCTATCTACAAATTCAATGTGATATACCTATCAATAGTCCAACCAAATCCTTCAAGGAAATAGGAATGGTAGTACAAAAATTCATATGGAATAATAAAAGACCCCGAATAGCAAAAATGATCCTTAACTGAAAGAACAGTGCTGGAGAAATATCAATAACAAATTTCAAACTCTACTAGAAAGCCATAGCAATCAAAACAGCTTGGTACTGGCACAAGAAGAGATCCCAAGACCAATGGAAAAGAATTGAAAACCCAGAAATGAATCTAAAGACTTACAGCCATCTAATCTTCGGTAAGGCAGCTAAAAAATAGAATGGAAGAAGACAGCCTCTTCAGTAAATGCTGCTGGCAAAATTAGTTAACTACTTGTAGAAAACTAAAGCTAGATCCTTATATATCATCCTGCACCAGAATCAACTCCAAATGGATCAAAGACCTCGGATTCAAAGCAGACTCTCTGAAAACATTACAGAATGGAATAGAAGAAATCCTAGGTCTCCTTGGCACAGGCAGAAATTTCCTTAATGGAGACCCAGAAACACAACAAATCAAAGAAGGTTGTACAAATGGGATTGCATGTAATTGCAGAGCTTCTGCATGGCAAAGGACATAGCTAACAAGATCTATAGAAAGGCCACGGATTGGGAGAAGATCTTCAGTAGCCATGCAAAAGACAAAGGTCTCATATCTAAAATATATCTGGAACTTAAAAAAATTAAATTTCCCCCAAAAAAATCTTCCGTGAAACAACTGCCCAATAAATAAGTAAGCTAAAGACATAAAGAAAAACTTCTCTGAAGAAGAAAGAAGGATGGCCAATAGACACATATAGAAATGCTCAACCTCCCTAGCCATAAAAGTAATGCAAATCAAAACAATATTGAGACATCACCTCACCCCTGTTAGAATGGCTATAATCAAGAACTCTCATAACAATAGATGCTGGAGGGGTTGTGGACAGAAGTGAACCTTACTTCATTGTTGGTGGGAGTGTAAATTTGTTCGACCACTTTTGAAAGCTTTATGACGGTTCCTCCAAACACTCCACATAGAGCTCCCCTATGACCCAGCAATCCCACTTTTGGGCATTTACCCAAATGATCCCAAACAAGACCGCATTTAAGTTATGAGCATCACTATGTTTATTGCAGTATTATTTACCATAGCTAAGATATGGAACCAACCCAGATGCCCCTCAGTAGATGAATGGATCAAGAAAATGTGGTATATATACACAGTGGAATTCTATGCCTCCATCAGAAAGAATGACATTGCTCCATTTGTTAGGAAATGGAAAGACTTGAAAAAAGTTATACTATTGAAGTAAACAAGGCCCAAAGAAACATAGGTCCCATGGTTTCCCTCATTGCAAAAACTAGTATATGTCTGAGTCAAGCAGAAAAGGTCAGATAAGTTGATGTTAGGGAAATAAACCCTAAGATATGTATTCCAATGTTTTTTTTCATGCAATTGTTTCTAACACATTTATAAGATTTTATTTTGTTGCTTTGTATGTCCCTCCCTCACGGTATAAACCCTGCTTTCACTGTATTTGATGTCGATATAATTTGTGGAGGGGAAGGGAAAAAACAAATCGTTTAAATAGGGTTACAGGTGGACCCATTGCAACAAGGAGATGTACAAGTCGTTATGTCGAAAAGAACTTTACAACTTTGGTGTGGGGGGGATGTGGGGAGGAGGATTGGGTGGGAAGAACAGATGGAGGATGGGAAGGGATGGGTAGGGGAAACAAAGGAGGAGACTACAATGCTTGCTAAGAAATATTCTCATTTTCTTGCCCATGTTATTGAAACTGTTCTGTGCAGTATTTTCACAATAAAAATAAATTAATAAATAAAAATAAAATAAAAAATTTAAAAAGATTCCTAAAACAGCATTGCCTATCATGTAACAGTTAATTATATTAGTATAGAAATATACAAATATGAATTGAGTGAGAAATATGTGATTTACAAATTGATTAAATCACAACTAAATCCAGAAAATACTTCTCTATATTTATATAAACTAGTATACCTAGTGAGGATTTAAAATTTTTTGGAATATATACTTTAACATTTAAGTCAAAATATTTGTTTATTTTTAATTTTTGTCTGTCGTAGGGCTTGAAATCTAGGCCTGGACACACTCCCTCAGCTCTTCATCTCAAGACTAGTGCTCTACCACTTGAGCCACTGCCAGTTTTCTGGTGGCTCAGTAGAAATAAGGGTCTCACGGACTTTCCTGCTTAGGCTGGTTTTGAACATAATTCTCAGTCCTCAGCCTCCTTAGTAGCTAGGGCTACAAGCATGAGTCACTGGCTCCTATCTACATAATTATTTATAAATTATTGAGTAGCAATCCCATTCATATATATGTTGTGTAATGATAAAATGCATCATATCCATTTTTTTCTGCATGTAACATTCCTTTTAGTGAGAATGCTCAAAAATGTATCTTCTGGCTGTAATGATATATCTGTCCTTAACTGTAATTACTTTCCTTCTTGTGGTATACAATTAATATATTTACTTTTAGTCATGGAAGTCTGCTAATTAAAGTTATATAAAACATGAATTGTAAAGTGAAAGTAATTCATGGTTCCATTAATTGCTTTAAGAAAACAGTTATGCCTTTTGTTTTCAATTAAATTTCTGTGGGAATATGTAATATTCATTGATTTAACTGTTAAAAGTGATGTTATATTATATCAAGTTGATTCAAACTTTTATTTAAAAATTGCACCCTTAACACAAATATACTTCTACTTTCCTTTATCACATAATTAAAATAATAGTAAAGCAAAGATTGGTGTTAGCCATTCATGTGTACAATCCTAGAACTCAGGAGGCTGAGACCTGATAATTTTAGTTCAATGTCAGTCCAAACAGACAAAAATGTGAAAAATTATCTCCAATTATCAAGCAAGAAGCAGAAGGTGAGGGTGCGGCTCAAGGATAGAGTGTCATCCACCATGAGTAAAAATTACAAGAGAGACCATTAAACATTGAGTTCAAGCCCTAAAAATGGCATATACACACAAGGCAACAACAAAAAGTACTATGAACATCAATAATGAAGACAAAATGGTAGAAAAGGTCATGAGAAATATGTAAACATCTGGAAGACAGAAATCATTTGATAGTTTTGATTCGTGAGAGGGAAAAATCGCAATCACATTTGTACAATCACATTGTAGTCATTTGTATAAAACCTGGCTATTGGGTAACATGTGAAAGAGTAGATTGGATTACCTGACATAGGAGACATTGCCTGTGACTATGCAACATCCCACTCTGCAAAAATCTAAAATCATGCTGGTTAACTGAGATTAAAAACCTCATGTTAGAGACTGTTTGGTCCACACAGACTAGGGTCCTTATTTTGAGGCTTCAGACCAGTGATTTTGTTTATAACCACTCCTGTTTTACCCACCTTCCCTGGTGCAGCTATACCTTACTTAGCTGGCACCAAGCCAAGGCTTTGAACTAGAACCCCAGCCTTAATCCCTCCCTTTCTCCAGCTACAACACATTTCACATACTATCTCTGTCTTAGCATTAGTTGTTTTCTTAATAATCCCTACCAGAAAACCCTTATAGTCATGTAAACCCACTATAAATAACCTAGCTAGAAAAGGGAGGAAGGGTTTAGCATTGGTTGAGGCTCTCGTCTGTAAGTTTGCTACCTAAGAAATCTGTGTTACACTATCTCTTTTTTTCATGACTTTTGAGTCTGACAAATGTTTTCCAGACTTACTTTGGAAGTTTTAACCTGTGCCAAGGAGCCCTCATGTTTCCCCTAACTGTAAGATTCCTAAGGCATCTGGACTTACATTGAGGTCTTTGATCCTTTTGGAATCAATTCTGGTGCAGGGGGATATATAAGGATCTAATTTCAGTTTTCTGTGTACAGCCAATTCTACCAGCACAATTTTTTGAAGGCTGTTTTTCTTCCATCCTGTGTTTCTGGCTCCATTATCAAATATTATGTGCCTATAGGAGTGGATTCATTTCTGGGTCTTCAATTCTGTTATATTGATGTAATTCTGTGCTTCCACTGGAAAGAATGGCATTACTCCATGCCTGAAGAAATGGAAAGACTAGGGAAAAATGGTATTAAGTGAAATAAGCTAGCTCCAATTAAATATATGCTGCATAGTTTTCCTAATTTCTAATAAGAAGATATGTCCATAAATCTACAAATTAATCCAATAGATTGTAAAAGACAAATAATTACACTTGGATATGATTAACAGCACTCTAAGCATTCACATGGCAAGAACAAGGAAAGCTATTCTTAGGATAGGATCACAATGGCTCAATAGCTATATGTATCTGACCAGATAAATGCTGCTTATTGCAATGAACTCTAAGAATCAATCATATGTATGAAATACATATATCTGTATATAATTTTTAAAGATGTCATAAAAATAACCACCTTATCTATAAACTCAAAAGCAAAATTCTAAGTTTAGAAGATAAAATTGAGGAAAGTTTTCAACACATAAACTAAAATACATAGGGGAAAATGTGGGAGAGAAAAGATAAGATGGAAAGTAGAATAGCTAACTATTGAAGAATTCATAGACAATTTACAAAACTGTACAAGAGAGCTGGGGTACAGCTCAGTTGTGGAACTAGACTAATATATAAAAAGCCATGGATTCAATCTCCAAGAAGATCTAATAATAAGTTAATAAATAGTGGTAATACAATAATTACTTGAAATAAATGCTTTTATATTAGAGAGGCCTGAATACTAAAACAGTGAAAAAAATACTTTCAATTCTTGTATCCAATGACATAAAACTTTTTTGTTTTTTTCTTTTTTTCTTTGGCAATATGGTGCTTGAAGTTACTAAGGCTCTAACCATTTTAGATTATTTTTCAGGCCAAGCCTCCCTTGAGCAATGATCTCTTACCTATGGCTTCCACAAACAAAATATCAGGAAAATTACACTATATCTACCTTTCTTTGTTTTTGTAGTTACTCACGAATTTTTTTGTCAAAATTTCCCCTGATATCAGTCTTCCAAATCTTCTAATTAGCAAGGTATACTTCATCTCAAGCTTGAACTCAAACTAGTTTTCAATGCAAACATTCAATATTACCTTCTGTTTTCTAGATATGATTAAATTCTATTGAGGTTAGTATGGATCTTTAAGATGTAAGAACACAGATAAACCACTTGAAAACTTTTTCCAACATATTTAAATATTACTAGTATTCATCACAAGTAGGACAATATTTAACAAGTACCTTATGCAAACTTTAGTTACTTTAATTACTTTGTGCACATATTAATTCCAATATAATTTTATCAATTCTATATGAATATACAATATTTACAGGTACATTACTTTACCAAAAATAAGTCTGTATCATGTTTCCCTTTTATACTTAAACCCACTACTTCTCTTTTTCCCATCCCAAACCTGTTTCATCCTGCCAACCAACACATTTTTTCTCTAACTTCTACATCATGCAATAATTAAGTTTTTAAGATTGCCTTCAAATCTATGGTAGATTATTCCCAGTTATTGAATGTCTTAATATGGTATTGTGTTCACTCTAATTGCCTTTTGGTTCTGTTATTAGAGAATGTAGCACAATTCGTTTCCCATTCACCTGAAGAAAGCCTGAATTGATTTCCATTTCTTAGACTAGAGGAAATAATGCTTCTATAATCCTCTGTGTTTTGGCCTTTGGGTGAATGTTACATTTTATTTCTATGAGACAAAGCCTAAAGAGCTCCATTCCTGTACTATTCTGTGGGTGGTTGCATATTTCTATTCTAGGGACCTGTCAAAATATTTTCAGAAGTGGCTTTCCCATTTGAAATTCCTGTGAACATCCAGTTTCTGTGTTTCTTGATACCATTTATAATGGTCATTATTGTATTACGTGAAGTAATTCTCGTACATGTTTTATGATGTCATTTTAGTTTCAATATGCATTTACTTGAGGACTGATGATGATTTTCTTGTGCATATGTTTCACAAGATGTATTTTGCTTGTTTCTAATTTATGTTCTTTTTAACATTATGTTTTTAAGAGTTAAATGTAGAGTCTAGATTTGAGGCATTCTTCAGGTATAGGATTTGCAAATATTTTATCCTTGACTATGGGTACCCTTCATCATCATCATCATCATCATAATCATCATCATTATCATCATCATCATAGTATTACTATTATTACTTTTGTACATGTATGTATCGTCTTGGGGCTTGAACTCAGCGTCCCTGAGATTTGTTACAATTTGTTAATAATTTACCATTTCAGTCATGCCTCACTTCTGACATTTTTTGCTGATCAATCAGAGATAAGATTCTCAGGAACTTTATTTTGTGGGCTGGCTTCAAACTGCAATACTCAAATCACAGCCTCCCATGTAGCTAGGATGAGATACATCAACCACCTGCTCCCAACTTCTATTCACTATTTGTATATGAGCTTTCACAGACTAAATTGTTTTGCACTTTTATTGAGTTGAACTATATCATTTTCTTTTCTTACAATTTTAATGCCAAATTTTAGAATATTTCATCTCCAAAATTGCCAAGAAATCTTCCTTTGCTTTACATTTAAAAAACTCTCTTTGTTTTATATACCACGTTTTAATCCTGTTTGAAGTTAATAAATAAATAAATCCTGCTTGAATAAATTGTTATGTTTAACTAAATGTTCACTTTTTAATTCTCCCAAATACTGTCTAATCTATCCCCCTTATTAAAGAGAATGTCATTCCACAAATGTTTGGTTTTACCCCTTATTAAATATTCCTTAATAATATTTATGTGGATCTAATCTGGTGCCCTACAGACCTATTAAGCTGTGTATTATTTCCTCTACAAATATAAAAAATTTACACTAACAGCTTTAATATTACAAAGAGCAATATATTCCAGATTATTATTCTTTTTCAATGACTCAGAGTGCTGGTCAGGTGTTTTTAGAAATTGTCATAAACTTAAATAAAACTGTGAAGCTGAGCGCTGTTGGCTCATACTTGTAATTCTAGCTGTCTAGGAGGCTGAGATCTGAGGATTTCAGTTCAGAGCCAGCTGGAACGGGAATGTCCATAAGACTCTCATGTATAAATAATCACCAGAAAACCAGAAGTGGCACAGTTGCTCAATGAGTAGATTATTCACTTTGAACTGAAGAACAGAGGGACAGTGCCCAGGACTAGATTTCAAGCCTTATGAGTGAACAAAAAAAAAGGGGAGGAGACAATTTATATCTTTGCTGAATTGTATCCTCCAACCCACAAAAAAGATAAGTCTCAATTTATTTAAATTTTTGCTTTTATATTCAGCATTTTATAATTTTCAATTTAATACATTTTGACGATGTGTGAAGATAGCACAAAGAAATTCACAAGAAACAGTTGAAAAATAAAGGGCAATGGGAATGGAGAAAGAAACAAGTTAATCAACGCCTTCATTAATATGTGAGAGTGTAAAATATTTCAATAAGATTTTTTGCACAATTAATATACACCAATTAATAAATATCTTCCAAAGACTTTGGTATTCAAGTATGACATAAAGGAAAAATTCAGATTCTGTGGTGAAATGAAAGAAAGAGAGTTGAGAAAATACATACTTATAGTGATTGTCTAAATAAACTAAGAAATTCGGTCAACAGTTTGAAGGCTCATGGCTCATTGAACTAGAAGGCTGCTGTTATATAAGATAATACTAAAATGTTAGACTTGAGACCATCTTTAAGACTGCTTAATACTATTGCTTTTTGAGTCAGTATACTTTTTATTGTTGTTGGTGGTGGTAGTCGTGGGCCTAAAGTCTCCCTCAGCTCTTCAGCTCAAGGGTAAATCTCTACCACTTAAGCCATAGTGCCACTTCTCATTTTCTGGTGGTTTATTGGAGATAAGAGTCTCATGGACATTTACTGCACAGGCTGGCTTTGAACCACCATCCTTAGTTCTCAGCCTCCTGAGTAGTTAGGATTACAGGCATGAGCCACCGGCGCCCGTCTTCTCTGTGCAACATTGTAACAATAAAATAAAATCAATAAAGGACATGTTTGATAAATAAAGTAAAATGATAACTTACAGACAAATGAAAATAATAATATACAAATATGTTTATATACATGTATGTACACATCTTTATATTCTTAAATATGTATACATATATATAGGTATTTGTATATATACAGACATAGTGTGTACATATACATTTATTTAAAGAGACGAATCAGAAATATATTAAGAGCATATTAATGCCAATGAAAAACTTTAACCATCCTGAATAATTTATCAAAAATCCAAATACATATCTCTATAGTAATATAACAACAACCAAGGAATATATCGAAGTATCATAACATACCACGACATTGCATACATATAGAGATTAGTGGAAATAGAAACAATAAGATACCCTTGCACAACCATTATGTAGAAATTGGAATCCTTATACATTGGTGCTTGGCATTTAAAATGATATTTTCAGTTTATTAAACATACTGGCAAACTTTAAAATATTACACGTAGAGTTGTCTCTATGATATAGCATTTTCAATCATAATTTTATATACAAAATATATTTCAACATATGTCCAATGAGACACATGTACAAGAATATACATAGCAAAACCTTTTACAATAACATATAATAAAATATTTAAATGCTCATTGAGGATATAATACCATTATATACATGCATACAAAACAATATGCTCTATCTATGAGAAAAATTTAGATGGACTTACTTTTGAAATAGTAACATTACATGGGAGAAATAGATAAAATAGACTGCATTTTCTAATTATATGAGCTTTTTAAAATTGGCACATCTGTAGAGGTTGAATATGAAATAATATCTGCTAAAGGGAGGGTAGGTTGAAATAATGACAGGAAGTGTTTACTAAAAAATATTGGAGTATTTTGAGAGGATAGTGATGATAAAATGTTCTAGAAGTGAAAGTGATGTTCTTACTCCAAATCTTTAACATTCTAAGAATCATTGTACTTTATCGAAGGATCACAGATTGCATTTGCATTATACTTAGGAAAAATTTTAGAATAGTAGTCGGTGAATCTGTGTAAAAATTTACAATTTAAAATCACAGAATTATATAATGCATAACTTTAGTGCGTTGATGAATATGATTATCAATAAAATATGATCTGTGATATATTCTCTTAGTGACCATACATGACATTGCGAGTCAGTGAATATTCTACAAAATTATGTAAATTGAGGGATGAGATAGGATTGAGAAGGATGAGTGATAATGATGATCAATATGCGTTGTATTGACCATGGAATTTGTCTTAATGATAAACTGCTTGCCTTGAATGTGTGAAGCCCGGTGTTTGATTCCTCAGTACTACATAAACAAAATAAGCTGGAATTGGCACTATGACACAAATCAGAGTACTAGCGTGAGGAAAAGAAGCTTAAGAACATTGACAAGGCCCTGAGTTCAAGCCCCGGGACTAGCCAAAAAAAAGTTCCTTTGTATTAAGCCGGGCACTAGTGGCTCACGCCTATAATTCTAGATAATCAGGAGGCTGAGGATTGAGGTTTGATTACGGCCCAGGCAGGAAAGACTGTGAGATTATTATCACCAATCACCAATTAAATCTCAGAAACATTTGAAAGTGCTGCTGTGTCTCAAGTGATAGAGTTCTAGCATTCATCCAAAGGAGTTCAGGGACAGCTCCCAGCCCAGCGTTCAAACCTCCGAAGACAAAAAAGTAAACAAACAAACAAACAAAAACCTCACTAAACACTATTCATAAACTGCTTTGTCAAACAGCAATAACTCCCATAAGACTACTTAAAGTTAATTAAAAATGTGATAAAATACAAGTCATTTTGGGAACTAGAAATAGTATACAGGGGACAAAGTAAATTTTATATCATGCAGTTTGAGTTGAAATTTTTTCTATAGTCTTCTAACATCATTTATGAAATTGACAATACTGCCAATTATAGGTCAATTTCCTTGAGGAACAGATTGAATTCTGCTGTTTTTTCATAGCAAACCGTAGATGTGATTTTTTTTTGCCACTTATTGAAGTATATCTGATATTTTAAAGTAGATTTTTCCTAATATAATATTAATCTAATCAATCATTTCATTAGGGAGATGTTGGTCAAATTTTTTTTCTAGTAAATCTTATCACTTATAATAAATGAGAGCATGCTGTAATAGTCTCCTATTAACGTGACAAAATATTTTATAAAATTCACTTAAAAGGGGGAAAGATTAATCTTGGCTTCAGATTTTATACATTTCAGTTTATGTTTCTTAATTGTTTTGAGTTGTTGGTGGCCCAGTACCCCATGTCAGGAACACGTGATGGAGTATGAGTATTCATGGAATCCAGGAAGTAAAGAAGAAGTGACATAGAAGTGGGAGAGGGAGAAACTAAAGGATGGAAAGAGGGAGAGGGAGAAGGAAAAGGAGAAGGAAAAGGAGACAGAGAAGAAAAAGAAGGAAGAGGAGGAAAGGACTTGACCTTAACATACTTTTTGACTACAAGTTCTCGGTGACCAAATCTCTACAACTATGCTGACTTGAAAGGGTTCACCTCTTTATGGCAACATAGTGAAAGCTAATTATTAATCTCAATCCTTTAAGATTTCAGATTTAATTTCTAGAGTGGTGAGTAGATATTCCTATACATTGTGATAACTTCTGTTCCTAAATATTTACTTGAATTAATCAGAGAAGCTATTTGGCATGGAGGTGTTTTGGTTATAAAATTGCTGGAGCGATATTTTGAGTGCAAATACATTTAACAGATAAGGAAGCTTCAAGATATTTCATTTTATGACCTACAAAAGCGACTACTTCATCTAACTCATAATGACTTGAATTTTTCATAATTTTATGACATTTTCATTCAAGATTTTGTCATCTAATGAAGTTCTTTCTAGTTGAAGGAAAAATAAATACTATTACAATCATTAATTTCTTAATTATTTTATAGAGTAGGTATAATATGAATTTCCTAACATTCAAAAATAAGTTATATTCAAGTCTATAGGATAAACGGATAAGTCATGGAATATCTTGCTTTATCTCATATTGAGATTGATTCAATGTCTAAAAATCACTGTTAACATAAAATACACGAAATTCAGTGTTTCGCTGAAATGTCTTGGTAATCAAACCTCAGAAACACATGAGCAGTAACTAAGATTTTTATATATTCAAAAAGTATGGATCTATATTTTATTTCAAAAAGATTAAGTTTAAAAGAAGAGAAAATCATGTGACCACAGTAGATAATCCTTAATGAAAAATTGCTTAATTCACCCTGACAGAGCCTATTGCTTTTAGTTTACATGAGAAATTTGTTTAACAATCCCTTTGTTGCTTTTGAATTTAGAGTACTTCAATTTGTGCAAAGATTCTGTCATTTAAATCTTCGAGTATATATTTTTTCATAAAAATGAAAACTATTTTTCACACTGCAGGTTCAGGTTTAATAACTAAATAAATATCTAAATGTTAATTTCTTAAATTGAGCCTCTAGAATTCAAAGAATAAGAAATTTTTTTTATTGTTAAATGTATTATATGTGTGCTGAATATGAATATCTCAAGCTTGTAATCCTCACTACTCAGGAAGCTGGGGTTCAAAGTCAGACTTGGCAACAAAGAAAATATCTTATAAATATGTTAGAAACAATCACAAGAAAGAAAAAAAAACATTTGAATACTTATCTTGAGGTTCATTTCACTTAACATCAACATATCTGACCTTTTCTGCTTGTTTCAGACATGTCCCACCCCCACGGTATATCCCCTGCTTTCACTGTATTTGATGATGAGGAGGGGAAGAGCAAAAATAAACCGTTTAAATAGGGATACAGGTCGACCCATTGCAACAATGAGATGTAAAAGTCGTTATGTCAAAAAACAAACTTTACAAATTTTAGCCCCGGGGGGATGGGGGGCGGTGTGAAACGGGATGGGTTGGAAGAGGAAACAAAGGAGAAGGCAACAATGCTTGATAAGAAACGTACTCATTACTTTGCCCATGTAATTGTAACCCCTCTGCATGGTATTTTCACAATAAAAATAATTTTTTAATTAAAAATAATTTTTTAAAAGCCAGCCTTGGGAAGAAAGTTTGTGAGACGCATCTCAATTAATCATAAACACTCATCACAACACACACACAAAGCCAGAAGTGGAGTTGTGACTCAAATATTAGAGCAATATCCTTGAGGGGGGAAAAAAACAACTAAGGGATAGGTCTTGGTTTTTTTTGTCGGTTGTGGGGCCTGAAATCTGGTCCTGGGTGCTGTCCCTCAGCTTTTCATCTCAAGGCTAGCACTCTACCACGTGAGCCACTTCCGAATTTTTCTGCTTATGTGGTGCTGAGGAATCGTACCCAGGGCCTCATGTGTGGAAGGCATGCATTCTAGCACTGAGCCACCTTCCCAGCCCAGGGATAGGTCTTGAGTTCAAATCACAAGAACAACACACACACACTCACACATAAAATATTATGTTTAAATTCTTATTTTAGTTTCAAGAAATAAACAATATCATGAACAGTAGTATTTTTTACATATCCTGCAACTTTGGTGAGTTGCTTTTAGTAAAATTTTTCTTAGATTAAACATAGGTTATTAAAATTAAAATTAATCAAGTATATTTATAATTACTCATAACATCTTGTTGTACAAGAGTTGGTATTTTTTCTGTAGCCATAAGAAATATTCTGAGGGGCGGCTGGGAAGGTGACTCAGTGGTACAGTGCTTGCCTTGCCTGCCTGAGGCCCTGGGTTCAATTCCTCAGCACCACATAAGAAAAAAAAAAGCCGGAAGTGGCGCTGTGGCTCAAGTGGTAGAGCGCTAGCCTTGAGCTGAAGAGCTGAGGGACAGCGCCCAGGCCCAGAGTTCAGGCCCCACGACCAGACCTCCCCCACAAAAAAAGAAATATTCTGAGTAAAAAAAGAAAGGAAGAATAGAAGAAAATGAAAGAAAGAAAACGAGAAAGAAACAAGAGAAAGAAAGAAAAGAGAGAAAGAGAGATAGGTACGGATGGAGGGAACGAGGAAGGAAAGAAGAAAGAAGGAAGGAAGGAAAGAAGAAAGAAGGAAGGAAGGAAAAAAGGAAGGAATGAAGGAACAAAGGAAAGAAGGGAGGAAGGAAGGGACAAAAACAATTTAATCTATAAAATCTGCTATTTAGCCCAAAATAAACTTCATGTAATTAACCCTAGTAAATGCAAGTTTGCAATTTTCCTTTCTCTGCCTGTTCCGCATGCATGAATGAAACCAACAAAAGAAGGATCAGAAATAACCAGGTGAATCTGTTTGCATGTATAGTAAATATGTATACAAATCTTTTTCTCATTTTTAACATCATCAAATAACTATTTGCAAACAATTTACATTTAGTTATAAATATTCAAAAGTTTGAGGTAACCAAAGGATGTCAATATATTATAGAATATGAGTACTAGTAATGAGTGCTATTAATATTTATTAATTTATTATTATTGATATTCATTTAATATTACAGTCTTCATGTTATATTAATTATAAAATTTTTATTTTGTATTTTATCAGAGAAATTAGCATCCTCTGATTTTTTTCGTCTGTGAGAGTCTACTAGCAGACCGTAATTAAAATCAAAGGAGATCTGTATTTGTTGGCTCAAACGAATATTTCTGAAAGCAATTAACTCATCAGAGATTGTTCAAATACTTCATAAGGGCCTTCAAAAGGCTGTACCATGTTTACATGGTTACCTGTGATGTGATTCAAGAGCCACTAAACAATCTTACTTCACTTTGCCATCAGTTTAATTATTCATTCACATAATTCACATGTTATAAGCTTGTCCTTAAGTTATTATCTTCTATGAAATAATATCCACATGATATATCACACTGAATTAAAGAAAAAGTTTCAAAGAGTATTGGATGATGTAACTCCTTCCAGATAAACATGTTGAAATTCTATTCCCCTGTCTGGTGGCACACACTTAAATTCCTAGTGGTATTGGAGTATTGAACCCAAAACACTATACTTGTGAAATAGCATCTCCATTACTGCCATACCTGCAGATTGTAGATGGATTGCTTATTTTGAGGTAGTATCACTATGCTTGGGCCTGATTGGACTGCAGTCCTACTAAAACAAGCATAAAACATTGCACCCAGCAAATGGTTAGTTTCTGAAACTTCTTTTTTTGTCTAGGCTTCCCTGGAACTGGAATTCTCTAATTTTTGATGCCCAAGTAGATAACATTACAGGTTTGAGCCACTTTATCCATTAAGCTATACAATTTCAAAATGTCTTGATATTGCCTATATTTGTGCTTAACATATATAGTTAACCTTAATTTTCTCCCTCTTAAGTTTAGTACTCTTGAGCTGAAAACATTGGCTTTCTTGATATACATGGCTTTGTTTTGGATGGAATCACATCACAATAAAAAAAATCTCCCAAAAGTTTATTTCAAAAATCATGGAAAAGAAGGCTTCAGGTTGGAAAAAAATTGATCCTTAAGTTCTAAATGCAATACATTTATAGTGTTAGTCAATGCTTTCCTAATTATGAGAAGGAAGGTAGAAATGTGAAAGATGTTAGATATAATTTGATAACCTTCTAGT
This sequence comes from Dipodomys spectabilis, assembly GCF_019054845.1. NCBI lineage: Eukaryota > Metazoa > Chordata > Mammalia > Rodentia > Heteromyidae > Dipodomys > Dipodomys spectabilis. The sequence continues at coordinate 3,440,170 of NW_024870691.1, forward strand.
TCTCCATAGAAATTCTGTAGTCGCCACTTCATGTTATCTTCCTTCCTTAAAGCTTGCATTAAAACCCTCTGGGTGGATATTGGCTGGACTGATTGGTAATCTTCTCCAGGAAATGAAGCTGATTTTAGAAGGCTGATGGTGTAGTAAATAAAGGAATGATGAGAATGAGCACAGATATTGTCACAAAATGAGCAGACCTCCATTATATAATTTGCAAATATCTTTAGTATGTCTTAATTTTTATGTTGTAGTAGGAGCATCTATACAATGCTGAGAATTAGAATTCTACAAAATATACAATGAGAATTGGAATTCTACAAAATATGAAACATTGTTAGGTAAGGGTTGTTCAAGGATGTAATCTTAGCTAGGTAAGAGATTGCGATCTGAAGATTACAGTGTGAAGACAGCTTGGAGTAGGAACGATCATTCCATACTTAATTCCAATTAACCAACAAGGGAAATGGATTTCTAGGTCAAATGGTATGTAGAGCACTGGCCTTCAACATAAAAGCACCATCCAGGCCCTGAGTTTAAGCCCTGGGATCAACAGAAACAAAAACACAAAATACAACATAGAGTTAGATATTTTATAATGAAGCATACTCTAATGTACTCTTCAGTGTTAGAAAGACTAAACTTCTGTGTTAGCTTTATAACCTACCACAATAAGTGTTATTGTTCATTTATTAAGCAGGAAGGCTTACTCAGATTTAGAACTTTGAAGGTTTCAGTGTATGTTCAGTTGGTTTTATTGATTTTGGGGCCTGTGACAAGACAATGTCAAGGTGGGGAGTATGTCAAAGAGAAATGTTTTGACCTAGAATGATTAGAAGATAAAAGAAGAAAGTAGATGAGAATCTAGTTCTCATGTGTTTCACTCTAAAGAATTTAATCTCCAGAAGAACTATTCAGGTATTCTCCACAGTCTGGGAGGAAATAGAAAGTCATTTTTCTTTAACACGTAGGTCTTTCTGGGGCATTCTAAAAGCAAATGGCCATATCTTCACCATTGATAATGACTTGTCCAGGGGTGGAAGCAACTAGATATTTCTATAAATTCTAATCAGATCTCAGTAGACTAAATATTTTATGGAATTCCTATTAAAATATTTTCTTGCAGTCTTCATACAACATATGTGTTTATCTGTGTGTTTGTATGTGTGTATGAATAAACGAATACAACAATGTAGAGGATAAAAGTATTAGTATGGCCTTTTGTTTTTCTTCTCAAACCATGAAAGCCTGCCACAATCCCAATCAAATCCCATCCAAGATTCAAACATCAATGCTGTCCCAAAAGTTTTTCATGCAAACCCTAGTACATCCACCTCATTTAAGATGGCCATGGTATATGAGCATTTAAAGTCTTATAATTATGTTGTCATCAAGGAAACAATGTACAATATTTCTTTTAAAAATACCTAGATTTTAGAACATTATCCAGAAAATTAAAGGAAATAATTATGGTATTAATTTAAATATTTAGTCACATAAATGGGTATTCTATATCCACAGAGGCCTATTAAACCACATGATTGAAAACCTCATCTATTACCAACTTCCATGAAGACAGTTCTTGCTGAAAATAAACGAGATGTGGTAAACAAATAAAAATGTATGCCACTAACAAATGCTGCTGTTCTAAAGCATGGAAGTGACAGAGCAATTAATGCCTATGAACAGCAGGTTCTAAGTAGTGGAATGTGATTACACCCTAAGTAGAAAAATCCACAGATATTTCAGGTTGTGCTTCGTAGTTGACATTTATGAGATATATTTTGGAAAGCACAATGAATGAAAGCACGTTGTTTGTAAAACTTTGCTGGCTGATAGAAACTTATTGAAATGTATCAAAGAGAAGACTGACAATATGGTGGATAAGATGTGGTATGCAGCTTTAAATACAGACTGAAGCAAACCAAAGAATTGGAATTATTTTTTTCTTTAACAAATACTTTCTGGGTATATTGGGCTATACAGTATAATGATGAAATAATCATGTCTGTGGAAAAGTAAGGAAAAAACACTGTCACCTTTTGAATTTCTTTTTAAAGTAAATCTTAAATGAGAAAGATGAAGAAAATTTAAATGCGTTAATAAAATATTATCAAGTATTAGTTTAATTTTTGATTAAAAGTTAAAACAAACTGACAGACTATTAGTCCTGGCACATGTTTTCTTTTGTTCTTGTTTTTTTAGGGGGGGTATATATATTTTTTTCAGAAAGGCATCCTTGTCTTAACCATTTCCCATAAAATTTATGCTGTCATAGGATCAGAGTTTTTTTGGCTAAATTAAGATAATAGCAGGCTCATTTTATGCCAACACAATATGTAAACACCAATGACATTTTTCACTGAACAACCACTCATAAAAAATCATAAAATAATAAAGTGAAAATCCATGTCAACATTTTTGTCGGTCATGGGGCTTGAATTCTGGGCCTGGGAATTGTCCATCAGTTCTTCAGCTCAATGCTACCACTGTACCACTTGGGCCACAGTGCCATTTCTTGTTTTTAGGTGGTTTATTGGAGATAAGAATCTCACAGACTTTTCTGCTCAGGCTGGCTTTGAACCACGATCCTCAGATCTCAGAATCCTGAGTAGCTAGGATTACAGTCACCAAAGCTCAAATCCAAGTCAATTTTTTAAAAAGCAAGCTTATTGAAACTTCTGGCTTTTTCCAATAAACAATCTTATTTTTTCTGTATTAGTTTATAACTATGAGTTACTTTTAGATGTAACTGTGAATTTTTTAATAGAATCAAATATAATTCTTACCATTACTCTGTATTTCACAAAAATCCACTGTAATGGATTTTCACCAAAGTCAATTATTACATACTATCTCACACACTATTGTTATTACATTCTATATTGCATATAGTGTGAAGTGAAAATAATTTCGACAATTTCATATAAATTTTAGGTGCTATTTTAACATTACAAATTCACATCTGTGGTTTTAACTAAGGAAAAAATTTAGAGTTAAAAATAAAATATGAATGGGAAGGGATGGGAAGGGGAAACAAAGGAGGAGGCTACAATGCTTGATAAGAAATGTACTCATAATCTTTCCCAAGTAATTGCAACCCCTCTGTACAGTATTTTCACAATAAAAAAAAGAAATGCAAAAAAAACAAATATGAATGTTTAGTGTGTCCCAATTAAACCAAAAATTCTGAGTTCATCCACATAAAATTATTTTCTTTCCACTAAAGAATTTGAAGTATTACCATTGAAAATAGTTAGGCAAGAGGAGGCAAAATTCAAATCACGTCAAACAACGTCTCTGTTATTTTGCTAATCCCTCCACTAAGAAGATCTCCCTATTCCCAGTTGTCACAAAAATTGAAGTATCTCTTAGAATTCTATTTGGAAAACTTCTATATCATTGATTCTTTTTGTATTTTCTATTATATGAAACAAAATATAGACACAAAACAATTGAAATAAAATACACACATATGTTGAAGTCATCACAGCTGGAAAACAACCAGCAAATTGGAACTTCACCAGGAACAAAAAGATATTGTGCCCACTTTATTTTTTTAAGTACAAAACCTTCAAATACATGTTAATTTGAGTAGAACTATAAGGATAACTGTCTCTCAGAAATAAGGTTGTGCTAATTTATAATTAAATTCATCTGGATGAACCTAATATAGCAAGTCCCTTGAATGAATCAAATTGTTTAAAACAAATGTAATTGTATGTGAAGCAAGATCTGTACATATTTAAAAGAAAAATTGCTACAGTATCAAATCACAAAAATCATGACATACTTAAAAATTTCAGAAATGCAATTACTAAGTCCAAAATATCCATAATGAGAACTAAATACTCCTGACTTATCAAGAGCAAAATATGCAAAGAATCTGAGCAGTGTACATGAAGTACATAATTTAAAACTACTCCAAATTACACTGCTTTTAGAAGACTGAATATGTGTTATCTAAAGGAAAAATCAGCACATTATATAAATGAAATTAAAAATCTCATGAAAAGAGAGAATTGAAAATAATATTTTAATAAATGGTGGTCAAAATCTAGTACTGACAAAATTTCATACCTATTTAGTTAGATTCAAAAAAGACCCAAGTTACTCAAGCTGATTTAAAACTTTGGCAAAATAGTAGAATACAACTGTAACATTATTATGGATGTTGACTCTGGCATGGAATTAATTTCCTCTTTAATCTGACAAATTAATATATCAAAGAACATAACTTCTCCAACTAAATATCAGACCTAACTAAACATACAACCAGAAAAGTCATCATGCAAGCCATATTGCAGCTGGGGTAAAAGAAAAATCAGTCATACTGATTCTCTATTTATTTTAAACGTTTTTGTTTTTTTTTTATAAATTATTTCCTTTATCTTGCATTTTTCAAACATTGTGTTAAATGCTGTATATCTTGGTAACTAAATTTGGATGCCTCCTTAAATTTTGAGTAAAATATCTCACTTTAGTTCCTAACCCATGAAATGAGGTTGTTTGAAAACAAATGCTAATAACCACTGTTTATAATACACAAGATCTCATAAGCATGATTTCAGGAAGCATAGGTTAACATTTTGATATTGTGGTCACGTGATTGATGAGGTCTATCTGCATGAGTATAGTTGTACATAGATTCCTCAGCCTAAATTTAGCCACTGTTAAAAAATGTTTATATCTCTATCTTTCACCCATCAGAGATGAAACCTGAGTATAAAGTCTAAGGAAAATGATAAGGTAAGAATTTAGCTTTTCTGGATATAAAGTAAACAAAAATGCAGCATAAACTAACTCATTGTTTTAAAGTCAACCTATGTCTCTAAAACATGTTAACAAATTCCCTACAATGTAGCATTCTCAAGAAGGGAATCGGGAATGTGAGAAGAGGACTAAGCAAGTATTGTTTTCAAATATACATAATTTGGGTTTACCTCTTTTTTTCGTTAGAGGCATTTTTGATAAAACTGTTTGAATAATTGATTTCCTGTTCAGGTATAATATATCCTAGTTGCATATACCAAACTACATTCAGAAAATGGCATACAGTAATTAAGTAAAGACTACTTATTCAATAAACAGCAAAAAGTATATACCTATAGGGTAATATTTGAACAGTGCATTGGAATTATTCTAATACAATAATTAATTTAACAATTTCATATTGACATTAATTATCTAGAGTATATTTATGCTAATTGGACAAGATTGTCTTTCTAAATGAGCAAAACCTATTTCTCCTTTTACTTTATCAGGGAAATATGTGAACAAAAAATGGAAAATAACATATGACTGTACAACAACTCCAATGCATTTTTGACTTTTTATTAGCAAATGTTAATTTCACAAAGTATTTTATTGTGTTATACACATACATCCATATAATGTAGCTTGCTAAACTTTTTCCTTTTATAAATTTCATTATCCTATTTTTATACTTATGTTTTATTATGTCATTATACTAACCTAGGAAATATTTGAACATATTTACTCCACAATGTTTCTCTTCATCTCCTCTCTTACATTTTTTTCCAAATTTAATCAGTTTCCATCTTTTACATCTGGGTCATTCATTTTTCTTTCTTGGACTAGAGTCTGCATATGAGAAATCTAGTATTTGTTTTTCACAATAAGACTTATTGCGTTAATATGAAGGTTTCCAGTTCTATCTATTTTCTTGAAGATGATATGATTTCACTATTCTTTGTGGCTAAATAGTATATCATTGTGTATATATGTATATATGTATGTATATATATTACACTTTCTTTCTTCAATGAGTGATTAAGAAACATGTAGGTTAATTCTGTAGTTACTTATATTTTTTATGTGGGAGAAGGAAAGGTGGAAATAATGATGTTTGGAATGAGAAACATGCTGTTTAAGCAGACACTCTTGTATTTAAAACATCTTCTTAGCTGCTCTTTCATCAGTATTAGATAATGCATTGAATTAAAAAAATAAAATTTACTTACATTGGCAAAGGTGTTCTTTTTCATTATCTATATTGTTTTTTACTACAGTGTTACATTTAGTATGTCATGTGAGTATGGGGATGTATGTGAGCATGAAAATCTAGGCATGTTTGTATATGTAGTTGACTCGAAGGAAACTGAATTTTTGTGAGATACAGGATTCAAATAAAAATTTGAGACCTGTAAGTTGCTAAATTGATATATCTGTCCAGTTTGTGGAGTGTGATTTCAAGATCACATTTTGGTAGGTTTCATACCAAGTAAGTAGATGTTTCTAATCAAAAAATCATAAGGAATAAAACAACAACTCTGTTTCATAATCATTCAGTCTTATTACTTCAGACATTGTATTAATTGGAAAAAAATAATTGAAAGTATGATGGGTCAGTAGTTAGCCTTTAGACACTACATTTTCCCCAAAAACTTCAGATGTACTCTTTGGATATTAATTACAAATATATTTATCAACATACAGATATAATACGAGCTTATATATGTAAATATATGTATATATTATAAATATGTCAATTATTTAGTTATATTTTAAATGTGCATCATAAATATTGATTTATATATAAATGTAATTTATCTCATCATATATGCATATCTACATATATACGTTTTTCCTTTTTTTTGGTCAGTCCTGGGGCTTGAAATCTGGGCTTGGGTGCTGTCCCTGTACTCTTCAGCTCAATGTAAGAACTCTACTGCTGGAGACATAGCGCCACTTCCAGTTTTCTGGTGAGAAATATTTCATGGAATTTCCTGTCTGGGCAGGCATTAAACTATGATCCTCAGATCTCAGCCTCCTGAGTAGCTAAGATTATAGGCATGAGCCATGGGCGCACGGTTAAATTTATATATCTGAGATTTGTTAGTGGAACAAAGGGTACAGAAACTATTATTCTTATCAGGAAAGGACTTCACACTGACAGGTATCATTACAAGAAGAAATACGATAAATATTCACAGTGGCACAAAAATCCCTTAGATGCCTTGCAAGGCAGCATGTTTTTCCATTCACTGCATGTGGTTTGAGCGGATTGCAACCCAAGCGAATGTAGAAGATATTGGACCCTAACAAAACTGACAATTGCATAAACCCAGTCCTCTATGACAGATTTAACAAGGCCTATCTTGGAGATTCTTGTTAGGGACATGATAAAAATTTATAGTTTATTTGTGATTACAGAACAGTTTTACACCTGTCACTAAGCCATTACCTTTATTTAACACAGTCCCTTTTTCTCTAACATATTTTCTTGGCTCAGGAAACTGTTTTTTGCTTGTGAAAACCTGGCTGTTTACAATATAGAAATGGGTTTTTCATCCTTTTGAAATTACTGTCTGTATAGTGTTCTATGAGATGAGCTTCCTATGATATTCCATATCATAGGAATAAATTACTCTGATTCAAACTTGGACAACAGCTAGCTTGTTCTCTCTCCTAGGAAACCATCTGTATAGACTTTTTACATGTAAACAGACCCTCATTTACTTACAAAAGTCTGTCAGTGAGTCAAACCTAACTCACCCAAGTGAGGTGAATTCCTCTCTCATGCTTCTTTTACATTAAAAATGGTAAGAACTGTTCAACAATGCATATACTTTTTAATGTGAAGTGTGACTCCTATTTTCCATAATGTGAATCAAGGAGAGGAATCAGTTTAAGATGTGAAAGAGCCTTTCGAAGAGTTTTGGAACTTGAAAATTGTCCTGGGTATTCATTTTTGGAAAAATATCCCTTTTCAAAGACAAAGGACTCCTTTTTTTTATATTGTGCATGTACTGGGATTTGAACTCCTGGCCTTGAGCTCTACCTGGGCTTTAATTCTCTATGTTTAATCTATAGACCTGAGCCACACTTTCACTTCTTCCTTTTACCAAGAGTGGAGAAAAGAATCTCCTAGGTTTATCTACTTGGAATAGCTTAGAATTGCAATTATCAAATTTGAAATGGTTCCAAGCATTCCGTCTAAGGCATATTCAACAACTAGTGAAACTTGTGTTGGCTATAATTATGTATCTTTCTCTATGTGTGCACGTTTACATGTGTATATGTATGTGTGTATTTGTGTGTATGCTAACGTGCAAGTGAACCTACATAAGGGCATATACACACATATATGCATATATAAATGAATATACAAATATAAATATATGTGCATATATATGTATATCAGATGTTCAGTGATTTAATCTATAGTTCCTAGCACATTGTCATTCTCACAAAATGTACATGATAAATTGCTCTGCAGATCTGTGATCTATTATGGATATCCTTTGTACTCACTTCCCCCATTAGTTTTTGACCATCCCTGTGAACAACTTCGGTCTACTTTCCATAGGATAGCTTTTTTTCATTACAGGTAGTTACTAACTGATAATAAAAGAAAAAAGGTTGCTTGTAAAAGGAAAAAAAATTCTTGATTATAGCCATTCTACCTGGGGTGAGGTGGTATCTCAATGTTGCTTTGATTTGCATTTCTTTTATGGCTAGAGAGGTTGAGCATTTATTCATGTGACTATTGGCCATCCTTCTTTCACCTTCAGAGAAGTTTCTATGTAACTTATTTATTGGGTAGTTGTTTCTTTGAAGATTTGTTGTTGGGGGATTTAATTTGTTGATATCCAGGTAGACTTTAGATATGAGACCCTTGTCTGTTGTATGGCTAGTGAAGATTTTCTTCCAATCCGAGGACATTCTATTGATCTTGCTAGCTATGTCCTTTGCCATGCAGAAGCTCTGCAATTTCATGCAATCCCATTTGCCCAAATTTTCTTTGATTTGTTGTGTTTCTGGGACTCTATTAAGGAAATTTTGGCTTGTGCCAATTAGACCTATGGTTTCTCCTTTTCCATCCTGTAATGTTTTCAGACTGTCTGATTTGACTCCAAGGTATTTGATCAATTTGGAGTTGATTCTGGTGCAGAGTGATATATAAGGATCTAGCTATTTTTCTGCAAGTAGTTAACCAATTTTTCCAGCACCATCTACTGAAGAGGCTGTTAGATGTTGGAGGAGATGTGGACAGAAGGGAACCTTACTGCATTGTTGGTGGGAGAGTAAACTTGTTCAACCATGTTGAAAAGCAGTATGGAGGTTCCTCAAAAGACTCTACATAGATCTCCCCTATGACCCAGCAATCCCACTTTTGGGCGTTTCACCAAATGATCACAAATAAGACCACACTAAAGCTACCAGCACAACTATGTTTATTGCAGCATTATTTACCATAGCTAAGACATGAAACCAACCCAGATGCCCCTCAGTAGATGAATGGATCAAGAGAATGTGGTATATATACACAATGGAATTCTATGCCTCCATCAGAAAAAATGACATTGCCCCATTTGTTAGGAAATGGAAAGGCTAGGAAAAAATTCTATTAAGTGAAGTAAGCCAAACCCAAAGAAACATAGTTTTCATGGTTAAACTTATTTGCAACAACTAGTATATGTCTGAGTCAAGCAGAAAAGGTCAGATAGGTTGATGTTAAGGACATGAACCCTAAGATATGTATTCAAATGTTTTTAATGCGATTTTTTCTAACATATTTAAAGAATATTTCTTTGTTGCTTTGGATGTCCCTCCCCCACGGTATTACCCCTGCTTTCACTGTATTTGATGTTGATATAATTTGTGTGGGGGGGAAACAATTCTTTTTAATAAGGATACGGGTGGACCCATTGCAACACTTATATGTACAAGTACTTATGTCGAAAAACGAACTTTACTACTTTGGTTGGGGGGAGTATTTGATATGGGGGACAGGGAGGATTGGAAGTTCTGGGAAGGAGAAACAAAGGAGGATGCTACAATGGTTGATAAGAAATGTACTCATTATCTTGTCCATGTAATTACAACCCCTCTGTACAGTATTTTCACAATAAAAAAGAAAAAATAATAAAAAGAACAAAATTTTTAAAAATATATAAAGTAATCTTGTAGAAGATTAAAAAAATAAAAAAAAATAATTTTAGGTCACAGGTTAAAGTATCTTATCCATTCCAATGATTCCTATGAGATAAAATTTATAGTAGAAGTAAAAGTGAAAAGGAACTCCTAGATATGTTATTTTACCATTTAGAATGGCAAAGAATAATATCATGTCACTGTCATAACTCTTAAAGAATGCAAGGTTAACCAATGGTTGCTTTCATGTTCCCACAAAACTAGTAGATCCTGAAGCATAATAGTAGCCCAGCAGAAATTCTAAGTAGCAGACATGGGGCATGGAAGAGAAAAAGAGGAAATGAGACAGAGTGAAAGAGAGAGAGAAATATCATAATATTGAAAGTGAATAATAGATAAACAAGAGCTGTATGAGAATATTCATACTGCTATCTTTAGACTCTATGTGTACATTTGCAGGTATTTGATATTTGTAATCCATCAACATGAAATATAAAGTTATGTTGATAAAAATAAAAGTGACTCAGAAGAAATTATAAATGCAAAAACGATCTTCACAGCAGCAAAATCTCAGAGATATTTCATGACTTTGAAAAGGATAAAGTGGCTGAAGTTACTATAAATTTAGAAGTACAACAATTCACAAAAATAGAAAAAGATATTTATATATTTCCTTATATAACCCAAAGCAAAAGGAAAATGTTGTTTAGATGATTTTTTTAAAAACACAGTCTCTCAAGTGCTAGGAAGTTGGCTCAGTGGTAGAGTGCTTGCCTTTCATGCATGAGGCCCTGGGTTTGATTCCTCAGCACCACATAAGTAGAAAATGATGGAAATGGTGCTCTGCCTCAAGTGTTAGCGCTAGCCTTGCCTGAGGAACAGCACTCAGGCCCCAGAGTGCAAGCCCCATGACCAACAAAGTCAAAATAAAACAAAACAAAACAAAACACAGTCTCTCACATTTGTGGCCTCAACTCTGTAATACTGTTGCTTCAACCTAGGGCTAAGATTTTAGTTGTGGACATGTATCAACTCTCCTGATTCAGACTCTACTTGATCATTTTTTAATAAATATTTTGTTCTTAATTTTCCTAGTTGTAAATTCACATGCACCTATAAAAAAAATGGTTTGACCACCCCAGTAACCTTCTCAAAGTACCTCCTAATGATGACTAACAAAAAGTTGTATTATATAACAAGTAAAACAATGCTACAAAGAAAACCAATAATTAAATAATGATTAATAAAATAAAAAACAAAACAATTACCAGTGTTTTTAGTATTTGAAGTGCACTACATATTAGATTTTCTATTTTCTCATATTCCTGTACATTTTAAACCGCCTAAGATTATGATGTTCAACAAGATTTTTATAGGCTATGAATAGTCTTCAAAGTTACACACTAAGGTTATTATTTATGGCTCATCTCATTATTTGTTTATGGCTTATATCATCTCTTGTTCCTCGCTAAAATATAAAGTAAGGAATCCCTAAATTTTAACAAGAACTGTGTAGTAAGCAAGTCTTAATCCTTCATTCTGCTTCTTCACACAAAGGCTTTGCAACTTCTCATTAACAAAGTTTCTATAAATTCTGAAATGTACATACTTAGTACTATATGTCTGCTAACATAAATCTTAAATACATTATAGAAAATTTTATACCTGCCAAACAGTCCTAATTTTGGCATATAATCCTAAAATTAAATAGATATAAAACACTAAAATTTTTAACAACCCTTAACCCTTGCTGCTGTGTTCATTATGACATGTGCCTTGTATAGAACAATTGAATTATTTCCCCTACACATCTTTTGAACTCCAAATATCTGGAATTATTTTGTTTTTGACATGTCCATCTTGACATTATTCTTAAATGTGTGCTTATGTAAGAAGTACATGGTTCTAAAATTTCACAATTCTTCTAAACTTACTTTTTGTTGAATTGCCTAGTTTAAGAAAATCAATTACACTTTATATATAAAAAATATTCTGTGCTCAATTCAGCATCACATAAACTAACATTGTAATGATACTGAGAAGATTAGCATGGCCCCTGCGCAAGGATGACAGGCAAATTCCTGAAGCATTCCATAGTTTTGCAACAATAGATGCTGGAGGGGATGTGGACAGAAGGGAACTTTACTGCATTCTTGGTGGGAGTGTAAACTTTTTCAACCATTTTGGAAATTAGTATGGAGGTTCCTCAAATGACTCCACATAGATCTCCCCTATGATCAAGAAATCCCACTTTGGGGCATTTACCCAAATGATCACAAACAAGACCATACAAAAACTACCAGCACATCTACATTTATTGCAGCATTATTTAAGATAACTAAGATATGGAACCAACCCCGATGCTCCTCAGCAGAAGAATGGATCAAGAGGATGTGTTTTATATAAACAATGGAATTCTATGCCTCCATCAGAAAGAATGGCATCATCCAATTTGTTAGAAATTGGAAAGATATGGAAAAAATATTAAGTGAAGTAAGCCAAATCCAAAAGAACACAGGTCCCATGGTTTCCTTAATTTTCAATAACTAATATATGTATAGTATAAGCAGAAAAGGTCAAAAGGTATGTCCATATGACCAGATAACATGATGTTCCGGGAAATGAAATCCAAGATAGGGATACAAGAATTTTTCTCTTTTTTGCTATTGTTTCTAATGTACTTATAATGTGCAATGTGATTTTTTATGTCTTTTTATAGGTTCCTCCCCATGCTATAACAACTGTTTTCACTGTATTTGAAGTTGATGCGCCTATATCTTGTATATATGCTCTTCTAATTTGGGGAGAGGAAGGAAAAAAACAAAATGCCTAAATAGGGTTACAGGTTGACCCATTGTAACAATGAGATGCACAAGACACTATGCTGAAAAATGAACGTTACAATTTAGGCAGGGGAAGGGGGGAGGGGAGTGCACTTGTGGAGGTGCGAGGGAAGGAATGGTAGGGGAAAAATAAAGGAGGAGGTAACAATGCTTGTTAGGAATTGTTCTCATTACCTAGCTCATGTAAATATGACACCTGTGTACAGTATTTTTACAATAAAAAGTATAAAACTTTTCTAAGAGGGAGGAGTTTATTTCCTTTATTTTGCTTATATAATATCGTTAACAAAGAAATTAATGCAAAACACTGATATGAAGATATTTAGAATGGATGTATGTGTGTATGTGTGTGTGTGCACGCGCGCGCAAGTAGCATGCATGTACAGGAAATTGCATTTCTGTTGGCATGCTCAGAATTTGAAATCGCGGCTTCAAGGTCTTGCTAGGCCTTTTCTCTCTAGATTGGTGAGCTACTATATAAGCTACATCTTCATTCTTGTCCCTATGCTAGTTCAATAAATTTTTGAAAAATTATCTCATGAATTTATTTTGCCCTGATTGGGTTCCAACTGTTATCCACAGATCTCGGGCTCCTGAGTAGATGTCCGGAGGAGTTAGGATTACAGGTGCGACCATCCAGCACAAGGTTTCCAGAATAATTTCAAAAGTAGAAGAAAATTTACTTCACAGGGTCCTGTTTTAACATTTCCTACTTTGAAAGCATTTTGGGTGATTGTATATGAATTTTTTAGGTTTTTTATTCTTAAAAGTCAGTTAATGATAATATTTAAAAGTTTTAGTACTTTTTAAAAAGGAAACTGGAAGTTTCCTCAATTTATAAGCTCAACTCTCTACATGATAACCCAATCTCACCAACACAGTCTGTGTTGAAGACAAAATGTAACAGAAAACAATCACCATGGACATTAATTGCTATGCTATTATTTCTTGGACAATATGAATATTGAATTGAGAATGTAAGAGAATGGAGAGATTTTACCTACCTTTTGTGTACTGCTAAAAGGCTTTTGGAAACTTTGCCTCATTTCCTTTCTCACTGTATGTCTTTGGGTCATCTACTTAAGGCATTTAATTACAATTTTTCCCAACACTAAAATGGTAATAACATTAGCATTATAACAAATATTATCTTAAGAATTAAGGGAAATAAAACTTGTGAAGTACTTAACCTAAACTTCTGTGAAGGAGCTTTGAGTTTAGCCAGCAGTTTTTTTAAAATACTAAATAGAATGCAATAAGCATTACAAAAACCATTACATGTAGTGAGAAATCAGAAGTAATGTTATCTATTGACCATGTTCTGCTTCCAAGGAAACCAGGGTGATAACTTCTTATTCTGTAAATCAAACTGGTTATCTTATATCTTACGTCTTGGTAGTGTAAAAGTATCAGGGAAAGAATAATGAATGAATGTTGTAGACTGAGGTGAAGTCCATATGAAAATGTGAAAAACTGATAAAACATAAAAGTACCTTCGCGATATGTTGTGGTTTACATTTTAAGGAAGACCTAGAAGAATGAATTCTCTTTTTGATATCCTAGCATAGGTCCTTAGAAGTAGGAACTCTTTCTTCTTTCTTGTAGAGGCATCATCAGATGAGAGGAACTGTATTTTTTTGTTTGCTTCCTTCCATTTACTCTTCAGTTTGAAATCTGAACTACTTGAGACTGAAAGAGAGCAAGGGAAATTAGACACATAGACTTTGGAAAGAACAATTAACGTAAAATAAATAAAATGCACATAGCCTTGTTAAAGGTCTATCTAAATTGAATTATAAGGTCTCAAGCATTAACAGAAAATGATTTAAGCAATATCATTTTATTGAAAATTGAAAAATGTTAGGAGTGGCTTAATATTTTTCTATCTACTACCTTGAATTAATTACTGATTTTGTATAGAGAGATTAAAGATGAGATTAACAAGAAACTTGATTAAAATTGGACAAAAGTTCTGAATAGACATCTTTTCCATAAAGCCCTGAAAATTGCCAGTGGGCTAACAAAGTTGTGTTTAATACAACTTCTATGCTGGCTTAATGGATAGTGAACTGAAATCATTAGAGAAATGTAATTAAAAATTACTATGATAAGGAGTTCCGGGAAGATGGCGGAGGAGAAGCTGGAGGCTAATCAAGCTCTCGCAGAGAAAGGAGTTTTATTTTATTTTTTTCAAATTTAATTTTTTTTGTAAACATACTGTACAGAGGGGTTACAATTACATGGGCAGGATAATGCCTACATTTCTTATCAAGCATTGCAGCCTCCTCCTTTGTTTACCCTTCACATCCCTTCCCAATCTCCCCCCCTACCCCCCCGCCCAATCCTCCCCCCTTCCCCCCACACCAACGTTGTAAAGCTCGTTTTCTACATGACAACTTGTACTTCTCATTGTTGCAACAGGTCCACCTGTATCCTTAAACGACTTGTTTTTCCCCATCTCCTCCACAAATTATACTGACATAAAATATAGTGAAAGCAGGGGTTATACTGTGGGGGAGGGACATACAAAGCAACAAAAAGATAATCTTATAAATGCATTAGAAACAAATGCATGAAATAAAAAAAACATTAAAATACCTATCTAAGGGTTCATTTTCCTAACATCACATAATCTGACCTTTTCCGCTTGACTCGTACATATACTAGATATTGCAAATAAGTGAAACCATGGGAACTATGTTTCTTTGGGCCTGGCTTACTTCACTTAATATAATTTTTTCCAAGTTTTTCCATTTCTTAACAAATGGGGCAATGTCATTCTTTCTGATGGAGGCATAGAATTCCATTGTGTATATATACCACATTTTCTTGATCCATTCATCTACTGAGGGGCATCTGGGTTGGTTCCATATCTTAGCTATGATAAATAATGCTGCAATAAACATAGTTGTGCTGGTCGCTTTAGTGTGGTCTTGTTTTTAAACATTTGGGTAAATGCTCAAAAGTGGGATTGCTGGGTCATAGGGGAGTTCTATGTGAAGTCTTTTGAGGAACCTCCATACTGCTTTCGAAAGTGGTTGAACAAGTTTACATTCCCACCAACAATGCAGTAAGGTTCCCTTCTGTCCACATCCCCTCCTACATCTGTTGTTGTTAGAGTTCTTGATTATAGCCATTCTAACTGGGATGAGGTGGTATCTCAATGTTGTTTTGATTTGCATTTCTTTTATGGCTAGGGAGATTGAGCATTTTTCTTCCTGTGTCAATTGGCCATCCTTCATTCTTCTTCAGAGAAGTTTCTCTTCAAGTCTTTAGCCCACTTATTTATTGGGCAGTTGTTTCTTTGAGGATTTGTTGTTGGGGGATTTAATTTTTTGAGTTCCAAGTATATTTTAGATATGAGACCCTTGTCTGTTGTATGGCTAGTGAAGATCTTCTCCCAATCTGTACGCTTTCTGTTGATCTTGCTAGCTATGTCCTTTGCCATGCAGAAGTTCTCCAACTTCATACAATCCCATTTGTCCAACCTTTCTTTCTGGGAAGATGGCGGAGGAGAAGCTGGAATCTAAACAAGTTCTCGCATAGAAAGCAGTTTTAGAGTTCCAGTGAACATTCCTAAGCCAGAGAATCACACCAAGTGTGCCATCACAGGACAGAGAGTCAGGCCAGAGAGAGAAAGGAGTTTTAGAGTTCCAGCGAACAGACTTAAGCCAGAGAATCACACCAAGTGTACCATCACAGTTCAGAGAGTTAGGCCAGAGAGGGAAAATCCAGGCAAGGAGACAGATCTGAGCACTTGCTAGCAGCTGCCACTGCGGGCTACAGTGGTGGTGGAGGTGGCAATAGCCACCATACCTGCAACACAGAGAGTCCAGGACAAAGGAGCCAGACATGGCACACGAGTGTATTCTACTGAACACCAACAAGAACCGACAAGGAGCAGACATCTTCATCCTGCAGTTCACAGACCAGAGATGACCCAGGAACCAAAATGCGGTGTGAGTAGAAGCCTAACGTCCTCACTCCTTCTCAGGGAGCAGAGGAGGGAAAGCCACCCCTCCCCGCCATTACAGGAGATCTCCATGTTTGATATTGACAAAGCTTGGCTGACCTGCTAGCTCAAACACAGGCCTTGGAAGAAAACTAGAGTCATTTAGCAGGTCACAAGATCCTAAAGTGACATGGCAAACTCAGCTCCATCCAGGGAAAAGTCACCCAGCTCGGGCCGCCAGCCCCAGGAGTGGGTTTCTTCACTGGGTAATCAGAGCCAGAGGCTGCCCCTCTCTTTAGCAGCATGGACAATCCATTGAAATTCAGTAAACATAAACCCTGAGAGTGGCTCGAGGCTGGGCTCTGTGAGTCTCTCACAAAGTCTCCTCAGGGAAAAGCTACTGTTTGCTGAAAGGCCTCAACTCTACCCAGAACCTAGCCTCATCAGAGCATCTACAAACATGAGGAAAAAGCCATCTCCCTCTTTTGTGATACTCAAAGCAGATCTCCCTCCCATTGAACTAACCAGGGGAGAGGATCACAAAATATTTTGTACAGCATAGCATTTTTCTGCCTGTTCAAACAAACTGCTTAAGAAACCAACTAAGCCACAGGAAAATCAAATACCACAAGCAGACCAGAGACTCCAACAAGAGGCTGGTTGTGGACACAAGGGATATAAAAGATCTTCCCACCACTCCCAAAAAAATCAAAGAACTTGTTTTTTCCTCTGTTTCTTCTTCTTCTTCTTTTTTTTTTTTTGGTTCCTTTTATAAAAATATTTTTCTTCTAAAACTTTTTTTTTAATTTTTAATTTTTACCATTTTGAAAAAAAAAATTCTATACTAGTAACTTTTTTCTCTTCCTCTTATAATTTTTATTTTAGGGGTATATGTGTGTGTGCATTTTTCTTCCTTTTTTGTTCTTTCTTTTCAAAAAATATTTTTGTTTTTTGTTTAGCTCTACTGAATGTCTAATTTTTTTTCTTTTTTGCTCATTTTTTTCACCTTTTCTGCTCTTTTGCTCTTCTTTGTGTGACTTAATTGTTGTTCTGCACATCCTCAGATATACCCATAGTCGATTATTAGACTTTATCCCCCATTGTGTACACATTTAATCCACAAATTTATTACTCAATTCAAAGCCTCTTAGACTTAAATTCCTAACAGTATTACCTCTTTATACCTATATAATATTTTAAGTATTTTTATTTTTAAGGTTTTCATGTCTCCTTTATTTCCCTCCCGTTCTCTCATTATACCCACGTTCTTCTCTGAATATTTCATTTTCAATCTGCATATTTTTAATCATTACCCTTTTTATTTTTTAATTTTTGCTTTTCTATTTTTTCTTGTCTCTTTTTTCTCTTTCTCTTTCTTCTTTTTTTCTCTCTCTACTTTTATCCTATCCAACCTCTTTCCCACTTTGCGATTAGGACTTAGTTAAGTAAACTCTCCCTGTTCCTTCCCATATTTCTCTTTTCCTATTTTTACCCACATGTCTCCCTAAAACTAATAATTTCTGGTTTTCCAAATTCTACTTTGCAGTTTGTAGCCCATTATTATATAGTTGTTTGATGTTGACTAGGTATATCTGTTGAACTTCACTGTATCTGCAGACTTTTGATTGTGGATCTACAGACTTTGGTTGATGCTTGCCTTAAGATAGTGTTCTAGCACAAAACTGGTGTTACTTTCATCCCAAATGGGCAGACTAAGCCGAAAAAACACAAGAAAAATGGCAAGTCCGGGTAGCTCAAATCCCACTCATGACAATCATGGGACAGGACAGATAATGAATAATCCAGAGAAGAGTTCCCAAATAGCTCTACAAACACTACTGGCAAACATGGTAAATGAAAAGATGGAAAACATACAAAAGGACTCTGTATGAGTGTGATAGACAGAGAGAGGAGGCAAACGAAAGGTCAATACTGGAAAAGATTGAAAACATACAAAGGAATCTATATGAGCATGATAAGGAGAGAGAGGAGGAAAACCAAAGGTTAATACCGGAATATCATGAGCGTGAGGAAGCTACTCTAAAACTGATACAGGAATTGCATGAGCAGCATGAGAACACTCAAAGAGAAAGGCAGAAATAGCGTGAGCAGGCTGAGAACACACAAAGAGAACTTCACGAATGGCATGAAAGTGAGGAAGCTAAGCAAAGAGTAATAAAGGAATTGAGAGAGCAGGATGAGAATACACAAAGATCACTAAAGGGATTCATGGAATCCATTAAGGAAGAGCTGAAGGATGTCAGGGAGACCAAGGAAACCATAAACAATCACCTAAGTGATTTGAGAATAAACACTGAACACCAAATTAAGGAAGTAAAGAAGTCCATACAAGATCTAAAACAAAGCTTCAACGAAGAATTTGAAGCCATCAAAGCTGACCAATTAGAAGGAAAAGAAATGAAAAACCAAGTAGACAGCCTTGAGAGCAGGTTAGACCATGCAGAAGATCGAATCTCAGGGATTGAAGACAGCCTAGATATTATAGAGAAAGAACATACAACCATCCAAGACACGTCCAAGAAATATGATAGATCTATCCAACACTTGGAAGACACCATCAGAAGGCCTAATCTAAGGATAATGGGTGTAGAGGAGCACCTAGAAAGAGAAGTTAATGGTCTAGGAAATATGTTTAACAGGATCCTAGCAGAGAACATCCCAAACATACAAAAAGATAGGCCTATTCAGACACAAGAAGCTTTTAGAACCCCAAATAGACCAGACCAGAATCTGACATCCCACCATCACATTATAATCCACATAGGATCAACTCAGACCAAGGAAAAGATCCTTAAAGCTGTCAGCGAGAAAAGGTTAATCACCTATAAAGGGAAACCAATTAGAATCACCTCAGATTTCTCAGCAGAGACAATCAAAGCAAAAAGAGCCTGGAATGATGTATGCCATGCCCTAAAAACAAACAACTATCAACCAAGAATACTGTACCCAGCTAAACTCTCCTTCATAACTGAAGGCCAAATAAAAACCTTCCATAGCAAAGAAAAAATGAAACAATACATCTCCACCAAACCAGCCCTACAAAAGATTCTTAAAGATGTCCTACACATAGAAAACCAACAAGAGCACAATAAAGGCCAAGAAACTGCACCCAAAATGAGAAACAAAGAACCATAGGAAGAACCCAGTTTCGCTGCCCCAAAGAAGGTGGATAACATGGCAGGAACTCCCAAATACCTCAGTCCTTTCTCTTAACGTTAAAGGACTGAACTCTCCAATTAAGCGACATAGACTGTCTAGTTGGATAAAAAAACAAAACTCTTCTATCTGCTGCCTTCAGGAGTCACATCTTGCCCGTAAAAACAAACACATTTTCAATGTTAAAGGTTGGAACAAAATCTACCAAGCAAATGGCCCCCATAAACAGGCGGGAGTTGGAATCCTAATATCAGTTTAAACAGACTTCAAATTAAAATTCGTGAGAAGAGATAAAGAAGGTCGCTACATACTAATTAAGGGATCTCTCTTTCAGGAGGATATTACAATTCTGAATATCTACTCGACAAACATTGGAGCACCCAAATTTATCAAAGAAACACTACTTTCCCTCAAATCCCATATAGATCCAAAGACATTAATTTTTGAGTATTTTAACACACCACTCACCCCACTAGATAGATCATCTCGGCAAAAACTCAACAGAGAGACAGCAGATCTAAACAGCTGCATAGATCAACTAGACTTAACAGACATCTACCGAACATTTCACCCAGCAGCATCAGAATACATGTTTTTCTCAGCAGCACATGGAACGTATTCTAAAATAGACCACATTTTAGGCCACAAAGCAAACTTGTCTAAATTCAGAAACATTGAAGTTATATCTTACATTCTCTCTGACCACAAGGGAATAAAATTAGAACTCAACACCAAAAGCCACCAAAGAAATTCCGGTATCACATGGAGGCTGAACAACACACTGCTGAATCATGAGTGGGTCATGGAAGAGATTAGAAAGGAAATTCAAATGTTCATGCTATTCAACAAAAATGAACACACAAACTACCAGCTCCTCTGGGACACAGCAAAGGCAGTACTCAGAGGCAAGTTTATAGCTCTGAGCTCGTACATCAACAAATTGGAGAGATCTGAAACAAACAATTTAATGACACATCTAAACCTCCTTGAAAAAGAGCAGCAAGATAAACCCCAATCCAGTAGGCGGAAAGAAATAATTAAAATTAAATCAGAATTAAATGAATTAGAATCCAAAAAAACTATAGAAAAATCAACAAAACAAAGAGTTGGTTCTTGGAAAAAATTAACAAAATTGACAGACCGTTAGCAAATCTTATCAGAATAAGAAGAGAACACACCCAAATTAATAAACTCAGAGATGAGAATGGAAACATCACCACAGAAACAACCAAGATTCAGAACATTATAAGGGAATACTTCTCAAAACTTTATGCTAATAAGTTTGAGAACTTAACAGAAATGGACCTTTTCCTAGCAAATATTGACATGCCAAAACTAAACCAAGATGAGTTAAACCATCTTAACAGGCCCATATCAAGCATTGAAATAGAAACAGCAATAAGAGACCTCGCAGCTAAGAAAAGTCCAGGACCAGATGGTTTTACCACGGAATTTTACAAGGCCTTCAAAGCAGAGCTCACACCAATACTCCTCCAACTCGTCAATGAAATTGAAAGAGAAAGCTCACTACCGAACACATTCTATGAAGCCATCATAACCCTCATCCCAAAACCAGGCAGGGACTCATCAAAGAAAGAGAACTATAGACCCATTTCTTTGATGAACATTGATGCACATGGTTATCTCAATAGATGCAGAAAAAGCATTCAACAAGATCCAACACCCCTTCATGATGAAAGTTTTGGAAAAATTAGGCATCCATGGATCATTCCTCAATACAATAAAGGCTATATATGACAAACCTACAGCCAGCATTATACTTAATGGTGAAAAAAATAAAACCATTTCCTCTTAACTCAGGAACAAGACAAGGATGTCCATTCTCTCCACTTCTCCTCAATCTAGTATTAGAATGCCTAGCTACAGCATAAGACAAGATGCAGACATAAAGGGGATCCAAATAGGGAAAGAAAAAATACAACTCTCCCTCTTTGCAGATGACATGATCTTGTATTTAAAGAATCCCATAGACTCCACTCCCAAATTACTCAAGCTGATTCAAAACTTTGGCAAAATAGCAGGTTATAAAATTAACCCCAAAAATCAATGGCTTTTCTGCATGCCAACAATGAGAAAAGTGTGGCTGAAATTAGTAAAGCAACTCCATTTGTAATAGCCCCACAACAAATAAAATACCTAGGAATTAACTTAACCAAAGAAGTGAAGGACCTCTATGATGGAAACTTTAAAATATTGAAAAAGGAAATCAACAAAGAAGTTAAAAAATGGCAAAACCTCCCATGCTCCTGGATTGGAAAGATTAACATCGTGAAAATGGCAATACATCCCAAGGCTATCTACAAATTCAACGCAATACCTATCAAAATTCCACCCTCA
This sequence comes from Dipodomys spectabilis, assembly GCF_019054845.1. NCBI lineage: Eukaryota > Metazoa > Chordata > Mammalia > Rodentia > Heteromyidae > Dipodomys > Dipodomys spectabilis. Next base: position 3,462,397 of record NW_024870691.1, read on the forward strand.
TTCTTCAAGGAAATAGAAGAGGCAATCCAAAAATTCATGTGGAACAACAAAAGACCCCGAATAGCAAAAACGCTCCTCAACAGAAAGAACACTGCTGGAGGAATATCAATACCAAATTTCAAACTCTACTATAAAGCCATAGTAATCAAAACAGCTTGATATTGGCATAAGAACAGACCTCAGGACCAATGGAATAGAATTGAAAACCCAGAAATGAACCCACAGATCTATAGCCATCTAATTTTTGATAAGGGAGCTAAAAAAAATAGAATGGAAGAAAGACAGCCTCTTCAGTAAATGGTGTTGGCAAAATTGGTTAACTAGATGTAGAAAACTAAAGCTTGATCCTTATATATCACCCTGCACAAGAATCAACTCCAAATGGATCAAAGACCTCGAAGTCAAAGCAGACACTCTGAAAACATTACAGGATGGAATAGGAGAAACCCTAGGTTTCCTTGGCTCAGGCCGAAATTTTCTGAATACAGACCCGGAAACACAACAAATCAAAGAAAGATTGGACAAAGGGGATTGCATAAAGTTGCAGAGCTTCTGCATGGCAGAGGACATAGCTAGCAAGATCAATAGAAAGCCCACGGATTGGGAGAAGATCTTTACTAGCCATACAACGGACAAGGGTCTCATATCTAAAATATACTAGGAACTCAAAAAATTAAATCCCCCAACAACAAATCCTCAAAGAAACAACTGCCCAATAAATAAGTGGGCTAAAGACTTAAAGAGAAACTTCTCTGAAGAAGAAAGAAGGATGGCCAATAGACACATGAAGAAATGCTCAACATCCCTAGCCATAAAAGAAATGCAAATCAAAGCAACTTTGAGATACTACCTCACTCCAGTTAGAATGGCAAAAATCAAGAACTCTTACAACAACAGATGCTGGAGGGGAAGTGGACAAAAAGGAACCTTACTTCATTGTTGGTGGGAATGTAAACTTGTTCAACCACTTTGGAAAGCAGTATGGAGGTTCCTCAAAAGACTTCACATAAAGCTCCCCTATGACCCAGCAATCCCACTTTTGGGCATTTACCCAAATGTTTACAAACAAGACCACACTAAAGCGACCAGCACAACTATGTTTATTGCAGCATTATTTACCATAGCTAAGATGTGGAACCAACCCAGATGCCCTTCAGTAGATGAATGGATCAAGAAAATGTGATATATATACACAATGGAATTCTATGCCTCCATCAGAAAGAATGACATTGCTCCATTTGTTAGGAAATGGAAAAACTTGGAAAAAATTATATTAAGTGAAGTAAGCCAGGCCCAAAGAAACATAGGTCCCATGGTTTCCCTTATTTGCAATATCTAGTATATGTATGAGTCAAGCGGAAAAGGTCAGATAATGTGATGTTAGGAAAATGAACCCTTAGATAGGTATTTTAATGTTTTTTTTCTTTCATTCATGTGTTTCTAACGCATTTATAATATTATTTCTTTGTTGCTTTGTATGTCTCTCCCCCACAGTATAATCCCCGTTTTCAATATATTTGATGTCAGTATAACTTGTGGAGGAGATGGGGAAAAACAAGCAGTTTAAGGATTCAGGTGGACTTGTTGCAACAATGAGAAGTACAAATTGTCATGTCAAAAACGAGCTTTACAATGTCGGTGGGGGGTGGAGTGGGGAGACTGGGAAGGGAGGTGAAGGGTAAACAAAGGAGGAGTCTGCAATGCTTGGTAAGAAATGTGTGCATTATCCTGCCCATGTAATTGTAACCCCTCTGTAGTATTTTCACAAATAAAATAAAATAAAATAAATAAAAAATAAAAAAATAAAGAAGAAACAAGAAATCTCTTTTTAAAAATTATTAAAAAAAAGAAAATTAAAAGGGAATACTTCTCAAAAATTTATGCTAATAAGTTTGAGAACTTGGCAGAAATGGGGACCTTTTCCTAGCAAATATTGACATGCCAAAACTTAACCAAGATGAGTGAAACCATCCTTAAAGGTCCAGACCAGCATTGAAATAGAAACAGCAATAAGAGACCTCCCATCTAAGAAAAGTCCAGGACCAGATGGTTTTACAGCAGAATTCTACCAGGCCTTCAAAGCAGAGCTCACACCAATACTACTCCAATTCTCCAATGAAATTGAAAGAGAAAGTTCACTACCAAACACATTCTATGAACCATCATATCCCTCATCCCAAATCCAGTCAGGGACTCATCAAGAAAGAGGACTACAGACACATTTCTTTGATGAACATTGATGTAAAACTTCTCAACAAAATTTTGGCCAATCCACTTCAACAGTTCATCCAAAAAATCATACACCATGATCAAACAGGATTCATTTCAGGGATGCAAAGCTGCTTCAAAATACGCAAATCAATTAATATAATTCATCACATCAATAGGAGCAAGGTTAAGAACCACATGGTTATCTCAATCGATGCAGAAAAAGCATTTGAGAAGATCCAGAACCCCTTTATGATGAAGATTTTGGAAAAATTAGGAATCCATGAACATTCCTTAATACAATAATAATTCCTTAATACAGCATTACACTTAATATTGAAAAACTAAAGCAATTTCCTCTTAACTGAGATACAAGACAAGGACGTCCACTCTCTCCACTTCTCTTCAACCTAGTATTAGAATGCCTAGCTACAGCAACAAGATAAGATGCAAACATAAAAGGGATCCAAACAGCCTAAGAAGAAGTAAAATACTCCCTCTTTGCAAATGACATGATCTTGTATTTCAAGAATCCCATAGACTCCACTCCCAAATTACTCAGGCTGATTCAAAATTTGGCAAAGTAGCAGGGTATAAAATTAACCCTCAAAAATCAATGGCTTTTCTGAATGCCAAAAATGAGGAAAGTGTGGCTAAATGTAGGAAAGCAACTCCATTCGTAATAGCCACACAAAACATAAAATACATAGGAATTAACTTAAGCAAAGAAGTGAAGGACCTCTATGATGAAAACTTTAAAATCTTGAAAAAGGATATCAAAACAGAACTTAGAAAGTGGCAAAAACTCCCATGCTCCTGGACTGGAATGATCAGCATCGTGAAAATGGCAATACTTCCCAAGGCTATCTACAAATTCAATGCGATACCCATCAAAATTCAAAACTCATTCCTCAAGGAAATAGAAGAGGCAATCCAAAAATTCATATGGAACAATAAAAGACCAAAAATAGCAAAAATGATCCTCAACAGAGAGAACACTGCTGGAGGAATATCAATACCAAATTTCAAACTCTACTCTAAAGCCATAGTAATCAAAACAGCTTGGTACTCTCACAAGAACAGACTTCAGGACCAATGGAATAGAATTGAAAACCCAGAAATGAACCTACAGACCTATAGCCATCTAATTTTTGATAAGGAGCTAAAAAAATAGAATGGAAGAAAGACAACCTCTTCAGTAAATGGTGCTGGCAAAATTGGTTAACAATTTGAAGAAAACTAAACAAAGATCCTTATACATCACCCAACACCAGAATCAACTCCAAATGGATCAAAGACCTCAGAGTCAAAGCAGACACTCTGAAAACTTTAAAGGATGAAATAGGAGAAACCGTAGGTCTCCTTGGCGCAGGCCGAAATTTTCTTTTAATAGAGACCCAGAAACACAACAAATCAAATAAAGGTTGGACAAATGGGATTTCATGAAGTTGCAGAGTTTCTGCATGGCAAATGACATAGCTAGCAAGATCAATAGAAAGCCCACAAATTAGGAGAAGATCTTCACTAGCAATACAACAGACAAGGGTCTCATATCTAAAATATACTTGGAATTAAAAAAATTAAATCCTCCAACAACAAATCCTCAAAGAAACAATTGCCCGATATATAAGTGGGCTAAATATTTAAAGAGAAACTTCTCTGAAGAGGAAAGAAGAATGGCAAATAGACACATGAAGAAAAGCTCAACCTCCCTAGCAATAAAAGAAATGCAAATCAAAACAACATTGATATAACACCTCACACCAGTTAGAATTGCTAAAATAAAGAACTCTATTAACAACAGATGCTGGAGGAGATGTGGACAGAAGGGAACTTACTTCATTTTGGGTGGGAGTGTAAACTTATTCAACCACTTTGGAAAGTAGTATGGAAGTTCCTCAAAAGACTCCACATAGAGCTCCCCTATGGCCCATTAATCCCACTTTGGAGTATTTACCCAAATTTTTACAAACAAGACCACACTAAAGCTACCAGCACAACTATGTTTATTGCAGCATTATTTACTACAGCTAAGATAGGGAACCAATCCAGATTCCCCTCAGTAGATGAATGGATCAAGAAAATGTGGTATATATACACAATGTAATTCTATGCCTCCATCAGAAAGAATGACATTGCCCCATTTGTTAGGAAATGGAAAGGCTTGGAAAAAATTATATTTAGTGAAGCAAGACAGGCACAAAGAAATATAGGTCCCTTGGTTTCCTTTATTTGCAATATCTAGTATATGTCTGAGTCAAGCAGAAAAGGTCAGATAAGGTGGTGTTAGGGAAATGAACCCTAAGATATGTATTCAACTGTTTTTTTTTCTTTCATGATATTGTTCCTAACACATTTATAAGATTATTTCTTTGTTGCTTTGTATGCTCCTCTCCCACAGTATAACCCCTGCTTTCACTGTATTTGATGTCAGTATAATTTGTGGAGGGGAAGGGGAAAAACCAGTCGTTTAAATAGGGATACAGGTGGACCCAAAGCCACAATGAGAAGTACAAGTCGTTATGTCGAAAAAGAACTTTACAACTTTGGTGGGTGTGTATGTGGAAGATTGGGTGGGGGGTGTGGGGGGAGGATATAATGGGATGGGAAGGGGAAACAAAGGAGGAGGGTACAATGCTTGAAAATAAATGTACTTATTATCTTGCCCATATAATTGTAACCCCTCTGTACAGTACTTTCACAATAAAAAATAAAAATTAAAAAATTACTATGATACTACTTCATAATTATTATAACTCATCGAAAAAAAATCAAAGGAACCAGGTGTGGTGGTAAAGACTTGTAATTCCAAGCGTTTAGGAGGTTGGATTTAACTCTAAAGCAACACTGGGGGGTATTTCAGAGAGTGAAAATCTGCCCTTTATTACCTTTTGAACAAAAGCTAAGAATGTTGATGAGAGTGTGGAGAAAAGGAAATTTTCTACACTCTTGGTCAAAATAGAGGTTAGTAGAAAATAGTCGAAAATAGTATGCAGTTTTCCAAAGAGGCTGTGATCTGATGATTGTGGTTCAAAGCCAGCCCCGGCAGGAAAGTCTGTGAAAATCTTACCTCCAATAAACACTCAGAAAACCAGATGTGATGCTGTGGCTCAAGTGGTAGAGCACTAGCCTTGAGCTGAGAAACTGAGGGACATCGCCCAGTCCCAAAGTTTAAGCTCCACGACCGACAAAAAAAAAAAAGAAAGAAAGAAAAAGAAAAAAAAGAAAAATAAATGCAAAGTTGAAATATCATCTGACCCACCAATCATGTGATTATTTCTCTCTGGGTGACTCGTAAATATTCTGTAGTTCATTGTCATTCACATTATTCACAACAGCCAAGATATAAATCGAAGTTCAGTGTTCAACTATACACTAATAAAGCAACTGTGGTACATGCACAATCATGTTTTTCTGTTTCATCCTTAAAAAAGCAAAAGACTTCTCGCATTAGCCACAACTTACAATAACCTGAAAGATGTATTCTAATTGAAGAATAATGTTATCCTCTGCCCTTTGTAAACACACACACACACACTCTCTCTCTCTCTCTTAAAAACCTCAAATATTAAGAGAGAAATCTTTTTAAAAAGTAAAGCAAAGTGGAATTGCTGGGCATTTAGGTCACAATGTAGAAGATAGTAGATATACAGGATGACCAGGTATAGAGTTGTGATGTACCGTATGAGGATACAGGGGACAACACTGGCTTTACATAGGAATGAAGCTAAGTAAGTAGGAGTTGTTCTTCCTAGTAGGGATTGCTTTTTTAGTTGTTTTTCCTTCAGTAATGGTTTGGATGAATGTAATTCTTTAAATACCTGCTTGTTTGCAGAAATTATAACAAACAATATAGCAATAATGATGCATGCTCAACATAGAACAAAATGTCAAATTAAAATGCATGAGATTATCCTTGATGTAAACTAATTATTACAAATAAAGGAAACCATAGGACCTATGTTTCTTTAAGTCTGGCTTACTTCACTTAATATGATTTTTTCCAAGATCTTCCATTTCCTTACAAATGAAGTGATATCTTTCTTTCTAATATAAACATAGTATTCCATGTGTGTGTATCTGTGTGTGTGTCCCATTTTCTTGATCCATTCATCTACTGAGGGCCATCTGGGTTGATTCCTTATCTTATCTCTGGTGAATACTACTGTGATAAAGATAATTGTTCTGGTAGCTTTAGTGTGGCCTTGTTTTGGGTCTCCTAGTTAAATGCCCAGAAGTGGGATTACTGGATAATAGGGGAGCATTATTGTGTACATCAAGTATAATCTTTGTAGATGAGCAGAATAGCTCAATAGCTAAGTACATATCAGCATATAATGTGATTCCATGTGAAATGAACTACAAGACATGTTCTTTGTTGGTGTTCTTAATGTTCTAGGTGAATTCTTTTTATCCTTTGTGTTTTCCCACCTATGCATTATCCCCTGTAGTCACTGTATTTTGATTTTGATACCCTGGGTATTGTAAATATGTTGATATGAACTATGGAATGGTAAGGGAAAAAACAAAATGGTGAGACAAAGGAAAGAGGGGGAACCTATGCAACAGTGGTATTCACAAGACAATATGTTAGAAATAATCTTGGGGGTGTTGGGAGTGAAGAGGGAGAAAAATTGGAGAAGGGATAACAAGTTTGAAAAGAAATGAGTTCATTAACTTACTTTTATAGGTAAAGCCCCACTGTACATTACCTTGACAATAAAATATAAATATAAATAAAATAAAATATATGAAAGCAGCAGCACAGGAGATGGGAGAGGGGAAATACTGTATGTAGTAGAGTAGAGTAGAACAGTTTGGAGAGCAGTAATTTTATATTAACATAGCAAGTAATAAACTAGCATACAGATTTTCAGCCTCATGTCAGTCACTAAAAAGGAAAACAGAATGCAAAATCAGCAAACCCATAGAGATAAAATAGAATACTAAGCAAGGTGAAGAGATGACTTGGACCAAGAATAACAAATGACACAATTAGGAAACAAATAACAAACTGGTAAGTTTAAAAAATATTACCCATAATTCTATTAAATGTTGTTTACATCACAATTAGTTAGAACTATAATTCAAATCACAGTTTAATAGTATATCATATTAATAGTAAGTTACTTACTATTGATTTCTTAATATTGAATGTTTAATATAAAATTTTAACAAAAGAATAATGTGAAACTAACTTTAATGATATATTTCATGAATTGTAAATTTGAGAAGCTTTAGAATTTAAACAAATAATATATCATTATTGTTTCATTTCTGTGAATTAATGTAATAATTCAAAGTGTATTCTACACCTAGCACTCATTTAACATCAAATAATAAATTATTTCTCATAATAATTTATTGCACATAATAACTCTTGGTATTAGGTAGAAGGGTTCAGCATTGTGGAAAAATTCACACCACACAATACACGAGGGTATGACTCCTCTCAACTAGCTTAAATTGTGGAAATTTTATTTTTACATACATGTTAAATTCCTGTCTAGATGGTATCTATATAAATATATATAATTATATACATGAGGAATATTTCAGATGATACTTAAAAGTCATATTCATTAAATAAATTTTTATTATTTTGTACAAAATAAATATTTATAGATAGACTGAATTTATGAGTAGATGATGGTGTATGAGTGCCAGATTATATGTATTGAGGCTTATTTTATATTCCTGACATTGTTTCTATAATTGGATTTAATTTTCCATAATGGGTTAAATGTATTATATTGTATATATGAAAGTAAACTGTATATTTATTCCATTAATACTTTGCCACTTGTCTAATTCCAATATAATTTATCCATGTGTTTGAAGTAATGAAAATAACAACAAATATAAGCAAGATAAATCAGTCTGAAGTAGACAAGTATTTTCACCTTTGTTTTGATAGTTGGTCCTCTTTTACACTACAGAATATGCGTGTGAAAATATGCTCCAGGCTGGCCACAGCTGCAGAATATTATGGTTTGATCTATCATAAGAGAAAGAAGGAAGGACAAACTTCCTTCCAAAAGTCTGCTCTCAGGGATGTGATCTGCTTTATGGTAGTGACTTGGAAATGAACATTTTTTTACAGTAAGCCTTGAAAAACCATCTGATAGACCATTTTTGTAAGTGGATTATTACAGAGGATTATTGATGTCTTTGCAAGGATGCCAGATTGCTTCATTTTGAGAGAATTAAAATAGGAATTTAGTTAGTTAGGCCAAGGGATGACTGGGGCCCAGAGAACCTACTACGTTGAATAGTAATCCTAGACTTTAAAACAACACACACACACACACACACACACACACACACAAATCAACCAAACAAAAAAAACCTCCAGTTAGCACAGCCAGTGAGGGCTGATATAACAGCCTACATGAAGGCAGGCAAAAAACAGAAGGTGAGAGCCATTTAGCTGATAACTAACATATTTTTGATGAGGCAGACTGAAATGAGACTCCAGAGAGAGAGAGAGTCAGAAAGACTGATCAGAGAGAACTAAAATTGGTCACACAAAGATTGGAAAGTAGAATTCCTTGTAGAAAAATAAATCATAGAAAGCTTATGCATGTAAAAACAAGACAGAAATCAACTCCAAATGGATCAAAGACCTCAGAGTCAAAGAAGACACTCTGAAAACATTACAGGATGGAATAGGAGAAACCCTAGGTCTCCTAGGCACAGGCCAAAATTTTCTTAATAGAGACCCGGAAACAAAACAAATCAAAGAAAGGTTGGACAAATGGGATTACATGAAGTTGCAGAGATTCTGCATGGCAAAGGACATAGCTAGCAAGTTCAATAGAAAGCCCACGGATTGGGAGAAGATCTTCACTAGCCATACAACGGACAAGGGTCTCATATCTAAAATATACTTGGAACTAAAAATATTAATTCCCTAAACAACAAATCTTCAAAGAAACAACTGCCCAATAAATAAGTGGGCTAAAGACTTAAAGAGAAACTTCTCTGAAGAAGAAAGAAGGATGGCAAATAGACACACGAAGAAATGCTCAGCCTCCCTAGCCCTAAAAGAAATGCAAATCAAAACAACATTAAGATACCACCTCACCCCAGTTAGAATGGCAAAAATCAAGAATTCTAATAACAACAGATCCTGGAGAGGATGTGTACAGAAGGGAGCATTACTTCATTGTGGGTGGGAGTGTAAACTTGTTCAACCACTTTGAAAAGTAGTATGGAGGTTCCTCAAAAGACTCCACATAGAGCTCCCCTATGGCCCAGCAATCCCACTTTGGGGCATTTATGCAAATGTTTACAAACAAGACCACACTAAAGCGACCAACACAACTATGTTTATTGCAGCATTATTTACCATAGCTAAGATCTGGAACCAACCTAGATTCCCCTCAGTAGATGAATGGATCAAGATAATGTGATATATATACACAATGTAATTCTGTGCCTCTATCAGAAAGAATGACATTGCCCCATTTGTTAGGAAATGGAAAGGCTTGGAAAAATTATATTAAGGGAATTAAGCCAAGCCCAAAGAAACATAGGTCCCATGGTTTCCCTTATTTGCAGTATCTAGTATATGTCTGAGTCAAGCAGAAAAGGTCAGATAAGGTTATGTTAGGAAAATGAACCCTAAGATATGTATTCAAATTTTTTTTCTGTCATGCCTTTGGTTCTAACACATTTATATTATTTCTTTGTTGCTTTGTATGTCTCTCCCCCACAGTATAACCCCTACTTTCACTGTATTGGATGTCGGTATAATTTGTGGAGGGGAATTGGAAAAACAAGTAGTTTCAATAAGGATACAGGTGGATCCGTTGCAACAATGAGATGTACAAATTGTCATGTCAAAAACGAACTTTACAACTTTGGGGGGGGTATTGGGGGGGTGGGGTGAGGCTGGGAAGGGATTGGAAGGGGAAACAAAGGAGGAGGCTACAATGCTTGATAAGAAATATACTTATTATCTTTCCCATGTAATTGTAACTCCTCTGTACAGTATTTTCACAATAAAAAATATAAATTTAAAAAACAAAAACAAGACAGAAGACCAAATTCCAGAAATGCGTATTTTCTTAGAGGTCATCTTAATCAATTATCAATAGGAATCTTTGAATTCTTAAATATTTGACCACATGTGGGAGATGGTTGAAGAGAAAGAAAATGTCACCACTCTCTTAGGAGTTCCAATATCACAATATGAATTAATCAAGCACAAATTTGTAAGAAAAAGGGAAAACAATTATTCCAACTGAGGGATTCGTTTGTTTTGCTGTAACAGTTCTTGATTTAGGTGCTAGCAATTACCATTCAATTGATCCAGTCCCACAGCTGAGTTGATATTGACTGCAGTATTCCCACATGAAGGAAAAGAAGAAATTTACAAAAGTCTGATGAATTGAGTTGAAAGTGTTGTAATAGGGATATCTGAGATTTAGACACAGATGAAGAGGTGGATTTTCTTTTCTAAAAATCTCCCATTTTTAGTCTGGTGCCAGTGGCTCACAGCTGTAATCCTAGCTGCTGAGGAAGTTGAGATCTGAGGATGGTGGTTCAAAGCCAGCCTGGGCAGGAACATCCTTGAGACTCTTATCTCTTTTAACCACCAGAAAACCAGAAGTGGCACTGTTGCTCGAGAGGTAGAGCACTCAACTTGAGTTGAATAGCTGAGGGACAGTGCCCAAGCCCAGGTTTCAAGCCACTCGACCACAACTACAAAAATCCCCCTTTCTTGGACTGCCTACATTTTATCCTAACATTCAACAAATAAGCCATTTTATCACCCACTACCTTTAAGTCCTAACCTAGATACTGAAAATAAAATGATTTGGTATCTTTTGTCAAAAGATTCATATTTGAGGAATCAAATACCGTTAATAGTAACTTTTTTTCCAGTCCTTGAACTCTGGGCCTGGGCCCTGAACATGGGTATGCTGGTAGCTTTCATGCCAGCTTGTTGTTATTTTTTGGATTACTGCCGTTGAGGGAATTACTGGATCTTAAGGGAGATCTACATTTAGTCTTTTCGGGAAATTCCATACTGCATTCCAGAGTGGTTGAACAAGTTTAATTTCCACCAACAGTGTAATAGAGTTCCCAATTGGCTACATCCATGCCAGCATTTGCTATTGTTTGTTTTCTTGATAATGGCCATTCTAACTGGGATGAGGTAGAATCTGTCTTGTTTACTTGTAGAATTGTGGGCACCTTCTAGCTATCATAAATGAATGAATCCATGAAACCTATATTGTTCTGAGCCTGCATTCCTTTCTCTTTTCTTTTAGTATAATTTTTCAAGCCTTTCAGTTTCCTTAATACTGGTGAAAAGTCATCCTTTCTCATGGGGGAGTGGAATTCCAGTGTGTGTGTGTGTGTGTGTGTGTGTGTGTGTGTGTGTGTGTGTGTGTGTGTGTGTGTGATGACTATAGGCCCATGAGTTTATTTGTAAGCCTTCTGTTTTATGTGTAATTTTGTAATTCCATATTAAATTTTGGTTACTTTCTCTAATGCATTGAAATATATTGTTGGGATTTTCATGTGTATTGCATTGGCAATTATTTGGGGACAATATTGCATTTTTCTCCATGTTAACTCTTCCAACCTGGAGCATTGAAAGACTTTCCATTTCCTTGAATCTCCTTCAATTTCCCTTTTTATATTTTTAAAATTTTCACAGTAGAGGCCCTTCTCATTTTTAGGTAAATTAATTAATTCCTTGTTTTGTTGTTATTGTTGTTGTTTTGTTTAGATTTTATTTTATTTTGAGACTAATACATATGAGGTTGTTTTTTTGGATTTCAGCCTGGATCTTCCCATTGTTGGTAACACAGAAATAATACTGATTCTTGTGGTTTTTATACCCTGCTACAATACTGAAAGTTAGCATCACCTTTACTAACTTGAGGGAGGAAGCTATAGGGTCCTTTAAATACAGGATCATTACATATGAGAAAAGGGATAGTTTTACTTCCCCTATTTGGATCTCCTTTATGTTTTTCTCTTGCCTATTGTTCTTGCTAGAAAGTCCACAACCATTTTAAAGAATAGTAGAGAGAGTGGACATCCTTGTCTCATTCCTGATTTTAATGTCTTCATGCTTCCACCATTTGGTAAATGCTAATTATCTCTGTCACATACATACTTAGGAATGTTCCATGTATTCCTAGTTTCTCAGACCTTTTAATCATAAAGGGCTATTGGAGGTTCTTAAAAGCTATTTCTACATCCATATAGACGATTATGTATTTCTTGTCCTTGCTTCTGCTGATGGTTTGTATTATGTTTATTGACAAGTATATTGAATCCAATTTTATCCTAGGATGAATCCTATTTGATCATACCATATGATTTTTTTTTGTTAATTGCTGAAATTGTTAGGTGAGAATTTTATTAAAAAGCATCAATGCTTACCAAAGAGTTGGGTTAATAGTTCTCTTTCTTTGGTGAGTCCCTATGTGATTTGGGGAAGAGTCTAATTCTAGCTTCAAAGAATGTGTTTGATAATTCCATTTTCCGTTCTATTCCATTGAAGAGATAGTTCTGAGTATTGTAAGTTCTTTTCAGGCCTTAATTTCATGGTAAATTAATTCAGTCCTAGATTTTTCTGGAATGGATAGTGGTTTATTGCATTTCATTTTCATTACTTCTTAGGTGTAACTACTTGGTTCAGATTGTGTATAGGAAAGCATCAGTTTCTCCAGGATTTTCCAGGCGATTGGCATAAGGTTTTCAAAGTACTCTCTTATAACATTCTCAATTTTGCTTATATCTGTTGTGTTGTCTTATTTTTACCTCTAATTTTCTCTCTTTGGGTGAGTTCTCTTATTGTTTTTGGTGGGATTTTATATTATGAAGGTGATATATAGAGAGATGGGTTACATTTACATAAATAATGAGTATATTTTTAACAGTGCTATCCCTCCCTCAGTTTTTCCTGCTTCCCCCAACCCTGACATCCCCCTCCCCCAAAGTAGTGAAGTTCATTTCTAACATAGTGTCTACTGTATATCACTGGTGCTTTGGTTGATCTTTGTCCCACCATTTCTGTGATTTCCCTTCCCTTCCCCAAATCAGATTAACATGTATAAGACAAAGGGTTGAGAAAACAAAAACAGTTACTACAGAGAGTAAACCAAAGGGTGAAAACTAAATAGAAATAAGTAAAAAGAGTTAACTATACAATCATCTTTTATCCATTTTTTGGAGCTCCTTTCGATAAGCATCATTTTTATATGGTGATATTCATATTGCTATTGAGCTATTGTAAATAGCCTAGACATATTCTAGTTTTTCCAAATGAGTGAAAACCTGTAGTCTATGATTCTTTGGGTCTGGCTTGTTTGACTTATTATGTTTTCCAAGTAGTTCCATTTCCTTACAAATGGGGCAATGTCATTCATTCTGATGAATAGTGTTTTGTTGTGAATATATATGACATTTTCTTGATCCATCATTGCTGGGTCATGGGGAGCTCTATTGAGGAACCTCTATATTTCTTTACAGAATATTTGAACAAATTTACATTTCCATCAGTAGTGTAATAATGTTCCTTTTTGGCCACATCCCCACAAGCCCAGTATGTTACTATTAGTTTTCTTCATAATGGTCATTCTAACTGGGGTGAAGTGAATTCTCAATGTTTCTTTGATTTGCATTTCTTTTATGGCTAGATGTTGCATATTTCTTCATGTGTCTATTGGCCATGCATATTTCTTCTTCAGAGAAGTCTCTCTTTAAATCTTTAGCTCACTTATTAAGAGGGTTGTTGGTTCTTTGAGAATTTGTTTTTTTGGGGGGGTTAACTTTTGGGGCTCTAAATATATTTGAGATATGAGGCCATTGTGTGTTGTAGAGAAAGTAAAGATCTCACAATCTGCTGGCTTTTTATCTATATACCTATATAAGTTCTCTTCTTAGTCAGATTTGGTAAGGGTCTCTCAAGTCTGTTAATTTATTTAAAAAACCAACCCTGATTTTTTTATTCTTTCCATGATTTATTTTGTCTTTATTTAGTTATTTCTGATTTTTTTTATTTATTTCTGTGTACTGCTTTGTGTCTGAGTTTGTTCCTGTTTTCCAGGAGCTTGAGGTGCATAATTAAAATATTCAATTGAGATTTCCCCAGTTGCTTGATGGACATCCTCAGAGCTATGTATTTTCCTTGAAATACTGCAAATACCAGAGGAGCTGGTAATTTGTGTGTTCATTTTTGTTAAATTCCAGAAACTTTCAGATTTCTTTTTTTTTTTTGGGGGGGGGGGTCCGGTTGTGGGGCCTGAACTCTGAGCCTGGGTGCTGTCCCTCAGCTCTTCAGCTCAAGGCTAGCACTCTATCACTTGAGCCACAGTGCCACTCCCGGCTTTTTTTCTTTGTGCTTATGTGGTGCTGAGGAATCGAACTCAGGGCCTCATGCATGCAAGGCAAGCACTCTAACACTAAGCCACCTTCTCAGCCCCTCAGATTTCTTTTCTAATACCTTCAGTGTCCCATTGTTCATTCAGCAACATGTTGTTCAGTCTTCATGGGTTTTACAATTTTTTATTTGCTTTAGCCATTTAATTCTAAGTTTGTTCTCTTATGATCTGACAAGATATGGGAATTCAATTAATTTTTCTTTGGACAGAATATCCATGTGACATAGGATATGTTCTATTTTGGAAAATCTTCCATGAGCTGCTGTGAAGAATGTATATACTGACGCTGAATGTATATTCTATACATGTCTGTTAGGACTAGGTGGTCAATGTAGTTATTTAGGTCTGCAGTTTCTTGGTTGAGTTTTTCCTTGGATGACAATGATTTGTTGAGATGTGTTTTTAGGTTAAGTAATATTTGGTTGATGAAGTGGTATGCTCCAGGATTCAGGGTTTTGATATTTAGACTCTACATATCCTACTAATGTAGAGCTGCCATTATCAGTATGTAATGTCTCTTCTAACTAATTTTAATTTGAATTCTATTTTATCTTATGTTAGTAATTCTACTTCAGCCTGTTTAGGGTATCCTCTGCTAGAATTCTGTAATATGTTTCCTATCCATTTTGTTTCCTGCTCTTCTCCTTGATACCTATTTCCCCCATGTTTTATCTTCTAACTGAATCTTGAAGTTCCTGCAAGATCGTTTCTTATTTCTTTGATTGGTTCTAAATGATTATCTCTTCTTTCCTGTTAGACCTATTCAGTCTTTGATGCTTGAGATTATCTTCTATGTAATCTATTCTCTGTGGAGAGATTCTTCATAGTTTTTTATTTATCTGTCTTCAAAACGGTCACTTTATATGGCTTTTATCTTTATTAAGGTTTTGTTTTTGGGCTTGTGTGGACTTTCTTTACATCTTTTCTTTGAATAGGGGGGTTGGGAGTTGGTCTTTTAACTGTGTCTTCTCTCATAAGTTTTAACTAGACATCTATTTTTTCCTAGGACGCCCTTGCCTTCTCAGAATTTACTTATCTTTCTCTTTGTAGTCTCCCTGAATTATTTTGCTAATATTTGGTTGGTCTCATCTTGTTCACAAATTTCCTTGTAGAGGTTTTGTATCTTTTCGGTAATCACATTTTTCAGCACTATTTGTAATGTATTTTGAAAACTACCTTCTATGTCCTTGATTGCCTGTTGTAATGCCTGCTTATTTACTGTGTGAATTACACTACATTGACATCACTTTTTTTTGTATTTTTCTGATTGGTTCTGTACATTTGAAGGATGTCGTGGCTTTCATTTAGAGCATCTATGATCTTAATATTTGACTCTCTATGTTCTTGGTTGATTTGCCAGGTGTTGGTATAGACTTCTCTTATGATTTTCTGGAATTAAGTTTTTGTCTAGCCCGTTAAGTGTAGGAGGAGAGATCAGTTGTGGTGAGATGTTGTCATGTTAATACTTGTGGCTCCAATGACAGTTTGAGCTGTCCAGTGGTAAGGTGAAGTGTGTTTGTGTTTGGATGTGGCTGTCTCTGTCCCTGATTTTTTTCTCATGTGGCCCTTTTATTTCCACCTGCAGCTCTGCTTTTGAACATGTTCCCCCACCACAGTCACAGCAGTCACCTGACTAGCTGGGTAACTTTTCATAGATTTGTGTTTTTTTGTGATGATAATATAAAATCTTTTTATGTATTGTGGATCTATATATAATTATAGCTGACTTGCTTTGACCTTCTAGAAGTGGAGTACCTGCTAGGACTCTAAATCTCTGTTTCATTAGATAGAGCTAGGGTAATTTTCTGTTGTTTCTCTGCCATTATTTTTCCACTTCCTCAGGTTCAGTTTTTATTGTGGAGTTTTTCACCTAATTTTGGGTATGCGATGGTTGTACCAGGTTATTTTCTTTTTTTCTGTTTGTGTTACTTTGAAATAGTGATTTCAGCCTTGTATGAAGAGACAGTAATAATATGAATTGTAAGTTATTACATCGAATGAAAGGGAGCAGACATTTTAACCTATTTGCTATAAATGCATTAATATTAAGCAAAGCTAATAAAAATGATTACTTCTTTACTCTTCAGAGGATGAGTATAGTACTCTTGGATATCTTGTAGGAAAAGAAATTGGACTCATTACAACTGATGCCTTACATTGAAATTACAGACTACACTTTCTTTCTTTTCATTTCTTTCATAATAGTATTACAATATCATAATACCTGAATGTTGATTTGTTTTCCTCTGCTATTTTCAATTCCATTCTTCATCCATTAGGAATCCAGGTCTTTGAATGACCAGTTCTTTAAAATACCTATATTGCTTATACTATTTTTTGAATCTCAGTAAAATAAATATGAATTTATGTCTGAGTCTCATCGTTACCTACATTCATGTGAAATGTATGCAGTCTCAAGCAAGGAAACTGACTATTTTACTCTTTTCTGTTATTTAATCTAATCAATAAATCTTTTCTCTTCAGCAATATGTTCTCACCTTTTAGTGTTGATTTTTTCTTTTTTCTTTTTTCTTTTTTTCTGTTTGTCCTCACCTTTTATATTGCTCCAGTGAACATGATGTATTTCCAGTACTTTTATAGACATACATTTAAAGTTTTGAACATGGAGAGAAGCCCCCTCCATTATTTCTTTAAAGTAACCCTTTGAGACTCTTTTAGATATAAAAATTAAAAAGTTCAATGCTCAGGTTTATACATGAATACTCTAATGGTTCAGTCAATTAGAAACAACAACTACAATACCACAATAATTCTTAAAGGCACCAAAATATTATTGTTAATGAATTAGAAAATGACTAGTCAAAACAAAGTTTATATTATATTTGAAAGCTAAAAAATGAAAATTACACTCAGATTTACTGTCAATATCCTATTTCCAAGAATACATTTTTCAGCAATCTGGGAAACAAAAAAATAAGGGTTTGTCACAGAATGAAAGATGTAAAAACAGACTGTATTTGCTTAAGATGATAAGTATATGCAAATCATTTTATTTTTTTCAAAGATACTATAAAATTTCATAAGAGGATTTGTGATCAGAAGTGATAGGTAAGCAAAGTAACTGGAAATCTGTAAATGGAAATTTTGCTTTCAATAGAGGAAGACAAGTTTCACTAAATGAACCTATAGAAGATGATTTTGTATCTGCAACACACATCCAGTATTTTACACTGTAGACATATTCTGATTCTCTTCCCTCAGTTCCTGTTCAATATTCTTCTACTTTCATGTTGGAGATTCATTGTTCCAAGTTCTCTTTGTCAAAAATATTTTTATATATCCTTTAAATGTAAAGGAGTGTTTGGCTTGGGACCCTATTTACGCTTGGTATTTGTTTACCTTTAATGTTTGCCATTTATCATCCTAGGCCCTCCTTTTGACCATATCAGCTAAGAAATCTGTAATTATTCTGACTATGTATCTTTTTTATATAATCAGTCTTTTCCGATGAGAGCTTTAAGCATCCTTTCCTTGATCTCTAATGATCCTCTAATGGATTATAATGTGGTGGTGGGTTGTTCTGTTCTGGTATTCTCCGTTTGGTGTTCTAAAGGCTTCTCTTCTCTGAATGAGCTTATCTCTTTGGATTTTTGACATTTTCTCTGCTAGAATTCTGTAATATGTTTCCCATCCACTTTGTTTCCTGCTCTTCTCCTTCTTGATACCTGTTTCCCCAAGTTTGATCTTCTAACTGTCTTGAACTTCCAGCAAGATCGTTTCTTATTTCTTGGTTTGGTTCTAAATGATTATCTCCTCTTTCCTATCAGACCTATTCTGTCTTTGAGACCTGAGATTATCTTCTATGTCATCTATTCGCTGTGGAGACTTTCTACTTTCTTTTTGATTTCTCTGTTTTCTCATTGCTCATATTTTAGGGCTTCTCTCTTTATTAAAACTTTGTTTTATGTTTTGTGTGGACTTTCTTTACATCTTTTCTTTGGGTAAGAGTGTTAGGGGATTTTTTTTAGCTGTGTCTTCTTTCATATCTTTTAACTAGGCATCTTTTTTTCCCTTATACTCCTTTGACTTCTCAGAAATTATTTATCTTTCTGTTTGTAGACTCCATGAATTATTTTGCTAATCTTTGGTTGGTCTCATCTTGTTCACAAATTTCCTTGTAGATGTTTTGTATCTTTTCGTTAATCACATTTTTTAGCAGTATTTGAAATATAATTTGGAAAGTATCTTCTAGGTCCTTGATTGCCTGTTGTAAGGCCTGCTTATTTAGTGTGTGAATTATATTATCTTGACATCCATTTTTTAAATTTCTGATTGGTTCTGTCCACTTGAAGGATGTCTTGGCTTTCATTTGGGAGATCTATGATCTTAAAAGGTGACTATCTATGTTCTTGTTGATTTGCCAGGTTTTGGTTTGGTCTTCTATTTTCCTTTGTTTTTCTGGAATTAGGTTTTTATAGACAGCAGTTGTGGTGAGATGTTGTCATGTTAATAAATACTTGTGGTTCTTGCTGGGAAGGTGGTTCAGGGTAGAGTGCTTGCCTTGCATGCCTGAGGCCCTGGGTTTGATTCCTCAGCACCACATAAACAAAAAGAAAAAAGCCAGAAGTGGTAGAGCGCTAGCCTTGAGCTGAAGAGCTGAGGGACAGCACCCAGGCCCAGAGTTCATGCCCCTCGACGGGACCCAAAAAAAAAATAAATGTGGTTCCAATGACGGTTTGAACTGTCCAGTGGTAAGGTGAATTATGTCTGTGTTTGGATGTGGCTGTCACTGTTCCTGCTTTTTTCCCATGTGGCCCTTTT
This sequence comes from Dipodomys spectabilis, assembly GCF_019054845.1. Classification (NCBI taxonomy): domain Eukaryota; kingdom Metazoa; phylum Chordata; class Mammalia; order Rodentia; family Heteromyidae; genus Dipodomys; species Dipodomys spectabilis. The sequence goes on from NW_024870691.1 coordinate 3,481,797, forward strand.
ATTTTCACACTGCATCTCTGCTTTTGAACATGTTGCCTAACACAGTCACAGTAGTCACATGAATGGCTGGGTAATTTTCATAAATAGCTGTTTTCTTGTGAAGACAGTATAAAAAACTTCTTTTGAATTGCATATCTATATATAATTATAGCTGGCTTGGCTTGGTTTGATCCACTAGAAGTAGACTTTGTATAGGACTCTAAATCTCTGTTTCATTAGATAGAGCTAGGGTAATTTTCTGTTGTTATTCTGCCATTATTTTTCCACTTCCTCAGGTTCAGTTTTTATTGTGGAGTTTTTCACCTAATTTAGGGTATGTGATGGTTGTACCAGGTTATTTTCTTTTTTCTGCTTGTGTTACTATAAAATAGTGATTTCAGGCTTGTATGAAGAGACAGTAATAATATGAAATGTATGTTATTACATCAAATGAAACAGAGCAGACATTTTAACCTATTTGCTACAATTAAATTAATATTAAGCAAAGCTAATGAAAATAATTACTTCTTTACTCTTCAGAGGATGAATATAGTACTCTTGGATATCTTGTAGGAAAAAGACTTTGAACTCATTACAACTGATGCCTTACATTGAAATTACAGGCTAAACTTTCTCCTTCAGCAGGCAAAAGCTTCATTTCTCTCATTTCTTTATTATAATATCATAATACCTGCATGTTGATTTGTTTTCCTCTGCTATTTTCAATTCTATTCTTCATCCATTAGGTATGTAGGGCTTTGAATCACCGATTTCTTAAAATACCTATTTAGCTTATATTGTGATTTAACTCTCAGTAATATAAATATGAATTTATCTCTGAGTCTCATCTTGAGCTATATTAATATGAAATTTATGCAGTCTCAAGCAAGAAATGTGACTATTTTACTCTTTTCTATTTTTTAATAAATAAATCTTTTCTCTTTTGGAATATGTTCGCATCTTTTATATTTCTCCAGTGAACATCATTACTTTTATAAAAATAAATATAAAGTTTAGACATGAAGACAACCCCCCTCCATTATCAGTTTAAAGTAAATCTTTGGGGACTCTTTTATATATAAAATTTTAAAAGTTCAATGCTCAGGTTTATACATGAATAATCTAATGCTTCAGTCAATTAGGCAAAAGAACTACCATACCACATTAACTCTCAATTTACTTAAAGCCACCAAAATATCATGAACATCACTCACTTTTCGAAAGTGACTGGTCAAAACATAATTTATATTATATTGGAAAGATAAAAAATCAAAATTACACCCAGATTTGCTGTCAGTAAAAAAAAAAAGAAATGTATTAAATGTTAATTAAAGATGAACTTATTTCAGGTTCTAGGAAAAAAGGAAAAGCTGAGATATTAGAAGTACAATGTATTTCATAATATCAGAATAACTGTAATAATCCACTTACAGAAATGGTCTATCAAGATGGCTTTTCAAGGTTGACTGTGAAAAATGTTCATTTCCAAGTCACCACCATAAAGCAGATCACATCCCTGGGGGCAAACTTTTGGAAGGAAGGTTCCCCTTCCTTCCTTCTCTTTTGATAAATCAAACCATAATATTTCTACAGTTGTGACCAGCCTGGAACACATTTTCCCAAGAATATTCTGTAGTGTAAAGAGGACCAACTATCAAAACAAAGGTGAAAACTCTTTTCTACTACAGAATGACTTATCTGGCTTATATTTTTTGTTATTTTCATTACTTCAAACACATGGATTATTTATATTGGGATTAGACAAGTGTCAAAGTATTAATGGAATAAACGTTCAGTTTACTTTCATATATCCAATATAATACAATTAACCCCTTATGGAAAATTAACTCCAACTGTAGAAACAATGTCAGGAATATAAAATAAGCCTCAATACATATAATCTGGCACATATAAACCAGCATCTACTCAGAAATTCAGTCTCTCTATAAATATTTATTTGGTACAAAATAATAAATATTTAATTAATGAATATGACTTTTGTCATCTGAAATACTCCTCGTGACAATAATTGTGTATAATTGTATAGATGTCACCTATACAGGAATTTAACATGCATTTAAAAATCAATTTTCCGCAATTTAAGCTAGATGAGAGGAGTAATATCCTCGTGTATTGTGTGGTGTGAATTTTACCACAGTGCTGAACCCTTCCACCTAATACCAAGAGTCATGTGCAATAATTTATTTCATGTTAAGATGAGTGCTAAGTGTAGAATACAATTTGAATTATTACATTAATTCACAGAAATGAAACAATAATGATATGTTATTTGTTTAGATTCTAATGCTATTCAATTTTACAATTCATGAAATATATTATTAAAATTAGTTTCACTTTCTTCTTTTCTATAGCTGGCTATTTAAACATTACATATTAAACATTCAATATTAAGAAATAAAAAATGAGTAACTTATTATTAAAATGATATATTATTAAATTGTGATTTAAATTATAGTGCTAACAAATTGTGTTGAAAACAACATTTAATAGAATTATGGGTAATATTTTTTAAACTCAGCAGCTTGTTATTTGTTTCCTAATTGTGTCATTTGTTATTACTGGCCCAAGTCATCTCTTCACCTCGGTTAGTTTTCTATTTCATCTCTATTGGTTTGCTGATTGTGCATTTTGTTTTCCCTTTTTAATGGCTGACATGAGGCTGAAAATCTGTATGCTAGGTTATTACTTCTTATGTAAAAGTAAAATACTGATCTCCACAGCTGTTGCCCCCACTCATATCTCCTGTATTGCTGCTCACATATATTTTATTTTATTTTTTATTTAAATTGTATTGTCAAGATAAAGTACAGGGGGGGGTTAGTTACATAAGTAAGGTAATGAATTCATTTCTTTTATAACTTGTTACCCCTTCTCCAATTTTTCTCCCTCCATCCCAATGCCCCCCCACGATTATTTCCAACATTTTGTTTTGTGAGTATCACAGTTGTTTAGGTTACCCATTTGTCCTTTGTCTCACCATTTTGTTTTTTCTATTTCCTTTCCCAAGTTCAGATCAACATAATTACAATACACAGGGCATCAAAATCCAATACAGTGACTTCAGGCGATAAACCATAGGTGGGGAAAACACAAATAAAACAAAAATAAAAACAAATCCCATAGTACATTAAGAACAACAACAAAGAACATGTATTGGAGTTTATTTCACTTGGAATCACCTTATAGTGTCACATGTACATAGCTTTGAGCTAATCTGCTCATCTACTATGGTTATCCTTGATGTACACAATAATGCTCCCCTATTACCCAGTAATCTCACTTCTGGGCATTTAACAAGGTGACCACAAACAAGGCTACACTAAAGCTACCAGCACAATTATGTTTATTACAGTAGTATTTACCCTAGCTAAGATATGGAATCAACTCAGATGCCCCTCAGTAGCTGAATGGATCAAGAAAATGACACACACACACACACACAACAGAGAGATATACATACATGCACTACTATGCTTCTAGGGCTGGGGAAGTGGCTCAGTGGTAGAGCACTTGCCTTGCATTCCTGTGTCCCTGGATTCGATTCCTCTGCACCACATAAGCAAAAAGAAAAAAAGCCGGAAGTGGCGCTGTGGCTCAAGTGGTAGAGTGCTAACCTTGAGCTGAAGAGCTGAGGGAAAGCGCCCAGGCCCAGAGTTCAGGCCCCACGACTGGACACACACACACACACACACACACACTCACACACACACATACACACACAAAATCCTATGTTTCCATCAGAAAGAAAGCTACCATCTCATTTTTGAGGAAATGGAAGATCTTGGAAATAAATCATATTAAGTGAAGTAAGCCAGACTTAAAGAAACATAGGTCCCATGGTTTCTTTTATTTGTAATAATTAGTTTACATCAAGGATAATCTCATGTAGTTTAATTTGACATTTTGTTCTATGTTGAGCATGCAACATTATTGCTATATTGTTTGTTATTATTTCTACAAATAGGCAGGAATATTTAAAGAATTACGTTCATCTTATCCATTACTGAAGGAAGAACAAATAAAAGAGCAACCCCTACTCGGAAAAACAACTCGTACTAATTTAGCTTCATTCCTATGTAAGGCCAGTGTTGTCCCCTGTATCTTCATGTTGTACATTACGACTCTATACCGGTTCAACCAGTATATCTACTATCTTCTACATCGTGACCTAAATGCCACAGTAATTCCACTTTACTTTTTAAAAAATTTCTCTCTTAATGTTTGAGGTTGGTTTGTGTGTGTGTGTGTGTGTGTGTGTGTGTGTGTGTGTGTGTGTGTGTGTGTGTGTGTGTGTGTGTTTACAAAGATCAGAGTACATTATTTTTCTTCATTTAGAATACATCTTTCAAGTCATTGTAAGTTGTGGCTAATGGCATAAGTATCTTGCTATTTTAAGAATGAAACAGAGAAAGATATTTGTGCATGTATCACGGTTGTTTTATTAGTCTGTAGTTGAACACTGAGCTTTGATTTATATATTGGCTGTTGTTGTGAATGATGTGAATAACAATGAACTACAGATATATTTGAGTTACCCAGAGAGAAATAATCACATGATTGGTGGGGCAGATGATATTTTAACTTTGGAGTTCTATAGAAAACTGCATATTACTTTCTGCAAGGAGAACACTAATCTGTATTTTGAAGAAGAGTGTAGAAAATCTCCTTTTCTCCACACTCTCACCAACATTATTACCTTTGTTAAAAGGTAATAAAGTGCTGGTTTTTGCTATGTGCAGTACCCCAGACTGGCCTTAGACTTATCCAACCTCCTAAATGCTTGGAATTAAAATCTTTTGCCACCACACCTGATTCCTTTGGTCTTTTTGATAAAAGTTATAGTAGTTATGAAGTAGTATCATAGTAATTTTGAATTACATTTCTCTAATGACTTCTGCTCACAAAACATTAAGCCAGCATAGGAGTTGTATTAAACAACTTTGTAAACTTACTGGCGATTTTTCAGGGCTTTAAGAAGAATATGTCTATTCAGATCTTTTGTCCATTTTTAATCTAGTTCTTGTTAATCTCATCTTTAATCTCTCTATACAAAATCAATAATTAATTCAAAGTAGTAGAAAGGAAAAATATTAAGCAACTCCTATCATTTTCAATTATCAATAGCATGATATTTCTTAATCATTTTCTGTTGACGCTTGAGACTATATAACTCAATTTAGTCAGACTTTTTACAAGGCTGTATGTGTTTTATTTATTTTACATTGATTGTTCTTTCCAAAGCCTGTGTGTCTAATTTCCCTTGGTTTCTTTCAGTCTCAATTAGTTGAGGTGTCAAATGAAGAATAAATGGAAGGAAACAAACAAAAAAATAATATAGTTCATCTCATCTGATGATACCTCTACAAGAATGAGGAAAGAGTTGATCCAAGGACCTATGATAGGACATCAAAAAGAGAATTCATTTTTCTAGGTCTTTCTTATCTTTGTGATGTAATTTAAATAATGTAAAACACAATTTACTACTAAGATACTTTTATGTTTTATCAGTTTTGCACATTTTCATATGGACTTCACCTCAGTCTACAACATTCCTTCATCATTCTGTCCCTGATATTTTTACACACACAAGACATAAGATAACCAGTTTGATTTACAGCATGAGAAGTTATCCACCTGGCTTCCTTGGAAGCAGAGCATGGTCAATAGATAACATTACTTCTGATTGCTCACTACATGTAATGGTTTCTGTAATACTTATCGCATTCTTTTTAGTATTTTAAAAACTTCTGGCTAAACTCAAACTCATTCATAGACGTTTGTGTTAAGTATTTCACAAGATTTATTTCCCTTAATTCTTAAGATAACATTTTCTATAAAGCTAATGTTATTACCATTTTAGTGTTTGGAAAATTTGTAATTAAAGGCAGTAAGTGCATGGCTCAAACACACACTTTGAGCAAAGAAATGAGTCAAAGTTTCCAAAAGTCTTTCAGCAATACACAAAAGGTAGGTAAAATCTCTCCATTCTCTTACACTCTCAATTCAATATTCATATTTCCAAGAAATAATAGCATAGCAATTATTGCCCATGGTGATAGTTTTCTGTTACATTTGGTCTTCAAAACAGATTGTGTTGGTGACATTGGGTTATCGTGCACAGAGCTGAGTTTATAAGAGAAAAATTTTTTCAGTCCCATAGTTCCTGTTTCCTTTTTAAAAAGTACTAAAACTTTTAAATATTTTCACTTATTGTGTTAAGAATCAAAAAAAACGAAAAAAAATTGCATATAATCACTCCAAAATGCTTTAAAAATAAATGATAAAACAGGACCCCGTGAAGTAAACTTTCTTCTACTTTTAAAATTATTCTAAAAGACTTGCGCTGGCTGGTCACATCTGTAAACCTAACTATTCGCCATATCAACACTGAAGCTAGAGATCTGTGGATAACAGTTGGAAACCAATGAGGGAAAAATAAATTCATAGGATTATTTTTCAAAAATTTCAATGAATTAGCAACAGGCCAGGAATGGAGATGTAGCTCATATAGTAGATCACCAATCTAGAGAGGAAAGGCCTAACAAGACTTTGAAGCCCTGATTTCAAACTCTGAGCACACCAACATACATGCAATTGGATGAGAACACACGCTCTTGCACACACACACACACACATTCAAAATATTTTCATATTAGTGTTTTGCATTAATTTCTTTGTTAACAATATTATATGAGTAAAATAAAGGAAATAAACTCTTCCATCTCAGAACATGTTATAAGTTTTCTATTGTAAAATTCTGTACACAGGGGTCACATTTACATGAGCAAGGTAATGAGTACATTTCCTAACATGCATTGTTACCTCCTCCTTTATGTTCCCCTACCATCCCTTCCCTCCCACCTCTACAAGCACACTCCCCTCCCTAAGTACACTTCCCCTGCCTAAATTGTAAAGTTCATTTTTCATCATAGTGTCTTGTGCATCTCATTGTTATAATGGGTCAACCTGTATCCCTATTTAAGCATCTTGTTTTTTTTCCTTTCCCTCCCCAAATTAGAGGAACGTATATACAAGATGTGGGCGCACCAACTTCAAATACAGTGTAAACGGGTTATAGCATGGGGGAGGAACATATAAAGAAACAAAAAAACACATCACCTGTTATAAGTACGTTAGAATCAATAACAAGCAAGAGAAAAACACACGTGTGTTCCTATCTTGGGTTTGATTTGCCTAATCTGGTCATATGTGCAAAGCTTTTAACCTTTTCTGCTTATCTCAGACATAAAATAGTTATTAAAAATTAAGGAAAACATAGGGCCTATGTTTCTTTGGATCTGGCTTACATCACTTAATATTTTTTTCCAAGTCTTTCCATTTTCTAACAAATTGGGCGATGCCATTCTTTCTGATGGAGGCATAGAATTCCATTGGTATAAATACCACATTTTCTTGATCCATTCATCTACTGAGGGGCATCTGGGTTGGTTTCAGATCTTAGCGATGGTAAATAATGCTGCAGTAAACATAGTTGTGCTGGTAGCTTTAGTGTGGTCTTGTTTGTGATCATCTGGGTAAATGCACAAAAGTGGGATTCCTGGGTCATAGGGGAGCTCTATGTGGAGTCTTTTGAGGAACCTCCATAGTACTTTCCAAAGGGTTGAATAAGTTTACACTCCCACCAAGAATGCAGTACAGTTCTCTTGTGGCTACATCCCCTCCAGCATCTGTTGTTGTAAAAGTATGGAATGGTTCAGGAATTTGCCTGTCATCCTTTCTCAGAGGCCATTCTAATCTTCTCTGTATTGTTCCAATGTTAGAGTACTTTATGCTGAATTGAGCATAGAACATTTTTTATATATAAAGTGTAATTTATTTTCTTAAACTAGACAATTCAACAAAAAGTAAGCTCAAAAGAATTGCCACGAAATTTTAGAACCATGTACTTCTTACATAAGCACACATTTAAGAATAAAGACTGACATGTCAAAAACAAAATAATTCCAGATATTTGTTGTTCAAGAGATGTGTAAGAGGAGGAATTCAACTATTTTATACAAGGCACCTGTCATAATGAACACTGAAGCAAGTGTTAAGGTTTTTTTTTAAGTTTTAGTGTTTTAAACATTTTTAATTTTGGGAATTTGCTTATATATGCCAAAACTAGGACTGTTTGGCAGGACATAAATTTTTTTTGGTGTGGGAGTCTGCGAGTGGGGCCTGAACTCTGGGACTGGGCGCTGTCCCTCAGCTCTTCAGCTCAAAGCTACTGCTCTACCACTTGAACCAACGTGCCAGTTCCAACTTTTTTCTTTTTGCTTATGTGGTGCTGAGGAATCGAACCCAGGGCTTCATGCATGCAAGGCAAGCACTCTACCACTGAGCCACCTACCCAGCCCCAGGTCATAAAACTTTTTGATAAAGTATTTAAGATTTATGGTAGCAGACATATGCTACTAAGTATGTACATTTCAGAGTTTATAGAAATTTTACTAATGAGAAGTTGCAAAGTCTTTGTGTAAAGGAGCAGAATAAAGAGTTAAGACTTTTAACTACATAGTTTCTATTAAAAATATAGGGCTTCCTTATTTTAGATGTTAGTGAGGAACAAATGATGATATAAGCCATATACAAATGATGAGATGAGCCATAAATAGTAATCTTAATGGGTAACTTTAAAGACTGCTCATAGCCTTTAAAACTCTTGTTGAACATCATAATCTTAGGCAGTTTTAAATGTACAGGAATATGAGAAAATAGTAAAATCTAATACGTAGTACGCTTCAAATACTGAAAACACTGGTAATTGTTTTGTTTTTCATTTTATTAATCATTAATATTTAATTGTTGGTTTTTCTTATTTGTAGCATTGTTTTCCTTGTTGTAATATAATACAACTTTTTGTAAGTCATCATTATGAAGTGCTTGGAGAAGGTTACTGGGATGGCCAAACCATTTTTTATAGGTGCATGTGAATTTATGAAGAGGAAAATTAAGAACAAAATATTTATTTAAAAAGTTATGAAGTAGAGTCTGAATCAGGAATGTTGATAAATGTCCACACCTAAAATCTTACCCAGAGGCTGAAGCAGTGATTTTAAAGAGTTGAGGCCACAAAAGTGAGAGACTGTGTTTAGTTTTGTTTTATATTTTGATTTTGCTGGTAATGGGGCTTGAACTCTGGGTCCTAGGTGCTGTCCCTCAGCTCAAGGCTAGTGCTACCACTTGAACCACAACACCACTTCCATCTTTTTCTGCTTATGTGGTGCTGAGAAATCAAATCTAGGGCCTCATGCATGCAAGGCAAGCACTCTAACACTGAGCCACCTTCCAAGCACCTGACAGAATGTTTTTTAAAAAATCAATTATCCAACATTTGCTTTCTGCTTTGGATTATGTTATTAAATATATGAATACCTTTTTATATCATTGTGAATGGTCATACTTCTGAATTTATACTAACTTCAACCACTTTATCCTTTTCAAAGTCATGAAATAGCTCAGAGTTTGCTTCCATGAAGATTGTTTTTACATTTAAAATTTCTCCTGAGACATTTTTATTTTTAACAAAATAACTTTATATTTCATTTTGATGGGTTATCATACATCAAATACCTTCAAATGTATATGTAGAGTCTAAAGACAGCCGTATGAATATTCTCATACTGCTCTTGTTTATCTGTTATGCACTTTCAGTATTGTGATATTTCTCTTTCTCTTTCACTCTCCCATTTTCTCTCTTTCTCTTTCATGCTCCATGTCTGCTGCTCTTCTATGGTGAAAACTTTAAAAACTTGAAAAAGGAAATCAAAACAGAACTTAGAAAATGGGAAAAAACTCCCATGCTCCTGGATTGGAAAGATTAACATCGTGAAAATGGCAATACTTCCCAAGGCTATCTACAAATTTAATGCAATACCTATCAAAATTCCAACCTCATTCTTCAAGGAAATAGAAGAGGCAATCCAAAAATTCATATGGAATAATAAAAGACCACGAATAACAAAAATGCTCCTCAATGGAAAGAACACTGCTGGAGGAATATCAATACCAAATTTCAAACTCTACTATAAAGCCATAGTAATCAAAATAGCTTGGTACTGGCACAAGAACAGACTTCAGGACCAATGGCATAGAATTGAAAACCCAGAAATGAACCTAAAGACCTATAGTCATCTAATCTTTGCTAAGGGAGCTAAAAAAATAGAAGAAAGACAGCCTCTTCAGTAAATGGTGCTGTCAAAATTGCTTAACTATTTGTAGAAAACTAAAGCTAGATCCTTATATATCACCCTGCACCAGAATCAGCTCCAAATGGATCAAAGACCTCGGAGTCAAAGCAGACACTCTGAAAACATTACAGGATGGAATAGGAGAAACCCTAGGTCTCCTTGGCTCTGGCTGAAATTTTCTGAATAGAGACCCGGAAACACAACAAATCAATGAAAGGTTGGACAAATGGGATTGCATGAAGTTGCAGAGCTTCTGCATGGCAAAGGACATAGCTAGCAAGATCAATAGAAAGCCCACAGATTGGGAGAAGATCTTCACTAGCCATAAAACGGACAAGGGTCTCATATCTAAAATATACTTGGAACTCAAAAAATTAAATCCCCCAACAATAAATCCTCAAAGAAACAACTGCCCAATAAATAAGTAGGCTAATGACTTAAAGAAAAACTTCTCTGAAGAAGAAAGAAGGATGGCCAATAGACACATGAAAAAATGCTCAACCTCCCTAGCCATAAAAAAATGCAAATCAAAACAACATTGTCATACCACCTCACCCTAATATGTCCCTCCCCTACAGTATAACCCCTGCTTTCACTATATTTGATATCTGTATAATTTGTGGCGGGGAAGTGGAAAAACAAGTCGTTTAAATAAGGATACAGGTGGACCTGTTGCAGCAATGAGAAGTACAAGTTGTCATGTCAAAATCGAACTTTACAACTTGTGGGGGGGAGAGGAGGGGTGGGAGGAAAGATGGGAAGAGATAGGAAGGGTAAACAAAGGAGGAGGCTACACTGCTTGATAAGAAATGTACTCACCGTCTTGCCCATGTAATTATAAACCCTCTGTACAGTATTTTCACAATAAAAAAAAAAAGAATTTCTGCTGGTCTACTATTATCCTTCAGAATCCACTGGTTTTGTGGGAACATGATAGCGACCATCCGTTACCCTTGCATTCTTTAAGAGTTATAACAGTGACGTGATGTTATTCATTTCTATTCTAAATGGCAAAACAACAGATCTAGGAATTCCTTTTCACTTTTACTACTGTTATAAATTTTATCTCATAGGAATCATTGAAACGGATAGGATACTTTTAACCTCTGACCTAAAAGTTCGTTTTCTTTTTTCTTGTACAAACGACCTTTTTCTTTTATTTTAAGTAAATACATGTAATGAAAACAATGCTTTCCTGTGGAAAGTAGGCCGAATATATTCAGGGATGAAAAACCAGGTAATGGGGGAAGTGATTACAAAGGATGCCCATCATAGAGCACGGAACCTCAGAGCAGTTTATCATGTACACTTTGTGAGAATGACAATGTGCTGGGAACTATAGATTAAATCATTGAACAACTGATATAAATATATACACATATATTTATATATGTATATTTATTTTTAAATGCATATATGTGTGTATATGCCCTTATATATGTATACATGCATGTTACTATACACAAAAATACATACATACACACATGTACACATGCACACATGGAGAAAGACACATAGTTACAGACAACACAAGTTTCACTACTTGTTGAATATGCCTTAGACATAATGTTTGGAATCAAATATGTTGAAGATGTATTTGTCTCTAAAAATTTTTTTACCACTCCTATCTCTTTTTTTAAAGTAATTTATTAATTTATATGATAGTCCTATTCTTACGGCACACTGGAGACAGGTAACTTGCCAAATACATGAAGCAGTTTGTTATGTACTCAATACAAGCTCCACCCCAGTGTAGACCTTGAACTCTGGTCTTAGGCGCTGTCCCTCAGCTTTTCATCTCAAGGCTAGTGCTCTACCACTGGAGCCACAGCACCACTTCCAGCTTTTTCTTTTTATGTGGTGCTGAAGAATTGAACCCAGGCCTTATGCATGCAAAGCAAGAACTCTACCACTGAGCCATCTTCCCAGCATCTCCTCTTATCTCTTCAAATGGGTAGGTTTTGACACATTCGACTTTCAAAATGCAGTACAAGTGATAGCAAGTCAATCGGAAATCTCAGTAAGTAAACGTCATATGGCGTCTCCTTGCTCCCCAGGAAATGCTAGTTCTTGTAGACACTCTCAAAAACCAAAGTAGCAGGAAAATACCCTGGTACAGAATAAAGTTATAAGGCTTTAAATGGCATTCTTCCTTGAGTTCTTTTCCAACAGCCAGCATCAATTCTTAAGCAGATGAGTGAGTCCTCAGAAGATTGGAGCTCAGGTCAACATTTAACAAACTCATGTGAAAAGTCCTATGTGAGAAATGCTGACTGAGGTCTTGCTGATTTCATGGTCAAGAAAATAAGACAAAAAGAAAGTATTTTAATGTATTAAAATTTGAGAATAATTTGTAACCTGTCAATAAATGTGTAGAACACAATTATACCAAAATGACAAAAAATGATGTGCATGTGAATTATGTGCTCTTGGACTTGGCGAGTGATCTTAGGTGTGTCTACACAAGTAGAATCAGCACAAATCAATCAGCATTTCTTCATTTAAGATACAAGGAAAGGATACAGGTTGACCCATGGCAACAATGAGATGTACAAGACACTCTATCGGGGGAGGGGGTTGGAGGGAACAGTTGGGAGGCGTGAAGGGAAGGGATGGTAGGGGAAAAACCAAGGAGGGGGTAAAAATGCTCAATAAGAAATGTACTCATTACCTTACATATGTAACTGTAAACACTCTGCACAGGACATTTACAATAAAAATATGTATTAAAAACATACAAGGAAAACTTCTGTACTTATCGGAAGTTGTATTTGTCACTCAATATCAGTAAGGTATCAGTTTTATGATCACAGGCATATTAAAATTCTGGATGCTCAAATTCTCTACATAAGCACAGTCTATTATTTACATTAGAATCTGCCCACATCCTAGTGCAGTGTAATTGCAATGAAAATTTTTACTACATTCTATGTTTGTAATAAAAATAAAATCATATGCACTATCAACTGATGCAAATTTTTTCAGATAATTTTTTAGTGTGAAAATACTGTAAACAGAGGATGCAATTACATGGGCAAGGAAATGAGTATATTTCTTACCAAACATTTTTGCCACCTCCTTTGTTTCCCCTTCCCATCCCTTCCCTTCTCACCACCCCGGTCCCTCTCCTCTTTAATCCCCGCCCCCCAGCCAAAGTTGTAATGTTCGTTTTTCCATATAAAGTCTTGTACATCTCATTGTTGCAACACGTCCACCTGTATCCATATATAAACAATTTGTTATTCCCTTTCGCCTCCACAAATTATATTAACATAAACTACAGTGAAAGCAGGGGTTATACCTTGGGGAAGGGACATAAAATGCAAGAAACAAATCATCTTATAAATATGTTAGAAACAATAATAAGAAAAAAAAAACATTTGAATCCTTACCTTAGGGTTCATTTCATCAAACATCTACTTATCTGAAAGTTTCTGCTGTCTCAGACATATACTAGGGATTGCAAGTAAGGGAAACCATGAGAACTATGTTTCTTTGGGGCTGTCATGCTTTACTTAATATATTTTTTCCAATTCTTCCCATTTCCTAACAAATGGAGCAATGTCATTCTTTCTGATGGAGGCATAGAATTCCATTGTGTATATATCCCACATTTTCTTGATCCATTCATCTACTGAGGGGCATCTGTGTTGGTTCCATATCTTAGCCATGGTAAATAATGCTGCAATAAACATGGTTGTACTGGTAGCTTTAGTAAGGTCTTATTTGTGATCATTTGGGTAAAAGCCCAAAAGTGGGATTGCTGGGTCATTGGACAGCTCTATGTGGCGTCTTTGAGGAACCTCCATACTAATTTCGAAAGTAGTTGAACAAGTTTACACTCCTACCAACAATGCAGTAAGGTTCCCTTCTGTCCACATCCCCTCCAGCATCTTTTGCAATTATATTTCTTGATTTAGTCATTGGAACTGGGGTGAGGTGATATCACAATGTTGTTTTGATTTGTATTTCTCTTATGGCTAGGGAGGTTGAGCATTTCCTCATGTATCTATTGCCCTTCCTTCTTTCCTCTTCAGTGGGCCTTTAGCCCACTTATTTATTGCCCAGTTGTTTCATTGAAAATTTGTTGTTGGGGAATTTAATTTTTTGAGTTCCAGGTATATTTTAGATATGAGACCCTTGATCTTGCTTGCTATGTGTTAGCCATGCAGAAGTTCTGCAATTCCATGCAATCCCATTTTTCCAACCTTTCTTTGATTTGTTGAGTTTCCAGGTCACTATTAAGAAAATATTGACCTGTGAAAAGGAGACCTAGGGTTTCTCTAATTCCATCCTTTAAAGATTTCAGAGTGTCTGATTTGACTCCGAGGTATCTGATCAATGTGGAGATGATTCTGGTGCAGGGTGATATATAAGGATCCATCTTTAGTTTTCTACAAATGATTAACCAATTTTTCCAGCACTATTTACTGAAGAGGGTGTCTTTCTTCCATTCTAGTTTTTAGCTCCCTTATTGAAGATTACAGTGCTATAGGTCTGTGGGTTCATTTCTGGGTTTTCAATTCTATTCTAGGTATATTTTAGATATGAGACCCTTGTCCATTGTATGGCTAGTGAAGATCTCCCAATGCGTGGTCTTTCTGTTGATCTTGTTAGCTATACCCTTTGCCATGAAGAAGCTCAGCAATTTCATGCAATCCCATTTGTCCAACCTCTCTTTGATTTGTTGTGTTTCTAGGTTTCTATTAAGAAATTTTAGGCCTGTACCAAGGAGACCTATGATTTCTGCTATTCCATCCTGTAATGTTTTCAGAATGTCTGCTTTGACTCTGAGGTCTTTGATCCATTTGGAGTTGATTCTGGTACAGGGTGTTATATAAGGATCGAGCTTTAGTTTTCTACAAGTAGTTAACCCGTTTTGCCAGCACCATTTACTGAAGAGGCTGTCTTTCCTCTATTCTAATTTTTTAACTCCCTTATCAAAGATTAGATGGCTTATATGTCTGTATGTTCCTTTCTGGGTTTTCAGCTCTATTCCATTGGTGCTGAGGTCTGTTCTTGTGCACGTACCAAGCTGTTTTGATTACAATGGATTTATAGTAGAGTTTGAAATTTGGTATTGATATTCCTCCAGCACTGTTCTTTCTGTTAAGGATTGTTTTTGCTATTTGGGGCCTTTAATAGTTCCATGTAAATTTTTGGATTGCCTCTTCTTTTTCCTTGAAGAATGCCGTGGGAACATTGAAAGGCATCACATTGAATTAGTAGATAGCCTTGGGGATTATTGCCATTATCACGATGTAAATCCTTCCAATCCAGGAACATGAGAGGTTTTTCCACTTTCTAATTTCTGTTTGATTTCCCTTTTCACATTTTTAAATTTTTCTTTTTTCCACGTTTTTTAAATTTTTCATTATAGAGGTCCTTCACTTCTTTGGTTAAGTTAATTCCTAGGTATTATTGATTGTGGGACTATTACAAATGGAGTTGCTTTCCTGATTTCAGACACACTTTTCTCATTGCTGCCATACAGAAAAGCCATTGATTTTTGAGGGTTAATTTTATACCACCTTACTTTGCCAAAATTTAGAATCAGCTTGAGTCATTTGGGTGTGGAGTCCGTGGGATTCATTAAGCACAAGCTAATGTCATCTGCAAAGAGGGAGAGTTTTATTTAATCTTTCCTTGTTTGGATCCCTTTATTGCCTCTTTTCTTATTGCTGTAGCTAGTCATTCTATTACTAAATTGAAGTGGAGAGAGTGGACATCCTTGTCTCATTCCTGAGTTAAGATGAAATGGCTTTAGTTTTTCACCATTAAGTAAAATTCTGGCTGTTTGTCATATACAGCCTTTATTGTATTGAGGAATGTTCCCTGGATTCCTAATTTTTCCAGAACCCTCATCACAAAGGATTGTTGGATCTTGTCAAATGCTTTTTTCTGCATCTATTGAGATAATCATGTGGTTCTTATCCTTGCTCCTGTTGATGTGATGAATTATGTTAATTGATTTGTGTATGTTGAACCAGCTTTGCAGCCCTGAAATGAATCTTGTTTGATGGTGGTGTATGAGTTTTTGGATGAATTGTTGAAATTGATTGGCCAGAATTTTGTTGAGAAGTTTTGCATTAATGTTCATCAAAGAAATGGGTCTATAGTTCTCTTTCTTTGATGAGTCCCTGCCTGGTATTGGGATGAGGGTTATGATGGCTTCATAGAATGAGTTCGGTAGTGAACTTTCTATTTCAATTCCATTGAAGAGTTGGAAAAGTATTGGTGTGAGCTCTGCCATGAAGGCCTTATAGAATTCCGCTGTAAAGCTGCTTTTCTGAGATGGGAGGTCTCTTATTACTGTTTCTATTTCAGTGTTTGATATGAGCCAGTTAAGATGGTTTAACTCACCTTGGTTTGTTTCAGCATTTCGATATTGGCTTGGAAAACGTCTATTTCTGCCAGGCACTCTAACTTATTAGCATAATATTTTGAGAAGTATTCTCTTATATTGTTCTGAATCTTGGTTGTTACTGTGGTGATGTTTCCATTCTCATACCTGAGTTTATTTATTTGAGTGTGTTCTCTTCTTTTTCTCATAAGATTTGCTAAGGATCTGTCAATTTTTTTAATTTTTCAAAGTATCAACTCTTTGGTTTTTGGTTCTTACAATTTTTATTTTTGGATTCTAATTCGTTTAATTCTGGTGTAATTTTAATGATTTCTTTCCATCTACTGTATTGTAGCTAGGCGCCAGTGGCTCATGATTGTAACTCTAGCTACTAAAGTGGCTGAGAGCTGAGAATCATGGTTCAAAGCTAGCCTAGGCAGGAAAGTCCATGAGACTCTTACCTCAAATGAGACAAAAGAAAACTGTTAGTTGCTCAAGTGGTAGAGCACTAATCTTGAGCTGAAGAGCTGAGGGGCAGTGTCCAGGTCCCGATTTCAAGTCCCACGACTGACAACAATTAAAAATAAACATTTACAAATAAACAATATTTTGACATAAATGTTAAATATATATTCTAAAAATTTTTAAATCCTCACTGGATATATTAGTTTATATAAATATATAGAAGTGTTTTCTGGTTTTAGTTGTTTTTGAGTCAATTGTGTAAATCAAACATTTCTCATTCAATTCATATGTGTAGTTTTATAAACTTATAGGCCATAGTATAAAATTAGCAGATATGTGATAGACAGTGCTGTTTTAGGTATCTACCTTGGCATTCTAAAATTAAGACTT
This sequence comes from Dipodomys spectabilis, assembly GCF_019054845.1. Taxonomy (NCBI): domain Eukaryota; kingdom Metazoa; phylum Chordata; class Mammalia; order Rodentia; family Heteromyidae; genus Dipodomys; species Dipodomys spectabilis. The sequence goes on from NW_024870691.1 coordinate 3,499,188, forward strand.
CTCCCCCAAAATTGATATGCCCTCTAACCTTGTCAGAGGTTTAATCTTATTGGAGCAGAAAAGTATCATTGTTTGGAACAACTGTAACATTTTACATGTATTCCACTTAGTTTAACAACCAAAACATTCAAGTCATCTGAACCATGCAAGTAATAACAAAATGTCTTCTGACCTTTTTATTCTCTTAAGAGATGAAAATCTTTAATTATACATTTATTTTTTTCTGCCTAAGATCCTATATCTTAGGAAGATCTTTTTGTGTAACCCTGTGTTCCTGATAAGAAAACCAGAACAAAGGCAATAATGAAAATAGCCAATGAAAATACTTGAAAGCAGTATTGCCATTTTCACTATATTAAGTCTGCCTATCCAAGAGCATGGGAGGTCTTTCCATTTCCTAGTATCTTGTGTAATTTGTTTCTTTAACTTTTTATAGTTTTATTTATTTTTTTATTGTGAAAATAGTGTAAAGAGGGTTTATAATTACATGGGCAACATAATGAGTACATTTCTTATCAATCATTGTAGACACCTCCTTTGTTTCCCCTTCCCATCTCTTCCCATGCTCCTCCCGCCCCCCCCAACCCAATCCTTCTTCCCCCCACCAAAGTTGTAACGTTTGTATTCGACATAATGACTTGTATATCTCATTGTTACAATAGATCCACCTGTATCCCTATTTAAATAATTTGTTTTTTTCTCTTCCCCTCCACAAATTATATCAACACCAAATACAGTGAAAGCAGGGGTTACACCATGGGGCAGGAACATACAAAGCAACAAAGAACTAATCTTATAAATATGTTAGAAACAATCACCTGAAAGAAAAAATACATTTGAATGCTTATCTTAGGGTTCATTTCTCTAACATCAACTTCTCTGACCTTTCTGCTTGACTCAGAATATACTAGTTTTAGCAAATAAGGGAAATCATAGGACCTAAGTTTCTTTGGGCCTGGGTTACTTCACTTAATATAATTTTTCCAAGTCTTTCCATTTCCTAACAAATGGGGCAATGTCATTCTTTCTGATGGAGGCACAGAATTCCATTGTGTATATATACCACATTTTTATAGTTTTCATTAAATAGTTCTTTTACATCTTTGGTTAGGTTAATTCTTAAATATTTTATTTTGGGGGAGGTTATTGTGAATGGGGTTGCTCCCTTTCTGCTTGTACATTGTCAGTGTATAGGAAGGCAACTGATTTTATGGGTTGATTTTGTATCCTGCTACTTTGCTGAAGTGATTTATGATTTCTAAGTTTGGGAATGGAGTTTTTGTGATCGTGAAGGTATAGTATTTTGTCATCTGTAAAAAGGGATAGTTTAACTTCTTCTTTTCCTATGCGGATCCCTTTAATGTCTTTTTCTTACCTTATTTGCCTGGGTAAGGGTTCCAGGACTATTTTGAAGAGGAGTGGAGACAGTGGGCATCCTTGCCTTGTTCCTGATTTTAAGAGAATTGGTTTTAGCATTTCCCCATTAAGTATAATATTAGCTATTGGTCTGTCATAAATGGCTTTTATTGTTTTAAGAAATGTTCCTTCTATTCTTATTTTCTCCAGAGCTTTTACCATGAATGAATGTTGAATTTTATCAAAGGCCTTTCCAGTATCTGTGGAGATAATCATGTGGTTCTTGACCTTGGCTCTGTTGAGGTGTAGGATTACATTTATTGACTTATGTATGTTAAACCATCCCTGCATCTCTGGGATGAAGCCTATCTGATCATAGTGTATGATTTTTTTTTTTATGTTTCTGGATTCTGTTAGCTAGAATCCTGTTAAGGATCTTTGCATCTGTGTTCATCAAGGAAATTGGCCTGTAATTCTCTTTTTTAGTTGGGTCTTTGCCTGGTTTGAGGATGAGTGTGATATTGGCTTCGTAGAATGAGTTTGGGATAGCTCCCTCCTTCTCTGTTTCTCTGAAGAGCTTGAGGATTATGGCCATTAGTTCTTCTTTAAAGGTCTTATAGAATTCTGCTGTGAATACCTCTGGTATTGGGCTTTTTTTGTTGGAAGACTTCTGATTGTTTCTGTATCTCGTTGTAGGATATTGGCTTATTTAATGATTTACTTCTTCTTTGCTTAGTTTGGGCAACTTGTATTTCTCTAAAAATGCATCCATTTCTGCCAGGTTTTCTTACTTTAGAGGGTGTAACTTTTGAAAGTAGTCCGTTAAGATTGTTTTAGATATTTTGTGTATGTATTGTGAATTTTCCTATGGCATCCCTAATCCTGTTAATATGGGTTTCCTCTCTTCTTTTTAATTAATCTTGCCAACGGTCCATCAATTTTATTTATTTTTTCAAAGAACCAGTTTTTTCTTTGGGTAATTCTGGCTATGGTTCTACAATTTTCTAATTCATTAATCTCAAGTCTTAGTTTGGTTATCTAGCTCCTTCTAGTAAATTTAGGTTGCATTTTTTTTTCATGTTTTTCTAGCTATTTTAATTGCAACCTGAGATAATTTACTTGGTCTGTCTCTATTTTCTTGATGTGGGCACTGAGGGCAATAAATTTTCCCCTCAGGACTGCTTTTGATGTGTCCTACAAGTTTCTTTGTGCGGTGTTTTCATTTTCATTGAGTTGTAGGAAATTATTTCTTCTTTGATCTCTTCTGTTACCTAGCCATTGCTTAGAAGTGTGCTGTTCAATTTCCATGTATTAGAATAATTTCTGCTGTATGCTTTGTTATTGAGAACTAGCTTGATTCCACTGTGGTCAGATAGGATAGAGGGGATTAAGTCGATCCCCTTGTATTTGCTTAAGTTCCTTGCATGAACTATGATATGGTCTATTTTGGAGAAAGTTCCATGAGCTACTAAGAAGAATGTGTACTCTGTTGTTTTAGGGTGAAATACTCGGTAGATGTCAGTTAATTCCGTTGAAGTATGGCCTCACTTAATTCAGTAGCTTCTTTTCCAATCCTCTGTTTGGTAGACCTGTCCTTTGGTGAGAGTGGGGTGTTAAAGTCAACTAGTATTATCATATTGGGATCTATTTTATTCTGTAAGTTTGAGAGTATTTACTTAACATATCTGGGTGCACCAATGTTTGGGGAATATAAGTTGGTAATATAAGAGGGAACTGTCCGCCTCTTGGGTTGTTCCCTGTATTAATATGTAGTGTCCAGCCTTGTCTTTTTGTATTGATTATAATGAAAAGTTTATCTTCTGAGATATCAGGCTTGCTACACTTGCTTTCTTACTGGGGGCATTTGATTGGTAGATCCTTTTCCAACTCTTTACTCTGAGTTTGTTTGTATGTTTGGCTGAGAGGTGTGTCTCCTGAAGGCAACAGATGGATAGGTCATGTTTTCTAATCCAATCCGCAGTTCTTTTTCTTTTGATTGGCAAATTAAGCCCGTTAATATTAAGAGATAGTATAGAGAGATGCATTTTGATCCCTGTCATTCCCAATTTCCCTCAGTTTTTCTTCTTTCCTTTCCTCCTGTGCTTGCTCAGTTAGATTTCTATTAATTACTGTCTGGGTACATGTCCCTGTTCCTGGTTGCTTTCTTCAGGTTGTGTTCCCACTCTTAGTATTCTTTGTAATGCTGGCTTAATGTTTATGTATTCATTTAGTTTTTATTTGCTATTAAAAATTTTCAGCTCTCCATCGAATGTGAATGCTAGCTTTTCCGAGTATATCAGTCTGGGTTGACAGTTATTGGCTCTCAGGGCTCATATGGTACTTTCCCAGCATTCAGTATTTGTGTGGAGAGATCTGCAGTGATTCTAATTTTTTCCCGTTTATTATAGCTCCTTCTTCATTTTTGCTGCATGCAAGATGGTTTCCTTATTATTCAGGTCTATCATTTTTACTATAATGTGTCTAGAAGTTTTTCTCCTGGTGTCTTGCTTGTTAGGTGTTCTATATGCTTCTGTTATGTAGGTAAGATGTTCTTTTTTGAGATGGGGAAAATTTCACTGATTATCTTGTTGAATAGGTGTTGCATTCCCTTGCTTTGATATTCCTCACCTTCGTCCACTCCAATTATACAAAGGTTAAATTTCTTGGCACTATCTGCTTGCTCTTGAATTTCCCTTGGGCATAATTTAAGTGATGTTTCCATATCTGTCATTGTTTGGTCCAGTTGGTGTATTCTGTCTTCTGAATCTGACACTCTACATTCCATTTCGTTCACTCTGTTAACTGTGGCTTCCATTGTGGCTTGCCAGGAAGAAATGGACTCATTTATGGATTTGGTGTTGGTTCTCAAAGTACTGATCTCACCTCTTAATAAGGTATGTATTGCCTCTATTTTGGCATTATTCTCACTTCTGAGTGAGGTATGTACTTCCTCTACTTTTGTGTGTACCTCGTGTTTGAGATCCTGCATTTCTTTCGATAGTTTGTCCCCATGTTCTTTAATTTCTGGTCTATTTCTTGCTTTATTTTTTGAGTCATTGTCTCCAGCATCCCTTGGATGTAGCTTTTGTCTTTCATTCCTGCTTTGCTACCACTGGGGCTCTCCCCTGTGTGGCTGCTGGCTATTGGGGATACCTTGCTATCCTGGCTATTAATAAATCTTGTAATTTTTCTCTGTGATTTTCCCATGTGGGTCCAGGATTATTGGAGACTAATCTGAAATTTTGTTTTGGTCAATATGTGTCTGATTTTGCTTGGTTGTTCTTTCTGTGTTGGTAGAGAGAGTTTGTACTTGATTTCGGTTCTGTTGGGGGCCGACCTCCAGCTGCTGGTCTGACTCACATAGGGTTCTCAGCTCTTTGCTGTAGATCACTGGCAGCTCTCGTCATTGGAAGGGTTGAGCAGCCTAGACTGCTCCTGTTTGCTCCTACGGGTGCTCTTGGAAAGATTGGATGTGCTGGATGAACTCTCTCAGATGCTGGAGTCTGCTATGGGCTTCTGATGGTTTTTTTTTTTTGTGGAGGAAAGGCTAGTTTTGGGCTTGAACTCTGGGCTTGGGCACTGTCCCTCAGATCTTAAGCTCAAGGATGGCATCCTACCATTTGAACCACAGCACCACTTCTGACCCTTTGTGCTTATGTGGTGCTGAGGAATCAGATCCAAGACCTCATGCACCCAACACAAGCACTCTACTGCTGAGCCACCTTACCAGCCTGAGCTCCTGCCTATTATCAGGTCCTGGTGCCCTGTGTTGTCTAATAACCTAGAATATATGGGTTGGGTTCTGGTGGGGTTTGGGCTTCTCTTGTCCTGAGCACCCCTGGTCTTTTGCTCTCACAGGTGTGCTTCCCAGTGGGTGCAGTTCCTTGTTTTCTCCCCTCTGCTGAGGCTTATGCACAGCTTCTGACTTCAGTTGGGAAAGGTTGGTTGTGTTGCTCAGGCACTGGATCCCCAGGCCTGGTCCCGGCCCAAGGCCTGGGGAACGCGGATTGGAGATGTGCTGCTGTGTATCCCACCTAGGTTACACAGCCTGGGGTACACAGTTCAAATTTCTTCCACTGTTGGGTATCTTGACCCAGGGGCGCTGTTCCTGGCTTGGGCATTTAAGCTCCCTTCCAGGGGCGCTCTTGCTGTAGCCTGGTCAGCTGAGTGTGCTACACGGTTTGGTGGAGCTCTCCAACAGTTCCCAGTTTTAGTGGGTCCTGTGGTACAGGTGTTGGGGTAGGAGGTCTGGCTCATGGTCTGGGGATTCCCACCAGCCCTGGTCTCTCTTGAGGGATACAGAGTCCCCTGCGGGGTACTCACCCTGGAGCTAGTTGTTTCTGTGTGATGTAGGTCATTGGTTGCCTTTCCAATCAGAGTTCAGTTGAGGTGTATATGGGCTGGGCTGGGCGGTGGTAGCTCTGTGTGATTCTCTTCTGTCTCTGCCTAATTTGATGCTGTTTGGGTCTGCACCATGAGATGGGCCTCTAACCTCTGCCCGAGGGGTGGGGGAGGGGCCTCCGTGCAGGTTCTGAGAACTGGGGTTTGTCTGCATTTGCACTCTCCGGATCAGCACCAGTTCCTTGCATGTCTTCTGCTCTGGTGTTCGGTGGGAGTCCCATGTAGTTCTGGGGTTCCTGCCATGGGGTTGAGGGGCTTTGGTGGGATGGAGCCTCTCTGCTCAGATGGAGAGTGAGGGGTGGGATCTTTGTTCAAGCTCCCAGCTAGGAGGTTTCTCCGTTCATCACGATCAGTGGGTCTGACACTAGTACCTCAGGCTGCTTCTGTGCAGGTTATCTGCAGACAAACTCCTGTATCTCTGGGACTTGGACAGCCCCTGCTGGGTGGTCTGGCCATGGCTTGGTGTGCTGCTGCGCGGCCAGTAAAGGTTGAGGGAGGAGTCTTCCTGCTCCTCTGTTCTGAAATTCTTCTTTTTCTCTCTTTCTTTTTTGTTATTTTCCACCTTCTGTTTTTCTCTGGGTGTTCATCTTTTTGTTGTTGTCAGTCTCTTGGGGAGATTAAGCATCGGAACTTGAACTCTCTTTTGGGTTGGGGAGAGCTGTGGCATTTCCGTACTGCCCTGTCACCATCTTGGTACCCCTTCTCATCTATTTTTTTATTGTGAAAATACTGTACAGAGGGATTACAATTACATGGGCAAGATAATGAGTACATTTCTTATCAAGCATTGTAGCTCCTCCTTTTTTTCTCCTTCCCATCCCTTCCCATCCTCCTCCAGGAAAGTATGAAATTCTTGATTTGAAGCCTTTTTCTTGATATCCACAACGTGTCATTCTTCCTTTATTAATAGGAGAATTTGGAGAAAGGATTAGAATTCACACTACAAAAAGGAGAAGAGGAAAAGAGAAGGAGAAATCTAGATATTTTGTTCTTCCTCACCTCAATCACAAGGTCTGGATAATGATTATGGATATTAGATACAATGATCTAAAATGATTAAACCCATCTATAGAAAATAGATAACCCCATAAATGATCACATGGAGAATGTTTATTTATAAAAAAATTGTAATAATGTCCAACAGGAAATCTTATCTATTTGTTTAGTTCTTGTTTGGTATTTATTAAATTCTAGTATGCTATAGTCAACTAACATAAAGGTATAAAATATAAGAAACTAACATCTTAATATCATATTCTAACATTAGCTTAATTCTGCTTTTGTTATATGGTGAGGCTGTATTTGAGTTTTGCCTCAATTTCACATGATATATTCTTCCAGTATATAAGTTGAAAGAAGACTCATTTTGAAACTATGCTATTTTTATAGCTAAGGGAAAACAATTCAGCTATTAGACACAGACAATGAGACAGAAATCTTCCCCTAGAAATAGCCTTTCACTACTTCTGGTTCATTTTTGTAAGCTGATGTAAGTCACATGACCCAGCTTGACATTGCAAAGTACAGGTAAATCTCACCAACAGGACACTGATGCAGGACATAGAGTAATATGACCATATATACAACACTTGAGATAAAGAGGGGGGAAAAAAGAGAACTATAATACAATCAATCATACTCGCTATCACAAATCTCTACAAGAAGGAAGCTATTATGTACCTTTATTTTTAAAACTACTGAGATCTTCAAATCATGTCTTTTATGCTTGGATGTTACAGGAATTAGAGAACATTTTGATACTGAGACAGCATAAAATTTCCAAGAAAGCTGGAGTGAGCATTTCAATACTACCGTTTATTCTCCAAGAAAAGAAACCATTTCATAGACAATACTTTATACTTTCTTACCTAGTATCTTTTTAACCAGAAATGGATTTTGTTAATATATGTTACTATCCACCAGAATAAATGTTTCATTTCTCTGCATCTTGTGCAGACAGTATAGTCAATTACATGTAAGAGGGAGTTCATCAATAGCACTTTTTAAAAATGCAAAAAATGTGGACAGAGAGCCAATATACATATTTTTCCACCATCACCTTCTTCTTTCCTAGGAAACACACTCTATCAATTAAAAAGGCTTAGAAATTTGCCTCTTTATCTTGAAAGTGGAAGCAGAATGTTATGGATGTCGGAGATGATGACCAATAGTGTTTTACATAATAATGTCACATGCATCAGCCCTATGCGTCCTGCTGGCCTTAACACTGTACTTACTTAGTGATGTGATAGGAATGTCAGCCTTACTGGACTTAGTATTGTTTTCCACTTCTTTTTCTACCACCTGGCCTAAATTATAATACATAGTAACGAAATGAAAAAGTAATGCCATCTTAATGAAGTCTAATTGCGAAAATGAGATGTGTAAGAGGTTATGTTGAAAAACAAACTTTACAACTTTGGCGGGGGTGGGAGGGGGAGAATCGATGGCAGGGATGGTAAGGGGAAGAGGGGGGCAACAATGATTGCTATGAAATGTACTCATTACCTTGCTCATAAAATTGTAACCCCCCTATGTGGTATTTGCACAATAAAAAAACTTATTAATATAAAAACGAAAAGAATTTTTTTAGACCTCTGGGAATGTGGCTTAATGGAACAGTTATTGCTTAGCATGCATCAAACCCTAGGTTTGATTCCTCAGTACCACATAAATAGAAAAAAAACACTGAAAGTGGAGCTGTGCCTCAAGTGGTAAAGTGCTAGCCTGGAGCCAAAACAAACAAACAAACAAACAAAAAAAAAACAGTTCCCTGTCCCTGAGTTCAAGTCCCAAGATTGGCAAAAAGTCATTTAGCTAGCAAATGCAAAATAAATAACCCATACTTGGAATATACAATTGATCATTCCAATTGATGCCTAACAATAGTCCGTAATTTATTTTACCTATATTAGATTACTATTATTTAACAAAAGGGCTGGGAAGGTGGCTCAGTGGTATAGATTGCCTTGCACTCATGAGGCCCTGTGTTCGATTCCTCAGCACCACATAAGCAAAAAGAAAAAAGCCAGAAGTGACGCTGTGGCTCAAGTGGTAGAGCGCTAGACTTGAGCTGAAGAGCTGATGGACAGCGCCCAAGCCCAGAGTTCAGGCTCCGCGTCCAGACACCCCCCCCACCAAAAAACAAAAAATAAACAAAAAACAAAAAACAATGTTCTGTTAATAGGTCATGGCAATTTAATCCCAAGAATGTGCTTAGATATCAGGTGGAGATTAATCCTGGAAATTCAAAGATTCCAGGTTTTGAGCCGTCATTTCTAATCACAATGAGAAGGGTAGTCTATGTGAGATTTGGAAATCTTTTTGGTAAGTTATAGCATCAAAAAGGAATAGACTAATTAATAGTTTTGAGAAAAGAGAAGGAATAACTTCACATGGAAGGAATAAATGATAATAACTAAGTTATACCACAATCTGTTCTAGGGAACCATTTTTGGTTATTGAAGAACTAGTTATCAACTAGGCTTATTCCTCATTGTCTTTAGCATTCTAATTCCTTAGGCTAGTTCTTAATCTCTGTGTGATAAATGGTATATCCTTCTATGCTGTTCTTTCATTCCTGAACTCCTTTGCTTTCTAAATTCTTCAGTCATTTCTGATACTAAGTCCACATACGCAGACAACAGAGGATGCTAATGTAAGAGTCCCATAACACGAGTCATTAATGTAACAACATGGAAAAGGAGGATATTTTTATTGCTACCTCAATTTTTCTGAAAAGCTGCAATGTCATCATTGATTCAAATTTCCATTGTTTGTCTACATAGTGTCATTAAGTGCACATAAATGCAAATATAAGCCGGATGCTGGTCACTCATTTCTATAATCCTACCTACTGAAGAAGTTGAGACTAGAGGATTGTGGTTCAAAGCCAAACTGGCCAGGAAAATCCATGAGACTCTTATCTTTAATTAACCACCAGAAATCCAGAAGTGGTGCTGTACCTAAAGTGGCAGAGCACTCAACTTGAGCGGAAGAGCTGAGTGACAGGGCCCAGCATCAGAGTTAAAGCCCCATGACCACCAAAAACTGCAAATATGACTTCAAGTTTCCCCAAAAGGAACAACGAAGTCAATTGTAATCTTCCCAAACAGAAAAAATAATTCCAAAATCATTCAGTGCACCTACTTTTGCTGAGTTATTTAAGTTATGGCTTCTTTGCTTGACATATTCTCTTCTTTAAAAATTATCAAATATTAACTTTATTATAAACTTCATCTAATAATTCTTGTTTCAAAAGGGAAGTCCATACAGTTGATGTCACTTGGTTTTCTTACTATCTCAGTTCAAAGTCAACCCAGGCAGGAGAGCCTGTTAAACTCTTATCTGTAATTAAGCACTAAAACAGGCAGAATTTGAGTTTTAGCTCAAGCAGTAGAGTAGTAGTTTAGGGGGTAGGTGGGCAGGAAAGACAACTGTATAGGGACAGGGTCCACCTTCTGGTTCAAGCCCCAGAACCAGCACAAAGTAAACAAACAAACAAGAAAATGAAAAACCCACATATTTCTTTAGGACCATCCTTAAAGCACTGGTTTGAGAAGAGGCTCCTTTTGCTGATTATACTCACTGGGTCCTGCTTTTTGGAATCCTTATTGCTGTGGAGGACCCAGGACCAGAATAAAGAAATGGATAACTGACTTCTACAATAGGAGAATCATCTCAGGAGAGAAATATCCGTGCATAAGACACTTTAAAATCTCCATGTCTTTGTTTCTTTGCAGTAGAACACTTTTAAAACAAAGTTATTTCCTTTTATTCTATGTTGGCCTTGAAATGGAATATTGTTTCCTTTTGTAATACTCCCAACTGGAAGCTTACAGACAAGTTTTATATGAGTAAAGGACACACTCGAAAAGGTAAGGGACAGAGTTTCCTTCAGGCCTTGGATTCTTTTCTTGTACCATAAAAAGGACAGCACAAACTAACTTGAACTTTTTCATTTCTCTATGTTCAATTCCTCTCTTGGGATCAGTTTCCACTTCCAGTAACAGTTCCTTCCACTTACCTCCAGTAACAATCTATGATGCTGCTCCAAGTAAAATTAATATTTTCTGGTTTCATTTAAATAGCACAAGTACATCTTTGGACATGAGGTAACTTGTGTTTCAGAAATAACTTTTTAAAGAGAAAATATGGAATTTAAATCGCTTGTAAAACATTGTCCATGTACACATGGCCATATAAGATGATGTTAATTGAATGTACCCCAAGATAGTGACACAACTTGATTTTTTTCTCTTGCTATTGTTTTTAATGTATTTAACATGTAGTATGTATTTTTTTGTATCTTGCATATACATTTTATTAATGTGGGGAAGGGAAGGGAAATAACAAAATGCTGAAACAAGGATACAGTATGACCCATTGTAACAATGAGTTGTACAAGGCACTATGTCAAAAATGAACTTTACTACTTGAAGAGGGGAGAAGGGAGTTGGGACGGTGGGGAGGAAAGGGATGGCAGGAGAAAAACAAAAGAGGAGGTAACAGTGCTTGATAGATTATGTACTCATTTACTTATTTATGTAACTCTAACCACTATTTACACCATTTTTACAACAAAAAAAAATGAAAAAAACTTCCTGGAGTAGTTTAAGTTCAAATTTCCTAATTGCACTGTAATTAAGACCAATTTTAAGTGGGAAGAAGGTTCTCAGTAACATTTCTTTGTGAGTGTGTGTGTTGTGCATTATTTCCCAAGTGTACATAAGTTAACAGTAGGAGAAACAATAGGAATAATACAAGAAAAAGAAGTTTTGTGCTTAAGTTTAATAGTTCAATACACTACAGAAGACTCTACAAATAAGACAACATTGAAACAATAAATTCAAAGCCAGTAAGTAGATCTATGGGAGTGATATAGAGAAAGCATTACTACTAAGTGGAACATGAAGGATGAGGCCACTCTTGTTTTCTACTAGATCTAAATCATGGTAGCTAATCATGAAAATTTGTAATAACATAGTATGGAAGAATAATTCTGTTCACAAAGCAAGTCAGATATAAAAGCATGGACTTAACTGGAAAAAAAAGGCCATGTTGAGAGAGCAGGAATTATACTAGCAATGAACTGGTGGCTAAGATCACATTTCTTTTTCTTTCTTTCTTTTTTTGATGGTTGTGGGTCTTAAACCCAAGGCTAGAGTTCTACCACTTGAGCCACAGTGTCAATTCCAGTTTTCTGGTGGTTAATTTGAGATAAGTGACTCAGAAAACGTTCCTACTGGTGCTGGATTTGAACTGCAATACTCAGATCTCAACCTCCTGAGTAGCTAGGATTATAGGCATGAGCCACCAGTACCCGGCTCAAGATCACATTTCTAGCAGTGTACACTCAGGATATATAATGTGTATGTTCATCTACCTTTGTATGAATTCTTGAGTTAAAAATCTGGGCTACAGGTTAGACTTTACATTCACGAAAGTGTTTCTAGTTTAAAACATGATACTCCTGGAAAAAATAAAAACTAAGAATGTAAAAGAGTCTGGGAAGTTAAGTTTGAATCCAGCCTGGGCAGAACAGTCTTTGCAATACTACCTGTAATTAACCAGCCAAAAGTTACACTAGAAGAATGGCTCAAGTGATGTAATACTAGTCATGAGCAAGATTGCTGAATAAGAGCTTGAGGATTTTGCATACATACATACAAACATTCACATACACACATACTTACATGTGCAAACACACATATGAAACAACTCTCAGAATGTGTAGAAAAGTTAGAAAATAATAGAAAATATGTCCTGAGTAAGACTATAATCAAGTCATAATTTTCAATATTAGAAACTCCTCAAGTGAACTTTCCCCCAAAAAGCTTGAGAATATTACATAGGTAAGGACCAGACACAGTAAGAGAGGCAAGTAATCATCATGGAGGATCCATGGAGGAATGAATCAGAGACCCCTGCAGGTGCATCTGAAAATGTTCATACCCTGTGTCAAATGTTAGAACATCTTTGAAAATTGTACAGAAACACTTTGAGCAGTCAGTCTAGTGGATAAGATCATCGGAGAAGTTCAGAATTACTAGGATGCTTCTAGGTTAAATAAACCATCGAACTATGGTAGGACAATGTGATACAAGCCTGAAATTCTAGCATTCAGATTAAGACAGGAGATTAGAGAGTGGATTACATAGTGATACCTTCCCGTAACTAGTTAGTATAATTTTGCTTAATAAAACAAACCAAAAAACAAGACAGGAACTCACAGTTGGAAGTTAGGGCTAATTTTGTCATTATGTTTTGAGAAGTCAAGTTTCCTATTGAAATGCAACCCATATATCATCCTCAGTCATGTTTTAAATGCTCTCTTCATTACAGAACATTCCTAGATGCAAAATAGCTCATGATTCCAAACCAAAAATTTAAAAAAGTAAGCATCATTCTGTTGGTTTCCACAGAAATGATGAAGGATTACAAAAGCTTAATCCTGGAGAAATAGCAAAATTTTCTAATGTAGGACTTTGTAAACCTGGCTAAATGAGAATTTAAATTTAAAATAAACATGTTTTGTTTGTAATTTTATATTCTACAGGATACTACAAAATTCTTTTTAAGTAGAAGTTTTAATTTACAAATTTACAAATTATTCTGGCATTCTTTTTGTCTAGAATATTCTTTCAAGCGAGTTAAAGGACTTAGTTAATAGATAATTCCAACAGTTCATGTATAACATGGTAATGCTAGAAACAGTTGCCAACAAATGGATGATATTAATTTATAAATTTAGAAAAAGAGCAATGTTTTGAGGCTTTGGTGTAACATGGTATGAAGAGAGTTATTGTGCGACATCTTTTTTCTTCTACCTATACATAACACAGGAAGACATTTCCTTAATTACGTACCTCTGCATGCAATGAGAAAAATGCTAGGTTTGGGGTTTGTTTTCATTTTGTTTTTTTTGTTTTGTTTGTCCTAGGGCTTAACCGCTGGGCCTGGGCACTGTCCCTGAGCCTGTTATTGGTCAAGACTACTGATCTACCACTCGAAACTCAGTAACACTTGTGTCTGGATTTTCCTGAGCAGTTTATTGGAGATAAGAATCTAAGGAACCTTCCTGCCTGGGTGGGTTTTGAACCATAATATTCAGATCTTAGCCTCCTGAATATCTATGATAGATAAAAAGATGAGTAGAAATAATATTTGCAAGTTTTCTGATCTCAAGAATACCACTTGAGGTAAAACGATGCAGCAAAGTTTAGTGTAGTGTTTTTTCAGCAATCGAAAGGGCATTTCATTATCAGATGTGTAGAATTTTTTCACTATAATGATAAGCTAGTCATGCTGTGAATTTAGGGAATTTTAAGGTGCACCTTACAATTTGGAAAGTGTTGGGCTAGAATGACTTCACTGCATAAAATGTTGGGATTGATTGTCATAAAAATAATAGCTTACTCTGATGAACAAATGTTTACTCTAGAGGAATTAATTGTTATAGATACTTCATAGTTTTATCTTCTACCAGAATGTGGCTAGTTTTTCTGTTGACTTTTAACTATGTAACGCCCCATTGGAAACTGCATTTTTTGCGGAATTAAATAAAATGCATACAGGCACTGTTTTAAATATCTCTGGTATGGCATGTTCAGAATTTGAAAATGAGTCGTTAGTAGTCATAGGAATTTTGAAGATCACATATACTCTGTCCTATCAACAAATATTTAGTTTTAAAAGTTAGGAGTTTCCAGAGAATTGAACTATTTTCTATGTAGTATGAGATAATACTAAAATAATGTTTTTTTCAAAATAATGACAAGTATATTCTGAAAATTTTGTATAGTTTGATAACATTCAAGTTGATGACCCTCTGATAAAGAGAGGGACAATTAATTCAAATTAGGAGCCAAATATTGTTCATTTTTTTAAAAAGGTAATACACATAGAATAATATTTACTATGCCAATACAGTGAAATTATATTTTATGTAGCTTGTTTTTAAATTTAATTTTATTGTCCATTTAATATTTAAAAGGGGTTGCAGTAATTGAAAGGTAGAGAATACATAACATGTCGAACTTTTTATCCCCTCCCTCTCATTTTAATCACAATTTTCATTCACAATACCCCTCATAAGTAGTAATGTAAATTTCCAAAATGTTGTCTTCTGAGTATTGCTATTGCATTGGTTTGCCCTTTGTCTTTTGTGTCGCCATTTTGTTGTTCCTCTTCCTTTGCAACATTAAGATAAATATGTATACAATACACAGGATACTGAAATTAAATACAGCAGGGGATAAACCATAGGGGAACACTAGGAGTTCATTTTGCTCATCATCCACTTATATGGTCACATATACATAGGTATTGAGCCATTCTGCTCATCTGCTAAGACTACCCTAGACACTTCCTACTCATTACACATGAGGGAAACCATGGAATCTTTTTCTTTATATCTTGCTTATTTTACTTAGTAGGATTTTTCCAAGTCTTTCCATTTCCTTATGAATTGGAAGCATAGAATTCCACCGTGTGTGTGTGTGTGTGTGTGTGTGCGTACCACATTTTAGTGATTCATTCTTCTGAGTGGTATATTGGTTTAAAACATGATTGCATGTAAGTATCAGTTAGGGTCATTCAAAAATTACAGATGCCACCTCCACAGGTATACTAAAATAATGATTTCTAAGTAACATAGTCTTTTATGTTGGTACAAGTGTTGAGATATCTGGATGAGTCTAATGTATATTTTGCACTGAATTAGGCAGGAAGATATCATATAGAATAAAAATGGTAGTGACAAAATATTCCCTTGAGATAGATTAAGGAGGCTGCCAGAAGTATGAAGAAATTCAGATAATTTAGGAGAATTTAGAAATGCAAGCTCAAGTTTGTCTCTTTAAATAAAAATTATGTAAGTAGATGGGCAAAAGAAGGGGAAGAGAAGAAATAACAGACAGCAGGTCATTGAACCAAGTTAGAGTATAAAAAGATATAATCTATAAGTTCCAAGTTAAAAAAGAGAACAATATAATAAGTACCTCTTAATTTAGGAACATGCATAGTATTTACTTGGCTTTTCTCTAATTTAATGCTCCAAAATAAATGTAGATTTTGTAAGAAAATTTAGGTGATTTCCATTACTTCAACCTGAACACTAACTGTGATTAGCCCTCTTTTTCTCACTCTGCACTTGGAAAAATAGTCCCTAAATTGATGATGTTGTGGCTGATTAGAGTCAGAGTTAGGGGCTTCTATTGTACAATTATCCCAGAATAGTTTAAAGCAGTTTTTTCCCCAAGATATCCAACTAAATTCTCTGAATCAATACTTTGAACACATCCTCACACCTGAGCACATAATTTGAAATTATACTTCAGCATTTCCTTGGCACATTCTACTTAGTGCCTTTCGCTTTTTTGCTCATTCCTTTTGAGTTCATGGTTGCTCTATTTCCATTTCATCTTTACAAATTGCTGAGAACATTGTTCACCTACTACTTCTTTTTTTTTTTTTTGTCAGTCGTGGGGCTTGAACTCTGGGCCTGGGCGCTGTCCCTCAGCTCTTCAGCTCAAGGCGAGCGCTCTACCACTTGAGCTACAGCGCCACTTCCGGTTTTCTGGTGGTTTATTGGAGATAGGAGTCTCACGGTCTTTCTTGCCCGGGCTGGCTTTGAACCGCGATCCTCAGATCTCAGCCTCCTGAGTAGCTAGGATTACAGGCGTGAGCCACCAGCGCCCGGCTTCACCTACTACTTCTTCTTTGCACATGACAGTCTATGTATGAAGCTACTTTGTCTATGTTAAGCAATAGGGTAGTACTCACTCTCTGAGGAGAAAAGTTCCACAGTATAACACTATGCCCACATTAGAGGGTGTAGAATTTAAATTTAAATCATTTTGAGACAAACAGTGATATTAAAAGTGTAAGGCTCCCTAGGGACATTTGCTTGGAGCTCATTAGTTTTCCTAGGAGAAATATAAATATCCAGAAAATTTGGAGCTAATTGGTAAGTAACCAATTAACACTAGTTCCTAGATGTTGTGTTAATACAAGTCAAAATTGTATTATTGTTACATCAGAATCTTTCCCTACTTGCCAATGTGTATGAAAAAATGAAAGAAAGGCAGTAACACAAAATGTCTGATATTTTTAGGCTTTTAATCCTACTGGTGAGGGTAATGTCTGAACTCTTCCATTCAATAAAAGCTTGAAGTTTATAAGAGCACTTCCTATATATAAGAATTTGTGGCAGGTTGATTGACAGGGTTATTACAGCATGGAGATATCCCTAACAAAAATTAGATTTGAATAGAATATATGTCAGTTACGATTTGTCAATGGTTAATGAGGCATTTTCTATTCTAAAGAAGAATCAATTCGAGGAGTCTTCAGTCACATCAGTAAAGATGTATGTTCAACCTAATACTTGGTGTTATTTGTCCTACATTTATAATGATTAGGCTGATAAGATATCCAAACATATCTAAAGATATTTCAATAAAGTTCCAAACTGATGTGGATACATGTGTCACTCATTGGAACTGAAGGATAAATTAGGCTTGTCTATGCTGTAGTTCAATCTTTAATCGCCTGGCTAAAATAATCTTCAAAAATATTCACAGAATACTTCTAAGTAAAGTTCATGAGAGTTATATCTGTATAATTCTTCTAAGTTCAGGATAAAAGCATTTGTTCCCAGCATTTAAAATCAACAGGATCTGTTGAATTCATGGATCCAGAATTTCATGGCTTCACATTCATATCTCAAAATTTTATCAATATGAATTTCAACCACTAAGCCAACTTCTCAGCCTTTTTTCTTATAAATAAAATTATTAATTTCCACATTTTGATGGACTAAGCTATAGTTTTCAACCAAGTGTGATTAGTTCAATAACATTCTCATATCGATAGTATTCAATAACCAAAGTTTCCAATGATATATTAAGAGTATTTCTTCAGTACAGCTGTAAACACATGACCCAATTTACATAATTCTACTTACATATCTATAGTTACCTTAAAAGGACACAGACCGTAGAGCCAATAGTTAAAATTTATTTTTATTTTTATTTCTGCATGAAACTATTTGTAAATTCATACCAACAAACTGAATTTGACTCCTTATTTATAAGCTAAGGTGGAAGATCCTATACAATTCTCTTTGAACATTTGAAAACTTGCTTGCTATAATGATTGCAGTATTATACAAATTGATTTGCTATGTGGAGTATATCAATTTCTCCACAAATGCATTACTATATTTTGTGTAATCTATTTATATTATGGTCATACTATTGAGTTTTCTTTTGATTTTTTCTTAGATACTAAAGAGGAACTTATTTCACATGCTTCTCCTATTGACTATTAATTTGTATATGTTCTTTAAAGAAATAACCTATTCGGGAAAAAAGTTATTTAGAATTAGAAAATATAAAAATACGTACACTCAAAATCATTGTAGCATTAACAGTGTAGCATTAACAAATACGTGCCCTCTATCTGTTGGATATTTTTTCACTTCTATTATATTGTCCTTTGAATTATGAAAAGTTTTCAGTTGATATTATCCAGTTTATTCTTGCTTTTCTTTACCCACTAATGCTCTCCTTATCATTTTTTACAAACCTTTACTGATCCAATGTCATGAATTTTTACACTTATGTTTTATAGGTTTTTACATCTCACATTTAGTTAGATAATCTTTTTTTTTATCTTTGTATAAGGATTGAGGTAATAGTCTAAGATTTTATTTTAAATCTAGGGAGGCAATAGTGCCAGTACACCCATTTAAGATTCTGTTTTTATTTCATAAAGTCATGGAATCCTTTTCAAAATCTATTGACCATACAACTGAGAATATTTTTATTGTGAAAATACCTACAGAGTGGTTACAATTACATAATAGTATTAACAAAAGCATGCTATTTGCAGAGGAGTATTTAAAAGGAGTAATTTCTTATAAAATTGAACTTTTAATCCAACAAAATGAATACCAGGAAACTATCACTTGGAAGATGTGAGTGGAAGTAAAAGGGAAGGAATAAAGAGAGCTATGGAGGAAGAGAGTGAAGGCATAATATTCAATGCAGATAGTGTGTAAGTAGAAAAAATGAAAGTGAAGTGAGGTTTAGAAGGTTGTGGAAAGTTATGTAAAGATCCATTGTACTTATAAACTGATTTGTGGAATGGAAATTCTTTTGAGCAACTATTTAATAAAAATATAATTAAAAACAATGGAGACATCTAAACTTAAACTGCGTTCTCTTAAACCATGAGTCAATATAATAGTTTCCTCCTCAGAAATATTCTTTGCAGGTATTTTCCTCATAATAACAGAAAAGTGACCAGTGCAATGAATAGCAATACATCACATTGCATATTCTAAATAGACACAATATAAAAATCTCAGTAAAAATGTTAGAATTCATCAGATGATAAAATAACAGGTAGAAAGTATCAAATGCTGACTGATTGTTTTTCCAAGTACTTTACCTATGGTATCTAATTTAATCCTTACAATAATCCCATAAAGTGGAACTACTTCTATTTTTAATTCTCAGATGATGATATGGAAGTCTTCAGAGTTGGAATTACTAGTACCACATTGCACACATGGTAAGAGTTAGCCTGTGGCCCATCTCCCACTGTATCAAAATACCTCATTTTATTTTATGACTAATATACCAGCACTTAGTCTACTAATTCTAGGAAATTTTCCCAGAATTATTGTGTACACTCTAATAATATTTCACTTTATCTTTGTTAGAAAATAGGTAGCTTTAATATGAAAGCTCCAAGTTCATAATCAATTTATACCTCCCTGGTGAAAGGAACTGCAAAAGTATAACATTCTTGATTTCTAGCTCAAAATAGTAGAAATCATATTCTATCCCATGACTCAACACTGCACTGTTTGGGGACCCCATCTCTGTTTAACACAGTCTTACTGAAAGAATGACCTGCCTAATTCCGGATGGAAACAGACTGTATGTCTTATGGACCAATCATTTCCACATTATAGCTCACGTAAGTTGTTTACTATGAGAAGTATTTTGATTGCTTTTTATAACCAAAATTTTGAGAGAAATGTACTACTTTAAAATACTATTAAAGCAAGAATGATATAAAAATCACCTTTGACCCCAGATAAATATTTTACCTTTCATATACCAAAAATGCAGTGTGACCTACCATTAATATTAGGAACGAGAGGTTAAAAATCATAGACACCAAGACCTAAGTATGAATTAAAGACTCTCCAACTTGTGAATACAATTGGTTTAAAAAGTCATCAATACTACTGCATTTAAAAAAAATTATTATGATACTGAAGATTCAATTATAAATTATTTACACGTGAAAATAACTCATTTTCTTTGGAGTAGGACACAAAACACAAGATTATTCCTAATCATTTTATTATTTTTACTTTTTTCCTAATCATTTTAAAACCTTTATTTATACTACAAATTCACTCTTATAACTAAAGATTCTAAAAGTAACTGAAGTAAAGAGACACAACGGAAATAATTTAACTGCATCATCTTCATTCAAAAAACTGTGTTAATAGAAAACAAAGTTATATTAATAATTAATTAGCTAACAAATCCACTTGCATTCTTTCATTCTATTTCATTTAGTTTTATAAAAACTTGATTTTCATAAAACGATGCATATAAAAGCCTATATACCCACTCACATTTTCAGACCTTAACAATATTTATTTCAGAAATGTCTTTAGCTCTATATTCAATGAGCTGAAATAATACTAAAATATTCAAAGGCTTTTCAGAATTTGCAAGACTCACTCTGTGATGTTATTTAAATTGGAAAAGATATTGAAAAAGCCTTATTTGTTAAGTTCCTGTAGTTACTCCCACAAAAGAACCATTAGTGAAGATCCCTTTGCATGTTCAAAACAACTTCTAATAGATTCACACTCTGGAGACGAAATATGCTTTTTTTGTTTGTTTGTTTGTTTTTGAAAGTAATATCTAACAAGCATATCCACAATACTTATTTGCAGTTATTATAATGAGATATTCAAACGTAAAATTATTGGGTTGATTATCTCTTAGTGAGAATAGATATGATCTTACAAAGACAGTTATTTTCAACAGAAAGCAAGAAAGAGTTTATCCACCTTGTGTTTCATGGAATAACCAGAGAGTAATACCTGTTTGGTCAAGTCGGGCAAACTCACTCCATGAGCATATCTTAAAATTACAACCAATTTAAGAGATCAAATACATATTTTGTACTGACAGTCATCTTACAGCAATAACTTAGCATCTAATTATGTCTGTATCTCCTCACCTAACATATAAAAGAGCTGTAAGCAGTCTCTTTTATCTATCTTAATGTTGTAAATGCTTTGATTCTGATGATGTTATTATTTGACAAATAAAATGTACAGAAAGGTTGTCCAACTGAAATGACATGACAGAACAGTGATAAATAAAAACATTGCAACACAGTTAGTTCTTTTCAACCTCACCCTGTCGATATGGGCAAGCAACATTGCAACAGCACATGCAGACATATACACATACACACATGTGCACACATGTACACACACATATACATGCATGCTAAATTCAGCGTTTATTGTACAAAAACGTTCAAATTAAATATTAGTGATTAGTACAAATGATTATTTGCCTTACTACCAAATAATACACAATCTATTCACCATGCCTATCAACATGTGACCACTTAATTTATTTTTAATTAATTAATTAACTAATTCATTCATTCATTTGTTTGGTGCTAATAATAGGGCCTGAACTCAGGGCCTGGCTCTGTCCCAGAATTTGTTATCTTTTTGTTTTAGTTTTCTGAAGGCTAGCATTTTACTGCTTGTACCACAGCTCCATTTCTAGCTTTTGTTGTTTTCTTTCAAATCAGAATCTAATGGACTATTTTTGTTGTTTGGTTTGGTTTCAAACCACAATCCTCAGACTTCATCTTTCTGATTAGCTAGGATTAATGACATGAGCCACCAGTGTGGCTTCTACTTCTTCCTCTATACTTATCTAATGCGCATAATTAAATAGTAATTTAAAACTGAGAGTATAGTAACAAGTTGTACAGTGATGAAATTGTCCTGTCAAAACTTCAAGTTAGTAATTTAAATTTCTTCCTAAGACCATACACAAAAAAATACATGATATAGTATAAGAGAACTCACAATTGGACGTATGAGCTTCAAGAGCTTTTTAATAGATTCATTATTTATTGTTACCCAACATTAGGAAAAAAATGTACAATGCAGTAGTAAAATAGAGTCCTTTGCATGACTACTTAAATTCCTGTTTTTTTAAAGACACTTGTTTTCATCTACAAAAGTAGGCGTGTCTATTGGCTTCATGTGGTTTCTATGATTGAAAGTGCTTAATGAGAAGTCAAGATGTATTAGTAGTCCTTTGCTATCATTAAATCTCACTTTGATAATAAAATTTAAAAAATAATCTGCATAAAATATAATTTCACTGTATTGGTATAGTAAATATTATTCTCTTTGTTGTAACTTTTTAAAAATCAATAGTATTTGGCATCTAATTTGAATTAATTACCCCTTCTTTATTAGAGGTTCATCAACTTGAATGTTATCCAACTAGACAATATTTTAACAATTTATTGCCAATATTTTGAAAAAAGAATAAATTTATTACTTTCTCATACTAAAACCGAAAATAGTTTAATTCTATGGAAACCCATAACTTTTAAAAGTAAATAAGTTTTTAAGAGGACAGAATATATGTATTATTCAAAATTCCCATCACTAATAACTACTCATTTTTAACTTCTCAACATTCTATACTTGAGAGATTCAAAACAGTACCTGATTGCATGTTATGAAATTCTGCAATAGATGCAGTTTCCAATGGGGTGTTATAGATTGAGAAATCAGCTGAAAAATTGCCACATTCTGGTAGAGGATAAAACTATGAAGCATCTGGAGGGGATGTGGACAGAAAGGAACCTTACTTCATTGTTGGTGGGAATGTAAACTTGTTCAACCACTTTGGAAAGCAGTATGGAGGTTCCTCAAAAGACTTCACATAGAACTCCCCTATGACCCCGCAATCCCACTTTTGGGCATTTACCCAAATGTTTACAAAGAAGACCACACTAAAGCGACCAGCACAACTATGTTTATTGCAGCATTATTTACCATAGCTAAGATATGGAACCAACCCAGATGTCCCTCAGTAGATGAATGGATCAAGAAAATGTGGTATATATGCACAATGGAATTCTATGCCTCCATCAGAAAGAATGACATTTCCCCATTTGTTAGGAAATGGAAAGGCTTGGAAAAAATTATATTAAGTGAAGTAAGCCAGTCCCAAAGAAACATAGGTACCATGGTTTCCCTTATTTGCAATTCCTAGTATATGTATGAGTCAAGCAGAAAAGGTCAGATAATGTGATGTTAGGAAAACGAACCCTTAAATATGTATTTTAATGTTTTTTTTCTTTCATGCATGTGTTTCTAACGCATTTATAAGATTATTTCTTTGTTGCTTTGTATGTCCCTCCTCCACAGTGTAACCCCCGCTTTCACTATATTTGATGTCAGTTTAACTTGTGGAGGAGATGGGGAAAAACAAGTCGTTTAAGGATTCAGGTGGACCTGTTGCAACAATGAGAAGTACAAAATGTCATGTCAAAAACGAGCTTTACAATGTCGGTGTGGGGGGGAGGGGGGGAAGGATTGGGTGCGGGGGAGGGGGGAGGCTGGGAAGGGAGGTGAAGGGTAAACAAAGGAGGAGGTTGCAATGCTTGGTAAGAAATGTATGCATTATCCTGCCCATGTAATTGTAACCCCTCCGTACAGTATGTTCTCAAGTAAAGTAAAATTTAAAAAAAAGGAAAGAGAGGCAAGGGGTGACAGTGTCCAAAAAAAACAAAAACAAAAACAAAAAAACTATGCAGCATCTGTGATAATTACTTCTTCAAGCGTAGCCAATTGTTCATCAGAGTAAACTATTATTTCTATGACCATCAATCCCAAGATTTATGCCATAAAATCACCCTAGACCCTAGAACAGTTTCCAACTTGTAAGGTGCACCTTAAAATTCCTTAATTCACATCACGAATAGCTTACTCTATATGATAAAATAGTACACCACTGCTAATGATGCGCTCCTTGTTCTGGAAAGAACACCACAAAAAACCGCATTAATTTTTCCCCAACTGCTATTCTTGAGATCAGAATACTTGCAAATATTATTTATATTTATACTTTAACTATCTTAGATATTCAGGATGCTAATATCGGAAGATTACAGTTCAAAGCCCACCCAGGAAGGTATCTTAGAATCTTATCTCCAATAAACTTTTCAGCAACAGCCAGACACAAATGCCACTGAGGTTGAAGTGTAGGGCTCGAGCCTTGAGCATAAACAGGCTCAGAGACAGTGTCCAGGCCTAGGGTTCAAACTCTAGGAAAAACTAATAAAAACAAAGAAAACAAACTCCAAACCTAGCTTTTCTCTCAATGTATACAGAGGCATGTAATTAAGGAAATCGCTTCCTGTGTTACATATAAATAGAAGAAAGAAGATGTCATACAATTACTCTCTTCATACCATTTTATACCAAACCCTCAAAAAATTGCTGTTTATCTAAATTTATAAATTTTTAGAAATTTATAAATTTGTTGGCAACTCCGTCTAGATTATTCACATTATCATGGTATACACGAACTGTTGGAATTATCTATTAAGTTCTAATTATAACTCTTTTAAAAGAATATTCAAGGGAAATAGAATGCCAAAATCATTTGTGAATTTGTCAATTAAACCCTCTACTTAAAAAGAATTTTGTAGTATCCTATAGAATACGGAATTACAAAGAAAACCAAAGTATTTATTTTAAATCTAGATTCTAATTTAGCAAGGTCTACAAAATTCTACATTAGACGAACTTTGCTATTTCTCCAGGCTTAAGCTTTTGTAATCCTTCATCATTTCTTTGGAATCCAACAGAATGATGCTTACTTACTTTTTCAAATTTTTCGATAAGAATCATGAGACATTTTGCATCTATGAATGTTCTGTAATGAAGAGAACATTTAAAACACAACTGAGGATTATATATGAGTTGCATTTCAATAGGAAACTTGACTTCTCAAAACTAGTGACAAAATTAGCCCAAAATTCCATCTGTGTATTCCTTTCTTGTTGTTTGGTTTGTTTTATCAAAACAAAATTATACTACCTGGTCCGGGGAAGGTATCGCTATGTAATTCCACTCTCTAACCTCCTGTCTTAGTCTGAGTGCTAGAATTCCAGGCTTGTATCACATTGCCCTGCCATAGTTTGTTGGTTTATTTAATCTAGAAACACAGTAGCAATTCAGAACTTCTCCGATGATCTTCTCCACTAAACTGACTGCTCAGATTGTTTATGTACTATTTTCAAAGATGTTCTAAAATTTGACACAGGATATGAACATTTTCAGATGCACGTGCAGGCGTCTCTTATTCATTCCTCCATGGATCCGATCCCATTAATAATGATTACTTGACTCTCTTACTATCTCTGGTCCCTACCTATGTAATATTCTCAACTTTTTTTAAGAAAGTTCACTTGAGAGTTTTCTAATATTAAATATTATGACTTGATTCTAGTCTTACTCAGGACATATTTTCTATTGTTTTCTAATGTTTCTACATTTTCTGAGAGTTGTTTCATTTGTGTATTTGTGTGCACATATAAGTGCCTCTATGTGTATGTATGTGTTTTTATGTGTGTATGCAAAGGCCTCAAGCTCTTATTCAGCAAACTTGCTCATGACAGGTATTCCAGCTTTTGGCTGGTTAATTATAGGTAGTGTCTCAAAGCCTGTTCTGCCCAAGCTGGATGCAAACTGAACTTCCCAGACTCCTTTACATTCTTAGGTTTTATTTTTCCAGGAGTATCAACTTTTAAACTACAAACATTTTTGTGAGTGTAAAGTCTAACCTGTAGCCCAGATTTTTAACTCAAGCATTCGTATAAAAATGGATGAACATACACATTACATATCCTGAGTGAACACTGTTAGAAATGTGATCGTAAGCCGAGTGGTTGTGAGATCTGAGAATTGGGGTTCAAAGCCAGCCCGGGTAGGAAAATCCTGGAGACTCTTTTCTCCAAGAACTAACAGAATACTGGAATTAGCATTGTGGCTCAAGTGGTAGAGCACTAGCCTTGAGCTGAGTAGCAGAGGGACAGCATCCAGTCTGAGTTCAAGTGCCAAAACAACAAAAAAGAACATAAGAAAAGGAAAGAAAAAGAAATGTGGTCTTAGCCACCAGGTTCATTGATAGTATAATCCCTGTTCTCTCAAGATGGACTATTTTTTCCATTTAAGTCCATGCTCTATATCACTCCCATACATCTCTATATTGGACTTGGCTTTATTGTTTCAATGTTGTCTTATTTGTAAAGTCTTCTATATTGTATTGAAACCTTATACTTAAATACAGAACTTCTCTAGCTCCTATTATGAAAATTGTTTTTCTTCCTGTTAACTCATGTACACTTGGGAAGTAGTGCACAGCAGATACACTCACAAAAAAATGATCTGAGAACCTTCTTCCCATTTAACATTCACCTTAATTTACAGAGCACTTAAGAAGTTTGAATTCAATGTACTCATGGATAATGTATTTATAAGCAATTTAAATTTCATATTTTCTCTTTCCTAAGTTGTCTCTGAAACACGTGTTACCTCATGTACAAAGGTGTCCTTATGCTATTTCAATGAAACCAGAAAACATTCATTTTATCTGGAGCAGCACCATAGATTGTTACTGGAAGTAAGTGGAAGTAACTATTATGGATGTGGAAACTGAAACCAGGAGAGGAATTGAACATAGAGGAATGACAAAGTTCAAGTTAACTTTTGCTTTCCTTCTTACCGTACAAGAAAATAATCTAAGGCTTGAAGGAAACTCTATCCCTGACTTTTTTGAGTGTATTCTTTACTCCTGTAAAACTTGTCTGTAAACTTCTAGTTGAGAGTATTACAAAAGAAAACAACGTGCCATTTCAAGGCCAGCATAGAACAAAAGGAAATAACTTTGTTTTAACAGTGTTCTACTGCAAAGAAACAAAGACATGGAGATTTTTATGTGTCTATTGCATCTCTCCTGAGATGATTTTCCTATTGCAGAAGTCTGTTATCCATTTCTTTGTTCTGGTCCTGAGTTTTCCATAGCAATAAGGATTCCAAAAACAGAGGAGTATGAGTATGATCAGCAAAAGCAGCCTCTTCTCAGACAAGTGCTCCTTTTAGGAGGGTCCCAAGAAATTCCTGGAGTTTGATTTGTTTGCTTGTTTGTTTAGTTTGTGCTGGTTCTGGGGCTTGAACTCAGAGGCTGGACCCTGTCCCTGTACAGTTGTCTTTCCTGCCCACCTGCTAAAATCTAAATACTCTACTGCTTGAGCCAAAAATCCACTTCTGGTTTTTTGGTGTTTAATTACACATAAGAGTTTGACAGACTCTCCTGCCTGAGTTTGCTTTGAACTAAGATAGTAATAAATCCCAATGCCATCAATTGTATGGAATTCTCTTTTGAACCAAGAAATATTAGATGAAATTCATCATAAAACTAATATTTGACAATTTTTAAAAGAAGAGAATATGTCCAGCAAAGAAGCCATAAATTAACCCAGCAAAAGTAGGTGCACTGAATCATTTTGGAATTATTTTCTCTGCTTTCGAAGATTACTAGTGACTTCATCATTCCTTTTTGGAAATGAAGTCATGTTTACACTTTTTTGTTGGTTGTGGGGCTTGAACTCTGATCCTGGGCACTGTCCCTCAGCTCTTCAGCTCAAGTTGAGTACTCTACCACTTTAGCTATGGCACCACTTCTGGGTTTCTGGTGGCTAATTGAAGATAAGGGTGTCATGGACTTTCCTGACCAGGCTGGCTTTGAACCACAATCCTCTGGTCTCAACCTCCTGAGTAGCTATGATTACAGGCATGAGCCACCAATACTTGGCTCATATTTGCATTTAGTGCAGTTTTTGACACGAAGTAGACAAAGAATGGAAATCTATATCAAATGATGTGACATTGAAGCTTTTCAGAATAATTGAGGTAGTAATATGTCCTCCTTTTCCATTTTGTTACATTAATGACTCATGAGCTATGGGACCCTTACATTAGCATCCATTTCTATCTGGGTAGGTGTATTTAGTATCAGGAAATGTTCATAGAGAAATAGAGAAAGACAGATTTTTAGAAAGCAACTAAGATCAGGTATGAAAGAACCGCATAGAAGGCGACACATTTCTCACACAGAGATTAAGAACTAGCTTAAGAGATTTAGAATACTAAAGGCAATGAGGAATAATCATAGTTGATAACTAGTTCTTCAATAACCAAAAATAGTTCCCTAGAACGGTTTCTGATATACTTAACTTACAGGACAAAATAGCAAGCCCACCTTTTTAAAACATAGGATCTCTCTTTACCTACAGTTGTGTTATGCATCTTGCATTCAGTATAGTTATTCTTTTTATTTTGTATCTTATTCATGGATATATTGTGTATTTTATTGAATATGGTGATTGCTATAACTGTGCTGACATGAATGACAACTTATTCCCATGGCTATAGAGTTGCCTATGTAGAATTCTGCATCCTCGCTGATACCCAGGACTTTCACAAGACAGGAAAACAGGTGGATTGATTGGCTTGTCACATCAAGGTGAATCTTTTGGCAGTTCTGGGATTGGAACTCAAGGCCTAGCAGACCCAATTGGTAAATGAATCATGGGGAACACACCAGCCTGTAAGACACTAAGGAGCTAGGCCATTCCCAGGACCTGAGACAGAGCCCTGGTTGGGGCCAATATAGTCATAAATTCATCATTTAAACAGATGATCTATGTTTATATACATGGGTGGGCAGCATCTTGTGTTCTGTGTAGTCATTCTCTTTATTTTGTGTCTTACTCATTGATGTGTTGTGCATTTTCTTGAGTATAGGATAACAGATATAACTATGGTGACCTAGATGACAACCTATTCCCATAAGCATAGAGTTGCCTATGCATTCTCCATCCTAGCTGAGACCCAGTACTTGTATAGCACAGGAAAACAGGTGCAATAACTGGCTTCTCACATCCGGGTGAATTTTTGGCAGTGCTGGGATTCAAACTTTGGGCCTAGGAGGCCCAACTGCCCAATGAGTACATATGAGCACACCAGCCTGTTAGCCACTAACGAGCTGGGTCATTCCCAGGAACAGAGATTGAGCCCCAGGGAGATCAAAATAGTCCTGAATGCATCATTTAAACATAGGATGTACATTCATCTGTGTGTGGACTGCATTGTGCATTTAGTGTAGTTATTCTGTTTTGTATGGTATTCATGAAAGTTTTATATATTTTCTTGAGTATATTATGATAGGTATAACTGGGCTGACATGGATAACAATCTATTCCCATGGCCACAGGGTGGCCCATGCATTCTCCATCCTAGCTGACACCCAGGACTTGCACTGGAAAACAGATGCAACGATTGGCTTCTGACATCAGGATGAATTTTTTGGCAGGGCTGGGATCTGAACTCGGGACCTACCAGGCCCCATTGACATATAGGTCCATGTGAGCACACCAGCCTGTGAGCCACTAAGGAGCAAGGTCTTTCCCAGTACCTGAGATGGAGCCCCCAAGTGTGGCGCCAGGGTGGGGACACAGCAGTCATCCATTCATAAGTTGAAGGTAGTAAGCAAATAAGTACATATTGTATAGATTAGGAGAGATGGTAACCTGTGATAAAATCCAATCTCCAATGTGTTTACTGATTCTTGGATCTTTCCAGATGCCTCCGTTTCATGACTGTGATGATTATTGCCACACTTAATCAACACTTCTTTACAAATAAGCGATACCACATGAGTCTTGCCTATCATTTCCTACTTATATCATGCACGAACTACTCATTCAAGGATGAGATCAATGCCATTCTATGACTTTTCCTGGTCCAGAAACCAGTATCTCAGGATTTCCAGCCATTGCCTTCTCATAGAGGGGCTGAATTCAAGCCTCAGGCATGGAAAACATACTCCTTAAATACATTTTAAAGATAAGATTTATACTTCCATACAGATGTTCAGGACATATCGTGTTTGGTGTGGTAGGATTTATACTTCCATACAGATGTTCAGTACATAGTATGCTTGGTGTGGTTGTTCATTTTATTTCATGTTTTATTTTTATTTACCAATTATTTTATTGATTCTGATGACACCTATACCATTTACTACATTGTTTACCTCCTGTCACATAGCATCTAGATTTGTAGATGTGTTCTCCATCATGCCTCACACCCAGGACTCTCCCAGAAAAGGAAAACATGTGTCACACTAGGCTTCTTAATCCAAGATTAAATTTTTTGGCAGTGATGGGATCTGAACTCAGGGTCTAGCAGGCCCAATTCATGAATGGGTGAGTAGGAGCACAAAAGCCTCTAGCCAATGAAGCTGTCAGGTGGCTCCCAGGCGCTGAGATCAAGCCCCAAGTTTGGCCAAAGCAGCAATACATGGATAGGCAAATGGTGGTATAGAAATAAATATAAATATTGGTAAAGAATGCCAGTGCCGTCTATCTATGATTGAATGGCATCTGCTACGTTCCTTCCAACTCTTAGGTATTTATTATATCGACATTGAAATAACATTATTCTTTTCATGCTCAATAAACTATTAATTAAGATCAATCAGCATCCTAGGATTATTGCATCCAATTTTAGAGTAGACAAATGCATGAACTACTCTTTCAATCGTTATTCTTATGCATAGGAACAAGTCTTTTGTGATCTCCTGCAATTGGTAGGTGTAAGGATCAGGATTTGAACCCAGGGCCTATGTTGACATGTTGGCTTATGGCTTCCCTGACAGCCTGCCAGCCATCAGCAATGGCAGGTCAGGTCCACTTTGCAACCGTGTCATTCAGATCCAGATGGTCACCGTAAAAAGAAAAAAATTGTAAAAGCCTCCAGCCCTCTGCAGTTCTCCACTTTTTGTGCTGTCCCACATTTTTTCTTCCTGCAAGCCCTCTGGGCCTAGGGTCCCAGGATTCGCTATGGGTCCTGAGGCTGAACTCCAGCCTAGGGAGATCGAAGCTGAGGCAGAGTTGCCATGACCTGAGATCAAGCCCTGTGGTTGGCAAAATTAATTAATTAATTAACTAAATAAAAAAATAAAGCTCCTTGGATTGGAATTTCTACCAGTTTTCTTTCCTAGACTGGGATTTGAACTCAGTGTCTTGGTAAATCTATACCAATATGAGGGAAGGTGCAGAGTTGCCACTTCTTGATTTCAAACCCCATGCCAAGCCAGAAATAAATAAAGTCATTGACCTTGACAGGGAAAGGTTGTCGTGGATATGGGAAGGAAGTGGGGGAAAAAAAGGAGGAGGCAACAATGCTCAGGAAATGTACTCATTACTGTGCTCATGTAACTGTGACCCCTCTGTACAATATTTTTACAATAAAAAATGTACAAGAAATAATATATTACTCAGATAAGCACTGTGGGGGTAAGGGAAGGATGTCTGAATAGCTGTAAAAAATTCTACACTGATGTTTTTTATAATGGTCAGAATGGAACTGAATAAACATAACAATTTCCAAAACAAATATTAAATCACTGACTTGGAACTGGGGCCAGTATTTTTACCATTGATGGAATTTGAGCACACCGTTCGGGCAACTCTTTTACCATTTGTGAACGTGAAGCTCACTGTCCTTAAGGAAAATAAATTCAAGTTAGAGTTCCCAGAGCCTACAATGGAAAAATATGTATATACATATGTAATATATGATATATATGTATGTCTGTACATTTATTTCATATTATTATTATTATTGATTTTGTATTCAGTTTATTTTTATTTTATTCATTTTATTCTTTATTGTATTTATTATTATACACATAATATTTATTATGTTTTGTACATCTATTATATAATTATACACAATAATTTAGGACATTGACTCATTTTTCATTAATACTTTATTAAGTGCTGAAACATAGTACTTAATTAAGTAGAGGCATTTGTCACAGACATCACATGTTTAGAGTCTGTCCACAGTATGTGCTTTGTCTTATTTACCTTTGGACAACTTCCTATAGGGATTTCTTTAGATGATTTATACACAGAAACCTTTTCTTGAGGATAAGCAAGTTGAGGAATAAAATTGTGAGGTTGGGGCTAGGAATGTAGCTTACTGGTAGAGATTATGCTCAGCATGCATGAATGCCAGGATTTGAAACCTCAGTGCCACATACTCAGAAAAAGCCAGAAGATGTGGAGAGGCTCAAGTGGTAGAGCACTAGGCTTGAGAAAAAGGAACTCAGAGACAGTACCAAGGCCCTAAGTTTAAGCCCCAGGTCTGTCAAAAACAATAGGCCAGATGCAGATGCCGGTGGGTCACACCAGGAAACCTAGCTTCTCAGGAGGCTGAGATCTGAAGACCACAGTTTGAAGACAGCCTAGGAGAGGAAAGCCTGTTAGACTCTTACCTCCAATGAACCACCAAAAGACCACATGTGGCATTGTGGCTCAAGTGGTAAAGTGTTTGCCTTGAAGTGAAGGGCTCAGGGACAATGCCCAGGCTTCGGTTTGAGACACACAACTGTTAAAAGAGTGAAGGCTAATCAAAGTACTTTTCCTATATGCTAATTATGAGAACATTTTCTGGAAAATGAACGCTGGTGTACCCCAGAGTTGGAATCAGAGCTCAAAGTTCAAGTGTATCACATCCATATGCCCAGCCTCTCAGACACTAACATTATAACTTTGTGTCCTACAGGGTTCTGAAAGGTCCACTGTTGAAAGGCTTAATATGATCCCCAAGCCCTTTATGATAAGTAGTTGACTTGTATTGTCAATGTCATTACAGTTCTGAACCTAGCAGAGAACCAATAGCTCATGCCCATCACCCCTGCTCAGGAGGCTGAGGTGCCAGGATCACAGGGTGAAGCCAGCCAGGGCAGGAAAGTCTATCACACTCTGACTTCCACTTCTGAAAGGTCAGATGTTCAAGAGCTTCCTGTGTTTCTCTTGATGATGAGATGTTACTTGCACTCTAAATGTTCATAGAGTTCTCAAGCTTTAGAAGAAGGAAAGAAATATTATTGACACATCCTGGGTTCAAATGAAGTTCTCAGGATCCAAGCCCTAGCCCTGTTAGCAGGAAGAACTCCAGTGTAACCCTGTATTTGAAGGAAAGAAAACAGTTTCAAAAGCCAGGCTAGGGGCAGAGACCTAGACCTGCAGGAGTAGGAGGCAGAACGTACACTCTCATCAGGGAAGTGAGCTGCAAAACCACTTCATTCATTCCAGGCACAGCCAGCAATGGAGGGAAACCTGAAACATTTATTAGAGTTACACCATGGTCAGGCTTTTCTCAGCCTCTTCAAACATTGACTAATTAACCTTCCTCCCTCAGGGGAAGGGAGCCTCAAGCTATCTTTAGTTTACCAATAGAGAGCCAGTTAAGTGGGGGAGAGAGGAGTAACAGAGGAGAAAAACCCTGCTCTGTGGTCTTAGGGAGTGGGGTTTTGACTCTCCATCTGTCAGGTTTGAAGGCCCTTCTTCTATCTCTACCAGTCCATTCTCCTTCCTTCATTCTCCACATCATTATTGCAAATCCCCAGTCCAAGGAGAAGCAGAGCCATTTCTGTTCTGTTTCCAAGCACCTGAGTTAGAACCTGGCTATGCCCTCTATACTCTGGAGCTCTTTGCTGCCTGAGAGTTGAGACAGACAGTCTTCCTGTTCTGTGGTTGTGTGAAGGCGATGCTGGTGTCCTTGCACAATGCAGAAGACCTCATGACTGGGAAGTGTTCCCTTCTTTCCTTTTGATACCCAAGACCTGACTCATCTATCATGTTTCTATCATCTATTTGTCTACCTACCTACCCCTACCTACCTACATACCTACTTACCTAGCTATATCTTTGAGAGTTGTTGGGTTTAACTCATACCCTGGGCACTGTCTCTAGCACTCTGCTACTTGAGCCACAGCACCAAATCTGGCTTTGTCTGTGTATGTGCTCCTCAGGAATCGAACCCAGGGCTTCCTGAATGCTAGGCAAGCACTCTGTCACTAATCCACATTCCCTGCCCCTTCATCTTACTCTTAAAGGTAGATTTTGCATAAGTAATGCTACCATTTTATTTTCCCAAGTTTAAGTTTCTGAACACCGGTTACTTCTCCGAACCCTCATTTTCTCTTTCCTGCCTGATTTGTGACTGTTTCTGCTTTGGCCTCATAATGAAATATAAATGAAGGCTGCTGAGAGCTTAAGTGTGCATCATTTAGGGACACAGGCCTGGAAACCTGGAAGAGAAAAGTGATGGGCCTGAAATGAAGAGAATGATGCAGTATGCCCAACTAGCAAATCTGAAAAATAAACCTGTAAATAAAAGCAGAAGCATTGCATAGGTCTGTTTGCACTTGGGGAGATAATATACATAAACACATAACTAGGTGTTGGTTCTTCGTCTGTCTTTGGACGGACAGGGTCCGAGGAGAGGTAAGTACAAAGTGTGGCTGGTCGCCCGTTCCCCACCCTTCCTTAGCCCAGGAGATAATCAGATGCAGCAGGGAGTCAAACCAAGCAGGAACTCGTTTATTAACAGGGGGCATCCCATTTTTAAAGCAAAAGACTGCATGGGAGGAGAGGAAATGGGATCAACCAATCACTGAAAGGCCACACCTTAACATGCACCTAAGCTTCCATGAGTTGTTTACACACTGAACCTGAACAATTCCGGCTCTGCCCACTCAACTTCCTCTCAGGGCCATCTTTGCTACCCCCCACATATTCACCCTTTTTGTTTTAATGGCAGATCCACCTCCCAGTTAGTTATCTTTTCCCCCTCCTCTGTAAAGGTTATTTTAACAGGATTACATTTGGCCATGCAGGGGGTTGGGGGCAAGGCTGGGGAGAAGGAGGGCCCTTATGCATAAGAGCCTCTCCCAGTTACCTCTCATCCCCACCTAGCACAATAATAAACATTAGCCCCACCACAGCTAGAAATGTCCCAAGCAGTAAAATTTCAAACAAACTGTGTAGAAATAGCAAAGCAATCCTGGGCACCTGATGTCTTTCAAGTAAGCCAGTTCCTTGTACGTGCCTTCAAGTGAGCACAGGGGTCAAGATGACCTTTAAGCTTTACTGTAAGCTCCCAACACCCTGTCATCTTTGTCTAAAGAAGAGAACCCACCTGTCTTAGGTTGGGTAGATCGCCTTGTCTGTCTTACCCGTCATCGGGAACTTCTTCAGAGCAAAGCTGAAGGCCCTGTCTTAGGTTGGTAAGACTGGCACCCCCTCTTACCCGTCTCTGGCTGCGGTTCCTTTCGGGGAAATTTATTTACTTGGAGCTTGATCTTATGTAACTGGCTGGCTCATAAAAGTTTTGCATTGCACGTATAATGCAAGGAAGGCATAGAAAAAGCATCAGCAAAAGCATTCCCAGGTCAAGCAATGTCAGCCCTTTAACTTTAGGGATGGGATAGCAGTCTTTGCCACTTTAGAGTCCAGAGGTGGGGCTTGTTCTAGAGAAGGTTTTAGACATATTTACAGGACACATAACAAAAGGTAGTTGCACAAGCAATTAGTAAAAGAACAATTAGAGCAGGTAACATTAAAATAGATAGCTCCTAAAAAATATGTTTTAAACAGTCGATACGTAATGACATAGGGTGGTGATCAAAACGAAGGTCAGGCCACCATGTCGAAAGGGCAGTTTCTCTTGTGGTGCTATTGATGATTTCCATATGGCCAGTGCTGATCACTGCCCAGGTCACCCGTTGAGGTTGATGTGGATTCCGTAGCCATTGCAGGGACTGGGAGGGTCAGGACAGCCATCAGCTTGATTATCACCATCTGCAATTGTTAAAGAACAC
This sequence comes from Dipodomys spectabilis, assembly GCF_019054845.1. Lineage (NCBI taxonomy): Eukaryota > Metazoa > Chordata > Mammalia > Rodentia > Heteromyidae > Dipodomys > Dipodomys spectabilis. Next base: position 3,534,842 of record NW_024870691.1, read on the forward strand.
AAGAGCTTCTCAAGGGCTGGTTGCCCTTGGGGATGGTTAGTTTATCCTTGGGCATCCTCCTGTATAGAGGAAATGGGTAAAAATTTAAGGTTCCTGGCAGGAATCCAAATGGGAGCTGTCTCCCCTATGGGAAAAAGCATCCAAATCCCCTGCCCATAGTAACTAGGGGGTCAGGTCTTCTCCATTGTTGTGTCAGGGGGTCCTTCCACCTGACTTTCACTTGGGGCTTAGGGTTTAGTTGTCCCCAGTGCTTCTGAAATCTGGATTCAGTTGCCCCTTTTGACAAATTTAAAATGTTAATGGTAAATAAAGCTATCTGTAACTGTATATGGAGGCTAACTCCCTCTTTTTTTGTTTTAATAATTGCTCCTTAAGACATTGATGATTTCTTTCTATAATTTCTTGGCCTTGGGGATTATAGGGAATTCCTGTAGTATGATTAATATGCCATCTGTCAAAAAACTCTGACATTGCTTTACTAACAAAACAGGGTCCATTATCGGTTTTAACTTGTGCTGGTAGACCCAAGGTGGCAAAGCAATGAAGAAAATGTGCTTGTGAATGTTTAGTCCTTTCTCCTGTATGCGCTGTGGCCCAGCATGCTCCTGAGTAGGTATCTATAGAGACAAAGATGTATTTAAACTTACCAAAGGCTAGGAAAAGAGTAATATCTGTTTTCCAGAGGACATTAGGTTTAAGGCCTCTGGGATTTACCCCTGGTGGTTGTAAAGGGGGTACTTTTAAGAAGGGCTGGCATGTTTTACAGGTGTGTACCACCCTTTTGAGGTCCTTTACAGGAATCTGAGGAAATCTATGCTGAAGACCTCTCCAATAAATGTGGGTTAAGTCATGCAAACAGGTAGCCTCTTGTAACGTTAATGCTTGCGGGCCAGTAGCTAACTGGTCCACACACTTATTGCCTAGGGAAAAAAATCTAGGAAGTTTTTAATGCCCTCTCAAATGTTGAATATGAAGGGCTCCCAGCCCTTCTAATAGGCCCTTAAGGGTAACCATAAGAGGGGAAATAGAGTTTTCATCCAGCTTGATATGTGCCTGGGGAATATGAGGGAGCACGTTAATCATATATAGGCTATCCGAATACAAATTAAAGGGTTTTTGAATGTCCTGAAAGACCATAACTACGGCCAGCATTTCTTTATATTGTGCTGGCCCATGACAAGGTTGAAATCTTTGTTGGCTTGGGGTCTTTTGTTGCTCCTCAAAGGCTGCATACGCAGAGCCTGCTTTACTTCCATCAGTGAAAACATGGAGGGCGTCAGGAATAGGTGTAGAAGAAAATAGAGATGGCATTTTGAAGGAAAGTCTCCATAACATGACAGTCCATTTGGATTGCCCATAATGGCATTCAATTTGGCCTAGAAACCCCCCCAAGGAGAGAGCAAGAGGAGCGTTGGCTGAGAGAGCCACTTAACATCTGCCATCCGAAAAGGAAAAACAATGGAGTGAGGGTCAAGCCATAAAACCTTTGGGCTTCGGTCCTTCCCTTGACAATAACATCCGTGAGTTGGTCTGCTTGAGAGTACACCCGAGGCATGCAACCCAGCGGAGTGTGAACCCACTCTAATGGCTCCCCATTTTGAGTTAAAACTGCAGAAATTAACTTGACACCTGCAAACAACCAAAGAGAAATGGGCTCACAATTAGAATACCTCTTTAGAGAAACTTCATCCATGGCTTTTTGGAACTGCAAAAATATTGCCCTATGGCTGTCTGTAATTGTAATAACTTCTTGTGGTGTCCTGTCTTTTAGCAGGGCAAATAAGGGCACAAGACTATCTTTAGGGACAGAAACCCATGGCAACAGCCAATTGATTTCCCCTAAAAGACTCTGAAGTTGGGTTAAGGTTAGAGAGGCTGAAATATCCAGCAAAGGCTTAAGGGGGCTGGCCTGAGTCAAGGTAAGGTGGGTCCCGAGCACCTTAAAAGGGGCTACCTTTTGAATTTTATTAAGCGCTATGGTAAAACCCCCTTTTTTTTAATATGCCGAGAACCTGGGCCAGAAGGTCCTCCAGGCAGCTTGGGTCTTGGTGCCCCAGAATTATATCATCCATGTAGACATAGGCAAGGGTGGTATCTGAACCCAGCACAGGCCCTAAAAGTGTGGCCAGGTATTGTTGGCAAAAGGACGGGCTATTGGCCATTCCCTGTGGCAGCACCATCCATTCAAACCTCCGATCAGGCTGGGAAAAATTAAGAGAAGGTATACAGAAAGCAAACTTCTCGCAGTAATCTAGATGCAGGGGGATAGAAAAAAAAACAGTCTTTAATATCAATCACAACCAAGGAATATTCTGAAGGTATAGCAGGAGTCCAGGGCATGCCTCTTAGGGGCATTCCTGCTAGCTCCATCCTTTCATTTACCTTACATAGGAGCATATGCCAGGTCCCAGAGGTTTTTTGAATAACAAATACAGGTGTGTTCCAAGGACTTATAGAAGGGCGAATATGCCCAAGGTTTATCTGTTTCTCCACCAGAAGGTGGAGGGCTACAAGTTTAGGTTTGGTCAATGGCCACTGCTCTACCCAGATTGGGCTTCCCGGCTTCCACCTAATGGGAGGTACTTGGGGGGCAATGGCCTTTAGGATTGGGGGTGCACCTGAGCGGGTCCCTTTTGTTCTTCTCTGTGATTATGAAAGTTAAAAAAATCCCTTTCCTTAACTCCCTCTGGATCCTGATTACGCCTTTGTGCTTCTTCCCCATCCAGGATATCATCATAGCATGCTCGATGGTCTGTAGTGACCACAGCATCCATTTGTCTTAGCATGTCTTGCCCTAGTAAATTGGCAGTGAGGTTCTTTGCCACTAAAGGGCGTATCTTTCCCTGTTCTCCATCTGGGCTAGTCCATGTCATAAGGGTAGCCGTTTCTTTGGACGGTGAGTTACCCCCTACCCCCAATATCGGGGGTCCAGGTGCAAGCTTCTAGTCCAAGGGTACTTCCTCCTCCCTGAGTATGGTTTGGTCTGCCCTGGTGTCAATTAAGCAGTGAAACCTCTTTCCGCCTATGAGGATACTCATTTTAGGGTGGAGTCCTTCCACCAGGGAGACTGTCCAATGGACCTGGGCCGTCCTGCCACGAGGCTGCCTGGGCCTCACAGCAGAGGAGGTTCCTCCTTGAGTTAATGGGGCTGGAGGATGCCCCTCTCCTAGTTTAAAGGTTTCCCATCTAAATCAAACTTGGATCGGCAATCCTTTTTCCAATGATATCCCTTCCTGCACCTGGGGCAGGGTGTAGGGGCAGTTTGCCCCCCCAGGGCCAGTTGGCGGGGGATTGTCATGTAGAGTCCCTCTTAAAGTGTCCCTCCTGCCCGCATTTAAAACAAGTCCCTCTCCCCATTGGTCTTGGAGTTCCTCAGCCCTGGGCTGCCAGCGCTTCAGTAATAGCCTCAGTCAATGTAGATGTCTGAGACTGTAAAGCTAAAGCTAGTGATTGGGACTGGAGCTGTTGTGTTCCCACATCCTGTGAGGCCACCACCCATCTGCTCAGGGAACTCTCTCTCAGTCCCTTGCAGGCCATTTGGTGGTCTGCATTCATCCCTTCCCAGAGCAGCAGCTTTACAAACTGATCTCAGAGGTTCCCTGCCGGCAGCTTGCGGTGAACACTCTGTTGGACTCGGTCTATGAAATCAGGTAGAGGCTCACCCAGTTTTTGTCTCACTCCTGCCATGGGGGACTCAGTAGGCCCATCATCTAGTTTGTACCACGCACCAAGTCCTGCCTGCCTTACCTGGTCACAGTACGGCCAGGTATTGCGGCCTGTTGGACGCCGGTAGAATAGGCTTCTCCCGTCCCTGCTAACATGGTATAAGTAATAGGTATTGCGGGTTGAGCCTGCCGGTTACTCTCCGCTCGCACTCTGCATTCCTCCTTAAAGAAGGCACACCATTTAATAAACTGAGCACTAGTAAGAACAGCTTTGGCCACATCCATCCAGTCCTTAGGGACACACGGATGATAGGCAATGTCCTGTAATAGGGTCTGGGCCCAGGGAGAGTTTGGGCCATCCTCCACCACCCCCTGGCGGAGCTCTTTAAGATCCTTAGCTTCCCATGGATACCATTCCAAGGGCCTGTTAGCCCCTGGTGCCAAAGTGACCGGATACGCTTGGGGAAGCGGATCATGTGGCCTAGAATCTGGGCTCTTGGGTGGCCCTTCCTTTCCAGAGGAGGTCTCCGAGTAGGTTACTTCCCCAGCCCTCAGCCCCTCCAGTTGGTAGAGGTCTGGGACTTGGAAGTCCCTCTCGCAGGTCTCATAGGACGCCGTACCTCCCTTCCAATCGGGGGAATGGGGAGGGGGTCTAGGACTGTCCGGGGCACCTGAGTAGCTGCCTTTGCCCCTGCATGCAAAGATAGTGCATTCCCGGTTGAATTTGACCTTTTCTTTTTCCTTTTCACTTTCCAAGTCTTCCTGTACTCTTTCTAGGCCTAATGTTTTCTCCTCCTCCTCTCTTCTTCTGTGATATAACATTACCCATATTTAGGGTTTCACTTACCCCGAAAGACTGCTTAGCCTCGGCCGGTATCTTTTCCTTTCGTGCCCCACGTTGGGCACCAGATGTTGGGTCTTCGTCTGTCTTTGGACAGATGGGGTCCGAGGAGAGGTAATTGTGAAGTGCGGCCGCTTGCCCATTCCCGAGCCTTCCTTAGCCCAGGAGATAATCAGACGCAGCGGGGATTCAAACCAAGCAGGAACTCGTTTATTAACAGGGAGCATCCCCTTTTTAAAGCAAAAGACTGCGTGGGAGGAGAGGAAATGGGATCAACCAATCACTGAAAGGCCACACCTTAATTTGCATTTAAGCTTCCAAGAGTTGTTTACACACTGAACCTGAACAATTCCGGCTCTGCCCACTCAACTTCCTCTCAGGGCCATCTTTGCTACCCCTCACAACTAGGTAGGACATTGATACATAAACCTGGCATTCTCTTTTTGAATATTTTTGTGGCCATCCCAGGGCTTAACCTCAGAGCCCGATGTATTCCTGAGCTATTTTGCTCAAGGGTGAGGCTCTACCATCACCACAGCTCCACTTACAGCCATCTGGTCATTAATTGGACAAGAGCAACTCCCAGGCTTTCCTGCCTGGTGTGGCTTGGATCTCCTGCTCAGCTTTCTCTCTCAAAGCTGGAGCTCTACCCTCTGGGCCACTGCTCCTCTTCTGGTTCTCTGGTGGTTTATTGGAGATAAGAGTCTCACAGATTTTCCTGCTCGGTTGGCTTTGAATGGCGATCTCCTGGGAAGGGTTCAAGTGGCATTCCTCAGGTATTCCCCGAGGAGCCGCTCCACACAAACCCTTAGTCTAAATCTCTACAGGTACTAGAGAAAAATGGAAGCATGAAGATGCTACTAATGTGTTCTAGATACTTAATGTTGGAGACACAAAACACTCATAATTATTAGATCAGTTTATAGGCAAAAGGAGAAATGCAGACAGTATGAGGATCGTTCCAGATTTTGGTCCTCTCATCCTGAGACAGTAAATTAACTGCAGCTCAATGCTAAGTGACAGAACTGGCATGTCCTGTGGATATTTGCTCCCAAATCATCTGACACTCATTTCTCACTTTTGGCTTCAAACCTGTGACCAATCCCAGGGTAAGATGAGGAGAGAAAATCCTTCTCAAAAAAGCAGCTATAACAAACATTGGGTAGTTTACTTATAAATTCAAACCATTGGAATGACCCTGTTAAGAAGTCATATTGTCCAGATTAACAAATGAAAAAGAAGAAAAAAAAATGAAGAAGAAAAGAAAGAAGGTGTCAGTGGATGCTGACTGTAATCCCTGCTCCTCAGGAGGCTAAGATGTAGAGAATCTGAGTTTGAATCCAGTCAGTGTAGGAAAGTCCATGACACTGTTATTTCTAAGAGAAATGAGGCTGTGAATCAAGATTAATGTACTACCTTTTCGCAAAAGGAGCTCAGGGACAACGTCTAGGCTCATAGTTCAACCTCAGGACCTGCCCACTCAAAAAGAGCCTGTATCTCCATGTCCTTGTGTATAAATGGATGTATTCCTCTAGGTGAAGCTCCCAAGTAGCTCTGATGAGTGGCAACAAGCTAGGAAATTTGTATTCAATACAATGATTTCATAACAGAGAGTGTTTTGATTGCAGTGCATGTTCTGGGGCTCCTCTCACTGTTCCCAGTGTAATCTAAGGGTTTCTCTGCATCCCAGGTCTGCTGGAAGAAGTCTCTCTCACTGTCTGGTCAGTCAGACAAAAGGCCTCAGTACAGTACAGCTGGGTAACAAACAACTGCATCCAGGCCAGTTAGTGAGGATGAGTGTGAATGAGCTCTGAAGGTCAGGAAAAAAAGACTTGTTTTTACACCAAGCTAACTCTCTCCCCATTGCTCTGTTTTAAGAGGAAGGCTTCATTTGTGCAACTCTCATGGCAGACCAAGTTCTGGGCACTTATCCTGCCTTTGTGAGACTATATTCCGGTGTTCAGATACAGTGCTCAATATTATTCAGGAGTCCTTCTGGCAGACAACTAGGGAACTCAACCTAATGAAATGTTTCATTGCCTGCAATGATGGGATTATGATGCCTCTCCTAGGTTTCTGCCAGCTTGGGAAATCCAAGCACATATCTGATATCACAAAACTTCCTGTCATCTAGGGCTGGTGAAGCTCATCAGGTTTTGGAAACTTTGACCTTTCCTATTTAGGCTCTGGATGGCTAGGTTTTGGGGTTGAACACAGGGTCTGGGTACTGACCAGGAGCTCAGTGCAGAAGCATAGTGCTTTATTATTTTGTGTAACAAATTCTGATGTGTGTGTGTGTGTGCGTGCACACACACACACACATGCCTGTGCGCACACACATGCATGAGTCCTGGAGCTTGAACTCAGGACCTGAGCACTGTTCCTAGTTTCTCTTGTGGAAAGATAGCTCTCTCCTACTTGAGCCACAGAGCCACTTCAGGCTTTTATCTAGTGATGTGGTCCTGAGAAATCAAGCCCAGGGTTTCATAGATGCACAGCACTCTACCCCTAAGGAACATTCCCAGCCCTCTACATCAGGTTTGTTAGCTCATTTCTGTCTTTTTTTATTGTTGTTGTCGGTTGTAGGAGTTGAAGTCTGGGCCTGGGTGCTGTCCCTGAGCTCTTCAGCTCAAGTCTTGAGCCACAGTGCCACTTCAGGTTTTCTGGTGGTCTATTAGAGCTAAGTGTCTCAAGGACTTCCCTGCCCAGGGTACCTTTGAACCATGATTCTCAGATCTCATCCTCCTGAGTAGCCAGGATGACCAGCATGAGCCACAAGCACCAAACTTCTACCTCAGGTTCTTGGTGGTTTATTGGAGATAATAGTTTCATGGGACCTTTTGTGTCTGGGATAGTTTGGAACCCAGATCCTCATGGAACCCAGATCCTCAGATCTCAGCATCCTGAAAAGGCAGGATGACAGACCTCAACTACCAACCCCTTGGTCATGGCCTCCGCTGCAAGGGCGTCCATGGCTCCACATGATTGAGTGCTAGCCATGAGCCCAAGAGGTAAGGTCAGAGCCTAGGCCTCAAGTTCAAGGTTGATGACTGAGAAAAAACAAAACAAAACAATTGTCTACAGGAGACAACTCACTAGTTTTCATTAATACATAATTTCATCCCTGCTATGGGGACCTATCTGAGCTTCAATATTCTTTTTGTTGTTGTGGTTTAATTTTTATTTTTTGTGAACATACTTTACAGAGGGGTTACAATTACATAGGCAAGATAATGAGTACATTTCTTATCAAGCATTGCAGCCTCTTCCTTTGTTTACCCTTCACATACCTTCCCAGCCTGCCCCCGCTCCCCCACCCAGTTCCCCCCCCCCGTCCCCCCCCCGCACCAAAGTTGTAAAGTTCGTTTTCGACATGACAACTTGTACTTCTCATAGTTGCAATGGGTCCACCTGTATCCTTAAACGACTAGTTTTCCCCATCTCCTCCACAAATTATACCGACATCAAATATAGTGAAAGCAGGGGTTATACTGTGGGGGAGGGACATACAAAGCAACAAAGAGATAATCTTATAAGTGCATTAGAAAAAAATGCATGAAATAAAAAAGCATTAAAATACATATCTAAGGGTTCATTTTCCTAACATCACATTATCTGACCTTTTCTGCTTGATTCATACATATACTAGATATTGCAAATAAGGGAATCCATGGGAACTATGTTTCTTTGGGCTTGGCTTACTTCACTTAATATAATTTTTTCCATGTCTTTCCATTTCCTAACAAATGGGGAAATGTCATTCTTTCTGATGGAAGCATAGAATTCCATTGTGTATATATACCGCATTTTCTTGATCCTTTCATCTACTGAGGGGCATTTGAGTTGGTTCCATATCTTAGCTATGGTAAATAATGCTGCAATAAACATAGTTGTGCTGGTAGCTTTAGTGTGGTCTTGTTTGTAAACTTTTGTGTAAATGCCCAAAAGGCCTCAATATTCTTGTCAGCATAATCATCTCAGTTGTGGAGCTCTTACAAGGACAAGATATAAGAATGCAATCGGTAAGTACACAGCACATGGCACTCTTTACATGACTCAGCACAGAGCATCCTGTGAAAGACTGAGCACCCAGCACCCAGTACAGGACTCAGCACACTGCAACCTGTGAAGGACTCAGCACATAGCAACCTGTGCAGTAATCAGAATGGAGCACCCTATGGAGGACTCAGCACATAGCTCTATTCCACAAGCTGTCATTAGAATTAGGGTGCTTTAATCAGTATCATCATTCTTTGAAGTAAATTTTACAAACCATTAAAGTTCACATCTAATGGTTTAGTGGGGTTTGTTTTTGGGGAGGAGGGGTTGGCCATGGGGTTTGAACTCAAAGCATGGGGATATTGTTCTAATAATATTTGCTTAAGGCTAGTGCTCTACCATTGGAGCCACATTTCAAAGACTCTAACAAACTTCCTGCCAGGAATGGGTTTTAAAGCCCCTGAGAAGCTAGGATGCCGGGTGTAAGCCAGGATGACATGAATAACTCGTGGAGCTGGGTTGCAGTAGTTTACATCTGGCTAAGTCTGGTTAGGTGTCAGCTATCAGCATCAGACTCCTAGCTTGCTCTGTAATGAGGTATTTGAAATTCAGTACTTCTATAATTGCAGTTAGAACATCCTCCCTTTTTTGGCGGCATTCATGGGGCTTGAGTAAGAGCTTAGACACTGTCCCTAAGTGTTTGTGTTCAAGGCTAACACTCAATTGATTGAAAGACAGCAGAATTTCCAGGTTTTCTGTTTATGTGGCACTAAGTTATCTAACCCAGGGTTTCATGCTTACTAGGCGAGCACTCAACCACCGATCCACAGGAGTGAATGAGGTAAAAATAGAGAGAGATTGCTGTATATAAATATTATATACACAAAAAGAGACGTCTGCATATTATTAAAATATAGATAATATTACTACCAACTATAGTTATTAAATTATGTCTCCATTTATTGATGTGTTCCAGTTTACATATAATCATATATTTCATAGAATGAGACCAATGTGTATATATTATTAAATTATGCATCATGTGTTACTACCAATTATTAGGTATTTAATTATGTCTCCACGTACTTTTTATTCTCGTAATGCTTAATAAAATATTAATTAAACTTAATGAACATCCTATACTTATTGCATCTAATTTTACGCTAGAATGCTTCACTACTAATTCAATCTGTTTATCATTGATTGTAGTGACAATTCTTCCACCTATTACATTTCTTACCTTTATAAAATCCTATTACATAGCATATAGATTTGCACTTGAATTATATATCCTACCTGACACTGAGCATTTTCACAGAAAAGGAAAACATGTGTCACGCTTGGCTTCTCACTCCACGATTACATTTTTGGCAGTGTTAGGATCTAAACTCAGGGCCTAGAAGGCTCAATTCATGAATGGGTGACAGCCAGCACAGCAGCCTCTAGCCAATTCAGCTGCCATGCAGTGCACAGGCCTTGAGGTTGAGCCTGCCCCGTATGTTGACTTCAAATTGCACTTAGTGTAGTTATTCATTTTATTTTTTGTTTTATCATTTACCACTTATTTTATTGACTGCTATTACACATGGAATATTTACTACATTTATTACGTAGGATATAGATTTGCCTATGTATGAAACTTCATACCTGACACCCAGGACATTCACAGAAAAGGAAAACACGTGTCATCATGGGCTTCTTACTGCACGATTCAATTTTTGTGAGTGCTGGCATCTGAACTCACATCTTACAAGGCCCAATTCATGAGTGGGTGAGTGTCAGCATGCCAGCCTGGGGCATATGGAGTTGACAAGCATTTCCCACACCTGAGAACGAGCCATAGGGGTTGACAAAACAAGAACAGATTGACATGCAGATGGTAGTACACAAATAAATACAGATCTTTATAGAGTGCCAGAGATATGTATACATTATACAGTTATATAGGCTACATTCCTACCAATTCTTGGGTATTTATTCTGCCTCCTCCATGTAATTAACATTATTGTTTTCATCCTTAATGAATTATTAATTAAATCAACCACTGTCCAAACTATTGTGTCCATGTAATTAATAATATTTGTTTAATGTGTCCAAAAATATTCATTAAAATCCTTTGGCCTCCTAAAATCAATCTCTAATTTTATAGTAGAATCACTCAGGAACAACTAATTCAACCTTGATATTCATATACTTCTATCCTTATTCCTATGAATAGGAACGAGATTCTTAGCATCTCCCTCCATTGGTAGGGGTCAGGACTGGGCTTTGAACACAGGGCCTAGGTTGCCGTTTTGACCTGTGGCTTCCCTGGAAGCCATCAGCCTTCACCATTGCCAGGTTACCAACAGTTTTCAGTCGTGTCATTCAGACCAAGGATGGTCACCTTGAAAAGAAAACAAATGTAAAACCGACATCCATCTGCAGGTAGCCAGATTTTTATCTGTGTCTTTTTATTTATTTTTATTCCGGTCAGTCTTTGGGGCCAAGGAACCCAGGTTCAGCTGTGGGCTCAGTGGCTGCACCACAGCCTAGCATGATCAAAACTGAAGCAGAGTTGCAATGAGCTGAGCTCAAGCCCTGTTCTTGACAAAATAAAAATAAATTCATACATACATACATACATACATTCAAAATGTTTAAAAACCAATGAGGCTCCTTGGCTTGGAATTCACGCCATTTTTTCTACCAGGCCTGGGATTTGAACTCCGGGTCTGGGTAAAACTGCAGCACTGTGGGGGAAGGGGAAGCTCACCGTGCTGGAAGACAAGAAAATCAGGCTTTTTCCCAGGGGCTGAATTCAAGCTCTAGCACTCGAAAAAATAATATTCGTATACATTTTAAATACATGATTTATATTTATATACACATGATTACTGCATATTGCACTTACTGTAGTTATTCATTTTATTTTGTGTTTCATTTATTGATTATGTAGAGAGTATGATTACATGTATAACATTTTTTACATTCTATTACATAGGATATAGATTTGCCTACGTATTATACATCAATTCTGAGACCCAGGACTTTCGCTGATAAGGAAAACAAGTGGGACAATTGGCTTCTTCCACCAGGATTAAGATTTTGGCAGTTCTGTGATTTGAACTCCAGGCCTAGAAGGCCCACTTCATGAATAGGTCAATGTTAGCAAACCAATCTGATGCAAATTAAGTTGTCGGGCAAATGTGGGGGACTTTTGTTTGAGGACTTGAGATCAAGCCATAGGTGTGGCCAATATATAAACATATGACTATGCATCTATGAATAAATTTATAGAGACTGATAGACGTTCATGTAGATTCTACTATATAACTCTATATAAAGAGTGATGTCTATATCTTATTTTTATATATTCTATTACTACCAATTATTTGGTCTAAAATTATGCGTCTATTAATTAATCACGGTACGAGACTTAAAGTATTCATCAATGACCTATATTTATTGCATACAATCTTATACTAGAATGACTAGCTAATTAGTAATTCAGTTGGTACGTGTCAAACATTCTATTAGTGTTCCTATAGATAGGAACGAGTTCTCTAGAATCTTCAGCCGTGTGTAGGTGGCAGTCGCAGCATCGAACTCAGGGCCTAGGTGTCTGGGTTGGGCTCAGGCTTCACTGATAGCCCGAGAGCCTTCGGCCATGAAAGGTCATGTACAATTTTTAAGCCTGGTCATTGAGACCCAGTATGGTCACAGTACAAAGCAAACAAATGTAAAACAGTTGTGTAAAACTTTCAGGTTTTTCCTCCACCATCTTGGTTGGTTTGTTATTTTTTGCCAGAGCTGGGAGTTGAAATTGTGTACTAGGATAGCTGGATCATCTGTGGGTGTAAAAGCTGCACCCCAGCCTAGGGTAATCAAGGCTGAAACAAAGTTGTGATGACCTGAGTTCAAGCCCCGTGCCTGCCCCCCAAAAAAGTTAAGATACTGGCTAGGAATTTGGGCCATTTTTTCTGCCATACCTGGTATTTGAACTCATGAATTGGGTAACTCTATTGTGCTCTGGGTGAAGTGGAAGCTAACCTCCTGGAAGAAAAAAATTCAGGAGCATTTCCCAGGGTGTGAATTCTAGCCCCAGAACTGGCAAAAATAATATTTATATACATGTATAATGTATATAATATATGTATTTGCATAGATATTACATATTGTACCTAGGACACAATATTTTCACAGAGAGGAAAACAGGTCAATATTGGTTTCTTTCCTCATGTATTGCCTTCAGCAATGCTGGGATTTGAACTCAGGGCCTAGAATGCCCAATTCACCAAGGGGTCAGTGTAAGCAGAGCAGCCTCAAACAAATTCATTGCCAAGCAGTTCCCAGGACCTGAGTTCTAGTCCCTGGAATGGCCAATATATAAATACATGTATAAATTGTTGCAAATATATATATATGTATATATATATATATATATATAGAGAGAGAGAGAGAGAGAGAGAGAGAGAAAGAGAGAGAGATGTATATCCACTGTATATTTAAATATATAAATGCATTTATAGAATGTGAGATGTCTATACATTATTAAATTACATCTAATATATTCCTGATAATTATTAGGTATTAAATTATGCCTCCATTTAATGATGTATCATGGATTAAGGCATAATAAAGTGCTTCCTTGTGCAAAAGGAGCTCAAGGACAATGTCTAGACTCATAGTTCAAACCTCAGGGCCTGCACCAAAAAAAAAAAAAAAAAGAGCCAGTAACCCCATGTGTCTGTGTATGTATGTATGTATTTCTATCAGTGAACATCCAGAGTCGTTATGAAGAAAGGCACCCTGCTAAGAAATTTGCTTTGAATAGAATGATGTCATAGCACAGAGCATGCTTTCAAGACAGTGCATGTTCCTGGTTTAAAAAAAAATTAAGACCCTGGCTTGGAATTTGCACCATTTTTCTGGCAGCTTGGGATTTGAACTCAGGGTCTGGGTAATTCTGTGGAACTGTGGGGGAGGGGAAACACCGTCTTTGAAGACAAGAATTCCAGACCAGTTTCCAGGGCCTGAATTCAAGCCCCAGAACTGGAAAAATTAATATTCATACATGAGATCTATTTACTTACCTGGGTTTAATCCATATGATATTTATTACCATTATTCATTTATTATTTATTTTATTTAGTATTTTACATATATAATATTTATTTCATTCATCACGTCTTATCACATGGATTTATTTGCATATGGATTCTACATCATACTGAGACCCAGGACTTTCACCAAGAAGGAAAAAAAATGGGTCAAAATTGGCTTCTGACTCCACATATAAACTTTTGACTATGCTGGGATTTGAACTCACAGCCCACAATGCCCAATTCATGAATGGTTCAGTTGTGGAACAAAAGCCTTTGGCAAACTGAGCAACCAGCCAGTGCTGAGGACCTACAATCTGGCAATAGTAGTGGCAGATAGATAGATAGATAGATAGATAGATAGATAGATAGATAGATAGATAGATAGATAGATAGATAGATAGATAGATAGATAGATTAGATAGATTAGATAGATAGATAGATAGATAGATAGATAGATAGATAGATAGATAGATAGATAGATAGATAGATAGATGTGTAGTTTGCTATATATGAGAGAGAGAGACAATGTGAGGATATTAAATTATATATATTATGAATTATTAGTTATTAAATTAGGTCTCCATTTAATGAAGTATCATGGTTTAATACTTATTGAAGCATTGGTGTAAAAAGAGTCAGTATTCCTTAATTAGGAGAATCATACCATGGTGCTAGAATGAAAGACATAATCCAATACTTTTTGTGTGGCATTCTATAAGAGAATCATGAACTAACTGCAAATTTAATTGTTACTTTTATAACATTCCATTAAGCATTCCCATGGATAGGAATGATTTTCTCATGATCTCCCTCCATTTGTAGGTGGTAGTCCTGGCATTTGAACTCCAGGCCTTGCAAATGCAAACCATTAGAATGACACTGTGAAGATTTCAGTTTGCCACATTGAAAAAAGAACAAGAAGAAAAGAAATCCAGGTGTCAGTGGCTCCTGCCTGTAATCTTAGCTTTTCAGGAGGTTGATAGGTAGAGAATGCCAGTTTGAATTCAGCCAAGACAGGAAAGTCCACCACACTCTTATTTCTGAGGGATCACAGGAATACAAAATCCCCATGAGTGGGGCTATTGCTCAAGGGCAGAGTGCTACCCTTGAGGTATCTCCCTAGGTTTCTGGAAGCTTGCTAAATCTAAGCACATGTGTAATATCACAATGCTTCCTGCCATCTAGGGCTGGTGAAGTTCATCAGGTTTTGAACTTTTGACCTCTCCTAGTCGGGCCCTGGGTGGCTAGGTTTCAGGGTTGAACACAGGACCTGGCTGCTGACCATGAGCTCAGAGTACAGCTCAGTGTTGTACCATTTGCTGTTACAGCTTCATTTCTGGTATCTGTTTTGTGTGTGTGTGTGTGTGTGTGTGTGTGTGTGTGTGTGTGTGTGCACATGTATTTGTGTTTATACACTTGTCCTGTAGCTTGAATCCAGGACCTGAGCACTGTACCTGAGATTTTCCTATACAAGGATAGTCCTCTACCACTTAAGCCACACAGCCACTTCACCCTTTTTTCTAGTGATGTGTTACTAAGGAATCAAACCCAGGGATTCATACATGCAAAGTATTCTACCCCTAAGACACATTCCCAGCACTCCACTTCAGGTTTCTTTCTTTCTTTTCTTGGAAGTTGGAAGAATTGAAGTCTAGTCTTGGGCGCTGTCCTTGAGCTCTTCAGCTAAAGCCAATTGTTCTACCACTTGAGCCACAGCACACTTTGAGTTTTTTAGTGGGCCACTGAACAGAAGCATCTCAAGGAATTTCCTGCCCAGGCTGGCTTTGGACCGTGATCCTCAGCTCTCAGCATCCTGAGTACTTAGGATGAAAGGTGTGAGTCAGCAGTACCCAGCTTATACTTCTATTTTCTAAGTGGTGAATAGGAGATAAAAGTCTCATGAGACCATTTGTGTCTGGGATGGTTTTGAAGCCAAATCGTCAGATCTCAGCTTCTTGAGTAGACATGACAGACCTCAGCTACTACACCACTATACCGTAACAAGCAAGTGCATGGGGTCAGCGGCAATGTTGGCTAACCACCTGAACCATCCTTAAACATGGACCAAGGAGTCTAACCCACGTGCTCAAGTCAGGGGTTTGCGCCAAAGCCACCATGGCACAATGAAAGTGAAGGCCGGCAGGGTCACTTGGGTGCAGGGTAGGCAGTCAACTGTAAGGATTTCCCTGCTGCGTGTTGCACTCTCCCCCATGCCCTTGTCTCCTGCCTTCTCCTCCCCTCCCTCCCCCCGCCGGCCAAGGTGGGATCCTAAGCACTCTGCACCTCAGAGAACAGACCAACCAGGAGTGTTCTGGGAGCACCTCAAGAAGGCAGAGCAAGGTGTGGCTTTTCACACTGACCTCCCTTTCCGTGGAGAGAGCCAACCCCTGTGCTGATAACAAGTCATGGGAAGAGAGGGGCAAGATCAGGGCACCCCCCTACTCCAGCAAGTACAAGTCCCCGACCTCATGGCAAGGGCGGGGAGAGACCAGCCAGACCCGGTTGCTGCACCCCTGCCTCCTGCACACGACAGGCATGGTGGGATGGTGAGGGCAGGGGCCCGCGGGCAGAACGAGAAGAGTGGTCCCACTCCCAATGAATGTCCGTCCCTCACCTGGCACAACCTATGCCTGGGCCTGAAGGAGATCGCAACATCTCCACATTAATCACACCAAGGGTATGGAGAAGACAGCCACATGGCACTTGGGAGGCAGTGACCCAGGAACGCAGCTTCTGAGAGGGCCATCATGGGATAAACGTAGCCAGAACAGACACTGTTCATGAGTAATGAAAGAAGCAAAATAAATTAAAAAATAAAAATAAAAGTGAAACCAAGATGGAATTTGCACGAACAAAGCAGTCTGAACCTGAGAAAACTGCTGATAAACTGGGAATCCGGGATAGGTCCCAAGCAGACAGGGGCGGCAAAGTCGGCCAGCCTGCCCTCATGACCTCTGCCACACATGGTGCCTCTCCCCTCCCCCACCCCAACATTTCCAGAAAAGCAAAAGTGAGAGCTTGTCCCACTGTCTGCCTACCCGTTCTTTTTTTTTTTTTTTTTGGTTGTTTGTTTGTTTTGTTTTCTTTTTCCCCTGATGGAAATGAGAAAACACTGCCAAAGATGCGTCAGGTCCAGGAAGAGACAAGCTGGGAGGAACCCCGCTCACTTGTGAAATTCATGAGCCAGGAGCTCAAACACAGCTAGTCCAGAGGAGGCTGCATGCCTCACCTGCCCGCACAACACACTGTCCCCACTCCACCCCTCACAGGGAAAGGGGAGGGGGAAGGCCAGAGAGAGGTTTCTTCTAACACAGAGATGTTAGGTACGTCACACACACAGGTCTGGAAAACTATGGTGACAGTGCAATGGGAAGTGTGAGTCCACTCACGCATCAATAAATGACAGGAAAGTCAAACAAGAGCCCCTGGGTGAGAAAGGAAGGGGAGGTGGCACCCGTTGGACACTTATCCCGGGCACCAGATGGAACGACCTTCTGATCTTTCCTCCTCAAATCTGTCCAGACAGCTAGCCTTTTCTAATAGGCTTTTCCACTCTCTCTGGAGCAGTTCAGGGCATGAGGTGAGAAATCTAAACCCTAGACACGTATGTTGGAGTGTAGAGGCATCATCAGTCACATGATTGTGGTGGACCTGGACTTGAGCAGGGTAGTGCACAGTGTGTGGAGGGGGGGCAGGTAGGAAACCCCAGGAGGAAAGACAGAGAAAGAGTAGGGGCCCTGTTCCAAACACAGTGGAGGGGTCAGAGGGGCAATCCTATCTCCCGGTGGTGATGCATGGTTAGAACCCACAGACCAGGCATACTTCTCTTTGGGGTTTGCAATGGGAACATATGCAGGCAGAAGTGTGCCAGGACACACATCTCTTCACAGACAGGTAGACAGGCAGAGCCAGGGGGTCAGGCATGGCAAACACCCTATTCCATCAACACACACACACAAAAACACACACACACGTTACAGTGTGTGTATAATATCCACAAGGTAAAAGTTTATTCATCCATTCTCAAAAGAATAGGAGTAAGATTATGTCAGCTGCAGGGAAATAGACCTATGGACTATGAGCGGGGCAGGGGTTGGGGGGTTGTGGAGGCCAGAAGAACCAAGAACAGGTGATGCCAGAGGAAGACAGACTGGCAGAAAGACAAACAGACCGACTGACTGACCAACAGCACGTGTTTTTTCTCCTATGTGGATACTAGACCTAAACTATAACTGGACATAGTAACCTACACAGCACTCTGGGCAAACACAGTGTGTGTGTCCCCGTGTGTGGGTGACACATATACTCTCCTTTTGTCAGAAGGTGTAATTTCTCTGAACATTTAAGATATTGCAGATAAGACATAAGACGTAATATCTATAAGTAGCACAACTGTGAATGCACTATAGTAACTGGACATGTTAGGATTAAAGTTGGAATTAGGAGGATAGAAATGTATCTGTAAAAATGCTATTGGTCGTTATTACAAGTACATTTGGTTTAGGATATTTCTGAAAACACCGATTGATCTTTCTTGGGATGATGGTCTATGATCACACTAATAACCACTTAAAAGCCAGATCATCTGTTGGATACATTTCAATTGGTTTATATTGCATCCTCAAATATTTTTCTCTTCTTTTTATTCTATCTTCTCAATAAAGATCCAGTGGTATAAAGCTACTTTTATGCCCTTAATATTACATAACTGAAGTGATCTGCTTTGTTTTGCAGCTTTCTCAGCTTAATTCACTGAGGCCTATTTAGTCACACATGATGAGAGGTCCAGAAACATCTTTGGGGACATAGATGGCTTTTGTGTAGTAGGAAGACCCTTACTCACACAGGCAGCCCACCTAGTCGTCCGGAGTGACAGAGCCCACCGCAACAAAGTTGTTAATAAAGAAGCAACTTTATTGAGAAGGTTCCTACACTGACTAGCCAGGGCCGCAGCACAGGCTTGGGTGCTGATACTGCGACCCTGAGTAGCCCACGTACTTAGGTTTTTAAAGGCAAAATTCATAAGGTCAAGCCTGTTCATGCAGGTGACCAATGAGGTTGTCACACACCGAAAAGATTATACTAGACCACATGCAGGTGGCCAATGAGGTTACACTTTGTCACATAATGGCTGTTTAAACTTTTGGTTTAAATGACTCACGAATTCAACGGTAAGTTGGAGCTTACAGTAACCATACACAAAGGAGTTTAGTGGAGTTTCACATAAACAGGTGAAAAAGGTGGAGTTTATGATAAGCTCAGAATGTTGCCAGTATGAGCCAGATTACTGGTTATCTGTTTAATCATTCAGACCTTAACAGAACAATGAAAGTGGGTTAAGTTGTTAAGGGGAGGGGAACCTAGAGGCATTCTTTCCATTCCAAGAACTGGGCTGGATGGAACCAAGGTCGAGTTAACCTTGTTTAGTTTTTTTTCTTCCTAAAACCGCTAAAACAAAGGCAAAGCTTGGAAAGAACCTGTACCAGGCTCCTCTCAGGGCCTACTTCATTTTGTAAAGTCTATTTGGGGAAATAGCAAATATAATCTACCATGTCCTAAAATGTAACAGATTATCTCTATGGGACCGATAGAAATATCTAGATGTACCCTGTCACCAGCCAGTTATTTTAATTTACTTAAGGGAAATCAAGTGAATAAAAGACTATTGGTAAGTTTATAAAAACAGGTAGCCGAGTAAAACAGCACCATGTGAAGAACGTAAAAATATATAGACAGCCCCTAACATCCATTGTCACTTCTGTACCTTTGCTTGCTAAAAAATCTGCTAAAACCTTGAGGAGTAGAGTGAAAGAGGCAGAAAACAGGGCTGCCCTCATCAAAGTAGGCAAGTACCACCTGAATGAATTTATTAAAAGGCATGGAGTAAGATTAATGCTTAATGTAATAGAAATTAGAAGTTATGATTACTAACTGCTCATTTTTGCTTCTGTATGAATTGCTTTGAGCTAGATGATTTTATGGTTTTTGTATGATTTTAACTGTGACTGGTTTGAGTTAATCAGTACTGGAATGTCAGCCTGGGAGCCTAGAGATGCTTGGTAAAAGCCTTGACCAAGGGCGCAAAATCCTCAGAATTCCCCACAACTGCAATGCCCTTCCTGGAGGACAGGGCAGTAAGGCTCTAGGGAAGAAATATAATGTTTTAAGAAACCTAAGCAACTCCATTTTTGTTTAACACTCCATCTCAGTTCTGTGACTTGACTTGTGATCCACTTTAGTCCCAATGCTAGGATTTTATGACAGAAAGCCATGCACAATTCTTGGAGCCATAGATGGCGTTTGCTTAAGGCAGGTGTTAGCCCCCAAGTGGTGTTGCCCCCCAGCCACCTAGGACTAAGAGTTTCTGACCAACCTGTGCTTCAGAGCCCAGGGAGAGACATGCCATGCATTCTGTTGATCCGGGTGTGACTCGCAACCATTTTCGGTCAAGCTATGGATCAAGGACATTTTTCTGTAAAGGTCAACCAATCATATTTGCCCAGATTAGCTTGCTTTAAATGTTAACCAGTCATGTAATTTCTTATGTAAAAGTTCCTTAAAGTTGTTTGTTCAATACTATAAAAACTGTGCTGATTCTATCCTCAGGGCCTCTTAGCATCACCAGTTACCATGTGCACGGAGGACCAAGCTCGAGCTTGCAATAAACTGGTTCTTTGTTGCTTACATTGATCGTGGTCTCTGGTCTTCTGGGGGTCCCCGAATGCTGGTATAACAAATACATTTGGTATTCAGGTAAGGGGTAGGTTTATTCAGACCACCTGCTGGAACCAGATAAGGTTGGCACGCCACGTGGCTAGCAAAGACCTGGAAAAGAGAGCTGGCAAAGAGCTGGGAAAGAGAGCTGGCAAAGAGCTGGGAAAGGGAGAGAAAAGAGCTAGAAAAGAAAAGGCATCTGGGCCTTGGTTAGGCCTTATCTAGGGTAAGTGAGGAGAAAGGTGTAACCACATCAAATTCAGATGTGACCTCAGTGGATGAAGATGTGAGGTCTTCCAGCTGTGCCAGTTGCCTAGGTAATGCAAGTACTGGGTGGAGACTTCGTTGTGAAGAGGGTGGAGTCTTCTCGCCATCCAGGAGCAGAACTTACAACTATATAGTTCAAGAAATTTTATTCTGATATGTATATAAAAAGTTTACCTCAGTGGATGAAAACATTTGCATGAAATTGCACCTAGTGCAGCAATTGACATTTATAACTCTCCCTAAACTATCGCATTGCATTTTTTCCATTTTCTTGGCACTCCTTCAGAAATGTTCCCAAGTCTCATTTTTTTACACCCTTCAGCCAATGGGACCCTTTTTCATAATACTGATGTAAAGACATTTGTGTTACTGTTTATAAATTACAATCATAAATAAACTGGTACAGTTTGCTCGTAAGACGTAATATCCAAATGAATTCCAGGATACAGAAGCCTAGGAGGTCTGTTGCTATAGTTGGCTGCGGCAGGGGTGGCGGCAGCATTTGTTTTGAACTTTGGGTTTTTCTTTTTCTTTTCGGTAGGGTGGGAAAGGGGGGCGGAAATGGAGGGAAGCAGGGCAACCCAAAGCAATATGGTTTTTGACATGCACTGTGTGGAAAAATCACCTATGCAACTGGTGGGCAGGGATGTGAAGGGAGAAACTGGGGGAGCAAGCAAAAGAAGGGGTAACCATGTCTAGA
Source organism: Dipodomys spectabilis (assembly GCF_019054845.1). Taxonomy (NCBI): domain Eukaryota; kingdom Metazoa; phylum Chordata; class Mammalia; order Rodentia; family Heteromyidae; genus Dipodomys; species Dipodomys spectabilis. The sequence goes on from NW_024870691.1 coordinate 3,556,115, forward strand.
AAATAACAAAAAGTAAAGACACACCCCCTGCGGTCCCCCCTCCCCCCTCCACTCGGCCCTGCCTTCAAGAAAATTTCCTTGTTTGCTGTTTTTTTTCTTCTGTTTTATTGTAAATAAAGCCTCAGAAGAGAGCTGGCAATACTTCATCACTACTCTCTTCGCCAGCCTCCTCCATCAGCCCTGAATCACTGTCCGTCACTCCATGAAATGTCCAATAGTTTGCATCCCAGAACAAGGGAAAAAATGTCAGACTCAAGATCGATCAAAACAGAACCCACACTTAGGAAGGTCTTGTGAGGAAGGAACACCTCCCCTCCCAGGTACACACACCCATACGCCCCAGCATCCCTGCCCACACAGGTCATGAATGGCAAACCCCATCCCACCCGGGCCAGAGATTCCCTATCACACAGAGAGACAGACAGACAAATCACGGGGTGTGGAGAGAGTCGGAAAATGAAAAAAACATTTTCCCGGCTTGACCTATGAATGGGCCTGGGTTGGCATTTTGTCCTCTGGGCCCTACAGTCAATTCATGGAGATCGCTCCTCTCTCCTCATCACTGTAATCCTATCTGATATTTGCCAGAGATGAACATGCTGTGGGGACACTTTGGTTCATCGATCTAAACTAGGGACTGGAGGTGGGGGGAGAGGGGAAGCCTAGGAAGACTGTTGCTATAGTTGGTGGTGGTGGTGGTGGCAGTGCAAAGGTAGATTACATGTTTCCATGCATACCTGTGCCTGTGTGGTAGGAAACAGCAGCAAAGATCAAGGGGTACAGGGTGTGGGTGGTGGTTGTGGTGGTGGTGTGTGTGTGTATGTGTGTGCACGCAAGCGTGCATGTACGCTCCAGTCCTAGGGCTTGAACTCAGAGCCTGAGTGCTGTCCCTTGGCTCTTGAGCTCAAGATTGGCACTCTTCCATTTGAGCCAGAACTCCACTTCTGTCTTTTGGGTTGCTTAATTGAAGACACGAGGCTCACCAAAGTGCAATGCCTTTATACCTCTGATCATATAACAAGAAGTCTTCCCCTTTCTTTGTATTTGTTATGGTCGATGTTGCTTTGTTTTCTCTACTTTTTTCCCCCTTGTTTCTTCCTTCATCTATTTCCATGAGAGCCAAGAAATGGAGGGACCAAGAGTGAAGAAGTACAGCAGTGGCACTCACTAGACACTATGTTGGAAGTGAAGACACAACCTGTGGGTGGGGCACACAACTTGAGGGAGGGAAAACCTGTGAGAGAGCCAGGGAAGGGGTGAAACTGTTCAACAAAATAAAGTATTCTTATTTTGGGGGTGGGGGAAGATGGGAGGGCAGGGATGGTAAGGGGAAACAAAGGAGGAGGCAACAATGCTTAATAAGAAATGTATTCATTTCCTTGCTCATGTCATTGTAACCCCTCCATATGTATTTTCAAAATTAAAACAACTTATTAGCCGGGTGCCAGTGACTCATGCCTATAATCCTAGCTACTCAGGAGACTGAGAACTGAGGATCGCGGTTCAACACCAGCCCAGGCAGGAAAGTTTGTGAGACTCTTATCTCCAATAAACCTCTAGAAAACCGGAAGTGGTGCTGTTGCTCAAGCAATAGAACGCTCGCCTTGAGTTGAAGAGCACAAGGACAGCGCCCAAGCCCAGAGTTCAGTCCCTATGAACGACAAAAAAAATTTTTATTAATAAAAAAGTAGAGCTGGGAAGGTGGCTCAGTGGTAGAGCGCTTGCCTTGCATGCCTGAGTCCCTGGGTTTGATTCCTCAGCATCACATAAGCAAAAGGAAAGAAAGCCGAAAGTGGTGCTGTGGGCCCAGTGGTAGAGCGCTAGCCTTGAACTGAGGAGCTAAGGGACAGCACCTAGGCCCAGAGTTCAGGACCCACGACTGGACCCCCCCAAAAAAAATTACTCTTCTTACCACACTTATGCAATGTAACCATTCCTTTTTTCTTTTTTCTTTTTTTTTTGTGGGTGGTGGGACTTAAACTCTGGGTCTGGGAGCTGGCCCTACGCTCTTCAGGTCAAAGCCAGTGCTCTACCACTTGAGCCACAGCACCACATGCTATTTTCTAGTGCCTTATTGGAGATAAGAGTCTGGTGACTTTCCTGCCCTGGCTGGCTTTGAACTGTGATCCTCAGATCTCAGCCTCCTGAACAGCTAGGATTACAGGCATGAGCCACAGGTGCAGGCTGGCGTACTGTAACCCTTATGCATGTCACCATTTCCCTAACAATTTGTAAAAATCAAAAGAGAGAGTAAAGGGAGACAACATCCCCTCGTGCCCGACAAAAATGGAAATGGAAGCCACAGTACGTAGCAGCCTGAGAAGTGAAACCCAAGGGGCTTCTAACTGAATTGAGATTATTTGAATGTTTGTGCAATGTTAATCACAAAAACAGAGGGACAGGTTTCTATTGTCACTCCTTTAGAGGAATGAGAACAGGGACAGGGAGAAGAGAGGCAGATCTTGGCCTGACCTGGGTGGAAATATGGAGAGGAGACAAGAAGCCTGACCTCCTCCTTCCCCTCTGTCTTTACTGTCCAGAGGGTGGGAACTTAGGGGTCTGCCACTGGGACATCCCATTGTCACAGTCACGCCTCCCAGAGGAGCAGAGGGCAGAGCACTGGCAAGCATGACAGCTTCCCTGCTCGCCTCTCTCATTCTGTCCCTGGCAGGCTTGGGCAGCATACTACCCGCAGGGGGCGGGTGGAAGTAGTCTGACAACCTCAGCTAGCAGGAAGTCAATGTCTGCTGCTGGTAGGTAGGGAGGGCCCCAGCAGAAAAAAAAACAGAGAGCTGACTTTTCCTGCCCAAGTGCAAAAGAGGCCAGTTTTGTAAATGTTAGGTTTTTGAAAAGAGGTATCCGAGTTAAGAACAGCAACACACATGTGGTATTCAGGTAAGGGGTAGGTTTATTCAGTAGGTCTGCTGGGACCAGGCAAGGTTGGCACTCCACATGGCTGGGAAAGGCCTGGGAAAGAGAGAGAGCTGGGAAGGAGAGGAAAGAGAGAGAAAAGAATGAAAAAAGAACTAGAAAAAAGCAGAGAGAGAGCATCTGGGAAAGAGAGAGAGCTGGGAAAGAGAGAGAGAAAGAGAGAGCTGGGGAAAAGACCTAATATAGAGCTAGAAAAGAGAGAAAATAGCTAGAAAATAAAGAGCTAGAAAAGAGCAGAGAGAGAGCAGAGAGTCTGGGCCTGGGCTAGGCCTTATCTAGGGTATGGGCAGAGAAAAATGTGGCCACATCAAATTCAGATGTGACCTCAGTGGATGCAGATGTGACCTTCCAGGTGTCCCAGCTGCCTAGGTAATGCAGGGACTGGGTGAAGACTTTGCTGCAAGGAGGGTGGAGTCTGCTAGCCATCCAGGAGAGGACCTTACAGTAAAGAGGGTGGGGGGAGGGGTGGGGAGGTTCATCCACTCCCCCCCTTATGAAGTTAAAGAAGCTCAGGGATGGACGCCCCACCCGCCACACTGCCAGAGTGATCTGCAGAGGACTCAGGGCAAGGGCAGGGGGTGGGCTGGCTTAAGACTGGCACCCCAGTCAGCTCCTCAGGGAACTTTAGGCAACTTTCCTTTGTCTTGTAAATGTCATCATGGCAATGACTTAAGCACCCTGACAGAAAAAAGAATAAAGAAGAAGAAACAAACACTCACCCCTAGCAGGCCTGCCTGAGTTGAGGCCTTGAAATCAACCCCAGTAAGGCCACTAAATTAACAAAAATCATTCTAAGAAACTATTGACAGAGGACCCTCGGGATGAGGTGATTAGGCTGTGTACCTGTGAGGCGAGGTGGCCATGTGTTCCAGCTTTGTGCAAAGATGTTGCATTAACTCGCCTATCTGCCTTCCTAGAATTGAACATAGAGGAAAGCAGGATAAATTCCAGGGGGAAATGAGGCCTGGGAAAGTACCACCAAGAATTCAGAAAAAGACAGCCAGACAGCTTCCTAATGAATGGCTCCAGTGAAGTCACATACACATCCTATTTTCTTTGTTTATCAGTCCCTCATAAATGAACAGTTACTAGGAAAGAAAATTAATAGGTGGGGTTTGGGGTGGAAGGGAAAAGAGCAGCTCCCTTCTTCTGTGCTTTTGCCCAAACAATGAGTATACAGTGTGTGTATCACACTATATATAAGTATATACGTATGTGTATTAATACATATGTTTTTATGTATGCATATATACAAATAAATGAATATATGTGTGTTTATACATACATACCTATATGTATAAATAAATGAATATGTGTATTTATATATGTACATATATTTGTATGTGTATGTATATATGTATATATATGTATGTATACATACATACATATATATACATATATACTGTATATGTGTGTATATCACGTACATAGACAACAAAAGCCAAAAGTGGCACTATGGCTCAAGTGGTACAGTGCTAGACTTGGG